>NW_026623324.1:2200757-2338873 GCF_030028575.1 Malurus melanocephalus | reverse complement strand
AATATAATATAATATAATATAATATAATATAATATAATATAATATAATATAATATAATATAATATAATATAATATAATATAATATAATATAATATGAATTAATAGATTATTTCCTTAATATTTACCCAAATTTTGTATCTTCCTTAAGTATTTCAGCATGCAATATAAGCTGGAAAGAAGGCAACCAAGGAATTATGCAATGCTCCTAATTACTGTTCCGTAAAAAAGCTGTTCTGCCACTATTTTTATAAAGTTTGTCTCTTTGATAGCCTATATAATCTTCCTTACACGTTAAGGATGCAAGTAAAAGTCACAGCAAACAATCTGTTTAGACAAGGAGGCTTCCAAGGACCATATCCATACAGCAGTTTGCTATCAAACTGCCTCCTGAATTCTGCTGTATTATTCAAGACTGATGTGAATGTATTGCTGGTGACTTGTTACTACGCAAGGACTGGTTAACATCTGACAAGTGGAGCAAGCCATGAATCATGGACAGCTGAAATTGTCCATAAGAGCACCTGTCTCTATAGATACTGGGGAGAATAAATTACAAAAAAAGAACAAAAAAAAAAAAACCCAACCAAAAAATCCCCAAACAAACAAAAAAAAACCCAAAGTGCCCCTAACCAAACAAAAATACCTCAAACAAAACCCCCACAAACAAAATCCCCAGCCCACTGAGCTGAGTACAGCTAGCAACTAAAGAACAAAACATTGTCAGCCCCGAGTTTAAAATCAGGATCAAGTCTTCAGTACTTGCTCTTATCAGTTTTTAAAAGCAACAAATCAGCTTTCCTGGAGAATAGAATAACTGAAATATTACTTATACTACAGATATAATAGCTGTTGTACCAATTTCACTAAAAAAAAAGATATTTCTACAAATTTAAAAGTTTTATTTTTCGGTACTCTTAAATCCACAAATCAAGAATAGAAAAATTTCTTGGCCTCACTTCCCAAGACAAAAATTCTATAAAACCAATTTTTACATTTAAAAACAACAGAGTACAAAGAAACTTGCCTGGTAGTTGAAGCAAATACTGGTATGGCTCTAGGATTCTTTTAGATGTTTCATCCATCCCATCCATTTCTTTACTTCCTAAGACGTAGTTCACTGTCAAAGAAAGTGTTATAAGCACTATTTAGATTAAAAAATAGGGAAGTAAACAATAGATAAATGTAAGTAAAAAGTCAGCTAACTTACAGATTAGGTGCAAATACTCCAATATTGCACAAGACACCTGCAGTACATAAAAGATTTCCAGATGTCATTTACCAAGGGAACACATATAATACACACTAAATACAGTTTTATTTAATTATTCATGAAGTTTAAGCCAGCTCCTAGACTTTGTTTACTTTCTTGTACGTATTAGATGGCTTAGGTAATAAAGTATTTAAAACTTTACCATTCACAACAATGAGGCTCCATTGCAAGACTTTAAAAACACTCATACAAAACCCCACATACAAATCCTCATATGACAAATCTGATCAGATCTCCCTAAGCACGTTCCCCATATATTAGACATTCCAGTCAAACATGTCTCAGTTTGAGACAATGTTTTCAGAGAAAAATGTGACAGAGTAAATGTTTCCTCTGAAGTGAAAAAAAAAAATAGGTAATTTTTTCCCACCAATAGGAAATACATGTTTGGGCAAAAGTGAAGAGAAAAATAAAGTAGTTTATTAACAAAACACAGTGCACACAGGACACAGATAAAAAGTAACTGTTAGATATTTAAAAGTCCTCCCCCCCCACAGCTTCTCAGCCACATGCTGCGGAGAAAAAAGATGGCGTGGCTCCTGTCCCTGGGAAAAAAGAAATAAAAGAAAAAAAATCCATGTGCCCGCTCTGGCAACAGTGGAAAACCTGATGATAGTCCTCTCCTTCCTGTGGATGAAACAGAGGGCTTGGTGAGCTTTTCTGTCGCCGGCTTGGCTTCTTCTCCGGGATGAGACGGAGCGGCGCCGCTTGTCACCGCTGGCCGCCAAATTGCTCCAGAGGAAAAAATCACAGGAGTCGCAGAAGAGGGTAGCAGAGAGAGCTGTTTGCCCAAGCTAACAAACATAAGCTAGCTAAACGGCAACAACTCCCCTGCACGCAACAAGCAGGGCTCCTGCAGCACCGAGCTGAGGTCCAAAAGCAAATGGGTGCACAGCAGCCCTGGCTTTAAACTGCCCGCTACTTTCCCAGCTGCCCCTGCCCCTTCTTCCGGGTCGCGTTTAAAGGTACAGGCACCTTTTGGGCATACAAGCTGACGGAATATAAGAATACAGGATTGGCACAAAATCAACCCAAGACACAAAAGTAGAAGTGTCTAAGAGCAGAAAACACACTTCAGAACAAGGCAACCCAAAGAAGAAAAACACTAGCTTCAGTCTTTTCATATGACACCTCAATCTTTTATTGTAAATCAAAATAGAAATATACCATTTTCCTTCCACTGTTCAAGCATACAGACAGCTCCACACAGTTTCCCATACACTATAAACGTAACAGACTCTTACGATAAATCTTTTAGGATCCAGGACCCACAGAGCTTGAAAATTTTCTATTAGCTTAAATTCACATACTTTTGATCATCTCTATCTGCATTTTTTTCAGACTGTTTTCTGTAATAGATTTCCTGTCCTTTCACCTCTAGCTTTCCTTGCTGCACTGCAGATGTAGTAGCTCAAAGCAATTCTTCTCAAGTAATTTTAAGACAGGAACTGCAGCAGTAGCATAAAGTCTCATGTTACTTCATTAGCATTTCTCAGATACTTTGCTAGTGTCCTGCAAAGGATTTACTTTTTTCCCTCTGGAGCAAGTGAATAGTTAGGTAAATTAATGGCCTGGTTTTGGCTAGAATAGAGCTAATTTTCTTCCCAGTAGCTGTACTGTGCTGTGTTTTGGACTTGGTGTGAGAATACTGTTGATAACACACTAATGTTTCGGCTTTTGCTAAGTGGTGCTCACTGTAAGTGAAGGACTTTTCAGTTTCTCATGCTCTGCCAGGGAACAGGTACCCAAGAAGCTGGGAGAGTATAGCTCAATCAATTCCTGTCCATACCTATTCCCACCCTCCACACCATAAGCATTTATAGCAGTTTGTACACACTCATAAACTGATCTGTGTTAATAACTATTTTCCATGCTTAGATTTAGATCAACTCTTTTATTTGTTTCACTGCGTATGTTCATCAAATGTATTGGCATTTCAGAGGCAAAAAAGGTTACTTAAACAAATATAGTTGACAACAAAATGGTAATAAGACTACACCTTTTGGGAGAGCTTTGTATAGTTTCTGGCAGTGATGCTGTGATAAGCAGTACAGCCTTTCCATCCTATCCATGGTATGCCAGCACAACTAGCAGTCAGGCCACACACTAATCTAAATATCCAGATTTTACACCCTTGACTCCTTATTTTGCTGCCAGCTTGTTGCTGTAAGCGAAGTGCTTTCAAGCAGCACTGCCACTGAAAGTTAGCTGTCAAACTGTACCTTACATATAAAGAGTAAGTCTCAAAGGACTTCAGTGTGGAAGCAAAATCAAAAAGATTATCAGAATCTACCCCCAGATGTTTTAAGCAGAAAGAATCCAATAGAGATAGATGTAAGGATATACTATCAACCGAACAACTCCCCTGTGACTATTATTTGTCAAAAAGCCACACAGATGGTGACAGAATTGAAAGTGCATAGCTATCCAGCTAGGCTGAGAAGAGATGTTAGGATTGGAAGTGCTCTCCTTGTAAAAGTTCTTGCTTAAAAGTAAATGTTAAAGTTTTCCCTCTTCTCTCAGGGCATTAGGTCTCTTGCTCAACTGTAGCAGTAAGACAATATTCAGAATACTGAACTAACCTGAAATTCATTAGTATTGTACAGCATCAACTTAAATATTTGCCCTTTCTGCACAAAATAGAAGTTTACCTGAAATACTGCATATCAACAGAAAATTAGTCAGGTACTTCTGCCACAAGTACAGGGATTTTTCACTTTTCTTTTCCTTGTAATGAAAGGGAATCAAAAAAGTTCTAATGAACAAAGAATGTATGGTAACTAATCTTAAATCACTGTAATTAAAATTTTCTACACTACTATTCTATCATTAAATTAAATTTTAGGTAAATCTCCACCAAGAAAAAAGAGACCATCTGATTATTCATCAGACAGCTACACATCTAACACACCCACTGGAACAAGACTAGTGAGCAGAACCTCCCCCAAACTTACACAAAGAAAAGAACACTTGATAAAGAAACATGTAAATGTCATTCATTACAAAAGCCTCTAAGCAAAAATACCATTATACCAGATGTGTACTATTACTGCTCTTTGCACAAAATTATCACATATGGCACACTTGGGAAATACCTGATATTAAGGGTTTCCTGCCAAAGTGACTGACCGATTTGCTATGGAAGTTACACTGTTACACTGAGAAACATTTCTCAGTGGTGTAGAGAGACAAGATCTCAAGACACTATTTCCTAATAAAAAGAGCCAGCAGTTGATAAATGAAAGGGAATGAAAAGCCTTTTGTTAGTGGAAGTGTAAGAATCGATTAACATATATGCTTATTCATAGGATTAAAGCCATTAAAGCCATTTTACCTTTTAAACCAGAACATAAAATTACTGCATTTCAATTCACATGCATGACAAAGTTAATTTTCCAGCTATTTTTCAGTATCTTCACATAAGCATAAAGAGTGAGGCAAAAGCACACACTCACAACAGAGAGCCCACACAGCTACCTTGTGGACTGCATCAAACCTTATTTCTAAGACCTCTTTGAAACACACATGACACTAAGATAGTGATAAGATAGTGACGTGTGCTTTCACAATGTGGAACTACTCTAAAGCTATACTTGAAGCTACAATCTGTGTCTAGGACCTTTCTAAAGAGGATGAAAGCAATATTAATTCCAGGCTAAATGTCAAGAAACAGATTCCCTTTGGAACTCTGCGAAACAACTTCTCACCCCATCCTACTCCATCCCCCTCTGCAGAACCTTCTTCCCTTCCTCCCAAATACGGGAATACAATACTCTGAAATAGGCCAGGCTAAATGTACAAATGGTATTTTAAAGAGTATCACCATCTCAGGGGCTCCAGTCATAGTGCAATTACACAGAAGATAAAAGACAACTACCAAAGAAGCAATGAGCCGTAGTACAAAATGAACCATTCAGAAAGTTCTCAAATCAGCTTCATCACAGAACTCAGAGCACCGAGACAATGGCATCGTTGTAACCCGCGGGGGGCAAGAAGCCCCAGCCACGGGAAGCACATAGGAGTGAGAAGATCAGTTTGAAAAGGAATACACAGAAAGCATAGTAAATACGTATTGTTTCAGAGACTACCATAAGACTTAATCCAAAAGTAATTTGGACACCAGTCCAGGTTCCCATTCTAATTAAGAGACTCGTGTTTATAACCCCTCCTAGACTGATATCGAACGACACCTCGCATCCAAGCTAAGGGCGGGCAGCTTCCCACAGGTGGAAGGACAGGCACACAACCACACTCTTTCCCCGAAGATGCGGCTATGTAAACAATAGCTTTCCATAGCCGCCAGTCCAACATTTATGCCAGAACGGCGTGAGCATACTGCTCCTGGGATCGTCGTTCCATTTTAATGGGATTTCCAGGTAAAATTGAGCACGAACGCTGCAGAAGCCAGAGAACAATACCTGAGCTGCCAAAGGCCTCGCACGCAGCCAGGGAGGGTCTGTGAGCTGCCGGCTGACCCGAAGACAGAAGATGAGTCGGCAAAACCCGCGACCGCAGCTCAAGCGCGGCGTTGCGCGGTTAAAACTCACATTTCACAAGAGAGCACAAAGTTGCTGCCGCCCTGTCCGCAGCCGCCAAACTCCCGCCACAGCCAGACCGAGGGAAATACGGTTCACTTTTTTCGGAGTTCAACATGACAGGTACAGCCCCTTCAGCTGCCTCTAGAACTAGACGAGCGGCCCCGGCTCTTCAGCGCCATTTTAGGATATCCAGAGCCGAGGACACATCGCTCCCCCCGCCCGCCATCCATCCATCCCCATTTTCTGATCGGCGCTGCCGGGCTCAGCCGCCAGGGAGGGCCAGGAAGCGCCGCCCGCCGCCAGCCCAGCGCAGCCCCGGCCTCGGAGCGCTCCCTCAGTCTCTCCACCCGCCCCGGCTACCGCCGGCACCGCCCAGCACTACCGGCGSCCCCCTTTCCCCCGGCCCCTTGCCGGGCAGCCTACAAGCCCCTCCTGGGCGGGGCGGGGCGGCCSCAAGGACTCGTTCCCCCCGCAGCCGGACTCGGACCGGCCCCTCCGAGCCGGGCGCTCCCACTCTCCTTCCCCCCCCGGACCCCAGCACGGCCCACCAGCCACAGGCGGCTAAAGGGGCAGGCAGCTTCGCCTCACCTCGCCGCCGTCTCGTCCTCCGCTGGCAGCCGGAGCCGCGCCCCCGAGCAGCCTCCGGACCGGGAGTGGCGGCGTTGACGGCGGCAGAGCCTAGAGCGGCAGCGCCGCCCCTCTCCTTCCTTCCGCCCTGCCGGGCGCCACCTTCCCCTCCTGAGGGGAAAATGCGCCACCGAGCGCCCCGCCGCGCAGGCGCAGATCCCGCCCCACGACTACTTATTATTCGCCGGAGGCCCCGCCCTCTCACGTGGTGATTTCTGGGAGTTGTAGTCAACAGTGCAGACCAGCGCCGTCTGCCGGAAATGCTGCGAGCAGCCAGCAAGAACAGCATCCCCCATGAGCACTCTCGGCGCCGAGTCTCAGTTTCCATAGAAGTGGAGAAGAATGATGTCAGTATTTCCGACGCGAAGACCAATGGGACCGCGGGGTGGGTGGGCCCTGCGGGCCACGGCCCAATGAGGGAGGTGGGGAAGGGGGCGTGGTCCTGCCCGTTCGTCCGTCAGTCAGTCATCGGTGCGGAGGGGGAGGGGGACCGAGCCGAGCAGTCACCGCCGCCGCCGCCGGGGCCGCGCAGGACGGATCGGCCTCTCCGCGCGCCGTGCGGGGCCGCCGCCAGCGCCGCCGCTGCAGGAGCGTCGAGCGAGGTCGGGGGTTCCAGGAGCTGAGAGGAGCCTTCGCCCAGTTCCCTTCCGTGCCCCCCGCCTCGGGCCGGGGGAGTAGCGGGCGGGCGGGCGGGCGGTCGCCGCGGAACAAAGGTGAGGGCGCCGAGCTGGAGAAGGAGCCCCCGTGCCCCGCCGGCGGCGGGCGGTGAGGCGGCGAGGGGCCCCGTGGGTACGCGGGGCCGGGCGTGCGGCGGCGAGGGAGGCGGGGGGGCGCTTGTTTTTCTCCTGGTAGCGAGACTGCGGCGGGACTCGCCGATCCTCCTTCTTCCCCCCCACCCCAAACACCCAGTGGCGGGCCAGGGGGTGGGACCGGCGGCTTCTCTTCCAGCCCCTCTGCCGGGAGGGACGGAGCCCCCTCCTCCACACTCAGACACACGCTCCGTGTCCCCGCCGAGCAGGTCGGGCCCCTTTCTCCCCGCCCCCCTCCCTTCCTCCTCCCCGTCCCCGCTCCCTTCTTTTCTTCTTCTTCTTCCTTTTCTTCCCCCCCTCCCCGCCGCCTCCTGCCCCCCCTGCCTCCCTCCCCCCGCCCGGACCCGCTGCGCCGAGCCGGGGAGTTGCGGCTGTTGCTGCCGAAACTCCTGCGGCGGAGTCAGCGCTTTCCTTTATTTAGGGGGGGATACGGAGGGAGGAGGAGCCGCCGCGATCCGGAGCTGCAGCCCCTACAAAAGCTTGTGTATATGTGTGTCGGGGWTGGGGGGACTGCTCCCGCTCCCCCGCTCCCCCGCCGCGCACACGGGCACTCTTCCTCGTACAATGGAGGGAGAGCCTTCCTCTCTCTCTCTCTCCGTCTCCCTTCTCTCCTCCCCGCGCTAAAGCGAGGAGGGGGTTGTTCTCTGTGCTGGGACCCCCGCGGGTGCCCTCCCGCCGCTCGGTGCCCGGGGAAGGGGCGCAGCGCCCCTGGGAGGCGGCCGGGGCGCCTCCCCCCTCCCGCGGCAGCCGGGGGTGGGTTGTTGTTGTGGCAAGTTTCTCCTCCTCTGACAGAAATGGCGTCAATGGCAGCGAGTGTAGGGGAAGCCGCGGCGTGTGGGAGCCGTGGGGGGAAACAGCGACCGAGCAAAGAGGGAACGGGGGTAGCCGCGGGAAAAGAGGGGATCTGGGGAAGGAAAGGGGGAGTTTCGGGAGGAGCCCAGCGCCCCCACCCGATCCTTGGCTCCCCTCCCCCCGCCCGGTGCGAACGGCTGGTGCGGTGCCTTAGCGCTTTGTTTTAAATTCCAGGTCCAGCCTTGGCCGCTCAGCCACGATCGAGGCTTTTACCGCAGCCTGAGCTCATCATGAAGGTAAAAGGCTCTCTCGTGTACTTGGGAGGGGAAAGGAGGGAGGGTTGCATGGAGAAATGCTGTCCTATCTGTCAGTCCATCTGTCCCGACCCCGGTGCGAGGCTCGGTGCTGGTGCAGATCCAGGCTGCGGGCTGCTTCACTCCCGCTGCCGTGTTTCGGTGCCTTGGCTCGTTCGCTGATCGTGGGGCGGGCTTTTCTCCACCGCGTTATGCTGGGGGAAGCTGTAAGTTCCTCGAGAAGGGGTTGTTCTCCTTCAGAAACATTGTTTGTAGGAGAATAAGGACATGGCTGCCTGGGCTGAGCTTGCTTCATGGAGGAGCAGGGCACAGTCACCTCGCTCGAGAAAGTAACGTTGCAGGGGAAATGCTGGCTCTACAACATTGTTTACTTGACTAGAGAGTAGATTTACTTACTTTCTATTCGTTAATAGGAGTTTCGTTGAATGAATAATCTTGATGTGATCTGGGAGGGTGCACGTAAGAGATTCTCTGCAGTGAAATGATTGCTGTAAGGTGCGGAAAGATTTTCAAACAGGTTCTAGTTTTCCTCTCGGTGCTGTGTAGTATTCATGTACCTCACTGTCATGTATTTTTCTTCTCTTAGACCTTTCTAGACTATTTATATTTAGTATATTATGCAAGCTTTATAGAAAAAAAAGATTGTGTCAGTGGAAGAGAATGATTCCTTCTGTGTGTGGCAAAGAACTGTGTGCCTAAAAGTAGTTTTTAACAATTGGGTTTTTGGTTTTTTTTTTTACCATTTTGCTGATATGTCTAGCTCAAGCCGTTTATGTTACCATGACCCCCATGTGATTCACCTCCTGGTCCTGCTGGGAGGCAGCAAATCTCATTTCTAAATACTGTAAATATTATAAAAACCAGTTGTTATAAGCCTGTGGTACATCAATTCTTTAGTATTTATTAATAAAAAAGAACAGTCTGTATGTGGGTTCCTCCACTATCAGAGTTGTGCCTACTGTCTATGAATGAGTATTATGTAAAAGGTGTACCCAGTACTATATTCACTGCTGGAAATGGTRAATGGAATAGACTCTTCTAATTTCTAGATTGACCCAAGTTGCTGAGCAGTGAAGTCTTTCTGTATAGTTGTTAAAGGTTTAGCCGGTTTTTCTCTACTTTGGTGACTTTATGACAGTATGTTTTAAAAACAATTTTAATTTTTTWAAATTTAATTTTAATAATTTTTAAATCATTTTAATCGTTTTAATTGCCCTCACTGTGATTTTTCTTTAAAAAAGGGCTGAGATCTAAAATACTGCACATGTCTGTCTTATTAAAAGTAAACTATTAATGAATTTACAACAACAGACTGTTGAAGTTGTCTGAGAGGGAGCTTTCCAAATGTGGCTCATTCCCTGGTGGGGATACAGGAAATGGAAGCAAGATAAATAGGAGGCAGTATAGCGAGCTTTTTTTCCCCAGAAGGAAAAAACACTTATTTAAAATGACAGTTAAATTTACATACATTTCTAATATTTTTTTCTGTGTAAACAAATCTTACAGTTGCCATAGAGATTAGGTTCTGATACGGTGGTTTTAGAGCTGTATTAATATGCAGATAGACAGCTGGGAGCATGAGGAGGTCAGATCACAAGTAGAACGCAAAGTGTTCTGTGAAATAGTGATATAGATCCACTTCAGGCTGAATTGAATGTATAACAGATGATTAAATTTAAACTAGCAAACACAAAAACCTGTTTAAAAGAAAAACCTAAGAGCCATATTTTTTTTTAAATAACCCTCACAGTTTACTTATTCTTTGATAAGGTTTGTGCTACTAGTGTGTGTTTATTTTAAAAGTCAGGATAAATTTGGTCAGAGTGTTCAAGTGTTAAGTCTGTAATTTTTGCAGTTTGTGTAGTGTTAAACTTMCATATGCTTGAGGTAACTCCCAGTACTTTATTTACTGTGCCCTGTAGTGTTAAGGGAGGTTAATCTGTAAGTCATTACTTTGAAGCTTTAGTTATTACAGGGAAACTTTTAACAGAATTGTRGTTCCAAAGAAATTTCTAAGATTCAACACCGTAGCCAAGATTGTWGCAACAATATAGCGCGTCAGTCCTTCTGGCTGGCTTAAATTTGTAATTTACTCGTCAAACTTCCAAGGATACAAGCTAGTCCAATAAGAAGCAGTAAGGGAGAATGCTTRAGAGAATTAGTAGCTTTTTGTTTGTATCACTGCAAGGTAACACTGACAACGCTAGATCAAGATACTGTTAAAATATTGCTCTATTTCTGTGCGTTTATTTTGTAAGTTATCCAAAGAGTGTGCCTCAAGGATGCTTCAGCATATAGAGGATTTAATGCTTTAAGACCTAGTCTTGCTTTGAGTTTGCTGACTGCAGACTTGCTTCTGACTGCATGATTGAGGCCTGTGTTTTGATTTATGCCTTGGTCATTCTTTCACGTGCAGAGGGTTGTGAATTCTGGTGCACAGTCTTAGAACTGGATTCCTTGTCAGTATCTTTGTTTCCTTAGGTGAACTTGAACTCAATTTAACTCCTCTCCCCCATCTGCGTAGTATGGATAAAATGTTGATCTTTCTTTGTAAAACACAGTGAGGTGTATTTAGAGCAGCACCAACAATTGCATTGATAAAAAACTGTAAGTCACTCATGTTCTTGGGTTTCACAGTCCTTTGACATGAGAGGGATGATGCCTGCTAAGAGATTACCAAAGGTATTGGTATAATTGTTCTCCTTGTAATAACCCAACTTAATCCAAGGAAATAAAGTCCCTCGTATATACTAGTAACTTTAGACTTTTAAGTGGTCCTCCCAGGGACTGCAAAGACCACTTTAAAACAGACTTGAAATATGCCTTACAAGAAGTGGTTAAGTCTTGACAAAATTATGCTTGTCATTGTGATGATCTACTAAATCAGGCTTTTTCCTGTTTTGATTGACCTCTGATAGTTAATACAGTTGTATAGACAATGGCTATGATTGCTTGCATGTTGTGAAGTTTTTTATTTAACTTAGCACCTTTTGTATAAGATTTTTTTCATTAAGTGTGCTTCAGAAGAATGTAAAATGATTGATGATTTTAAAACAAGTTCCATTCCATCAAATTATTACTTACTAAGTAGGTAGCAATGTATACAAAAGCATTCTTATAGCTTGGGTTTTTTTCCCCTCTGAAGTTAGGAAATAAACTCCATGAAAGCAGAGTRTCTGCTTTTAAAGAGGGAAGTAAACACAAGCTTGGTTTCACTGATGATTTGTACCATGAAATGCTACAAATGCTCGTGAGATTTTCAATATGTATCATGGCATTTGCTTGATATATAAATATGTGAATGAAGGTAATATATCCACTGTAGTTAAAAAGTTCATTGCCGACTGTAGATCAAAAAAGTAGATGTCCCAGAAGCTAAAGCAATGTCCTATGAATTAAGGTATCTGAAATGATTGTTTAAATGTTTTGATACTATTTGCATGTTAATGTTTTTCAGTCTGTAAAGTACAAAGTATTTAATGGTTGTTATTTCTATTTGGTAGAGTACATGTTCCTGAGTGGTTGCTCAAAGTTGCCACACTAGCGAATTAAGAAAGCCATGCATACACTTTTTGTTTTGTTTCGGTTTTAATTCATCTTGAATTTATGTTTTTGTTTCAGTAGTCTGTCCTAGTGACCTCTCTAGCTACCCACAKAGATCAGTGGTGCACACTGATGCTGTAGCTGCTTTCCCTTAAAGTGTGCCAGACCATTTCTCATATTCTCTGCCAATATGGCAGAGGACAAAAGCAAAACATCTAGTAAACTTTTCAGCCACTGTTTTCCAACTTTGAGCACAAGTCAGTTGAAAGTCCCATTGGTTCTATGCAGGCTGGAAACCAGTCATGGAATGTAGTGACCTTTCACTTTCTGGTTAACTATTTGAATTACAACAGAAATGGAGATTTCTAAAGGAAGAGTAACATTAGAATAGTTTTTGTGGTGAGGCAGGAGTACAGGTAAGTCTTAAGAGGTGGTTTTCCCCTATAACTTATTTTTATATTGTGAAAAATTACTTTCTCAAATTCCTTCCTGATGTTGCAGTTTGAACAAATGATCAGAGGCAGTTATTGACTTCCTCATGCTTGCATAATTATGTAGAAAGGAAAGCAAACACCACTTGCACCAAGTAATTACAAGTCATGTTGGAATAATCTGTGTTATTTTGAAATTGTTTATTTGCACTTTTTAAATGCTAATCTTTGTATATTTTACAGTGGCTAAACAGCATGGAAATCTTGAACTCAAGTCTGCATGGGCTAGTATGTGGCCATTRAATAGTTGTATTGATTGATAAGGACTCAAAGTTAATTAGCCCAAGTGGTGGAAAAAAGGCTGTCTTAGACTGAGAAGACTGAAATTGTAATAAACTGTGAGCATTAGTGCAGTTAAGTTGCCTGTATTATCTTTAAAGTCGGTGAAGGATTTTTGGATCAATACTCTCATGGCAGCATAACTATTGTATCAACACACTGTATAAGAGAAACGTTAGTAGGCAGAGTAATGAATGTGCATATCTTCACTGGAACACTTTGAGATGGTTATTCAGTTCACTTTGTAATCCAAAACAAGTATTGTATATATGTAGAGCAGGAGCATGCTGTGATATACATTACATGTCCGTTTTCAAAAAAGTTCTGCATGGTAGTTGAAAAGCCCTTTGAAACAAAATGCAATGGTTTTGAGATATTAAGCTTTACAATCAATATCAAATACTTAATCTGAATGCTTTGCTGATTGTGTAAACTGAAAAAATAAGTGCTTACTTTTGAGAAAGGTGGAAATGATACTGTTGTCATAAATTGGTTTCAAAGATTTGTTTAAATCCTACAGATACACAGATTTTCCTTAGAAAYGTATGCTTTTGTAATAGGCTAAAGAATAAAAGGGAATTTGAGGTGTCCTCATTTGAAAAAGCTAACAAATTTTGTAGAAAAACCTAGAGCTTAACTTTACTTGGCACCCTGATGTGATACACAGCCATCCAAATGCTTGATTATTTATCAGTTCATACTTACTTGATAGTAGTTAACCCACTTTCTGTTCACTACCAGTTGTGAAATGCAACAGTTAAATTCTCTGCATTTCTACTTAAAGAGCCCTTCAGCGGTTTTTACTGAAATGTACCAAGCTGAAAAATAYGGATCTTGAGCTGTTTCTGCCTTAAATGTGATTGAGATCACAGTTGAGAAATGTTGGAAAGTCAGGTATTGTGGCTGCTTGCTTTTTAATTGATGTGCTTCAATAAAAAATACTACTTTCTGCTGTTTCTGTTTAGCACTTACTGTTACCCAGTTACTRTGCTTGCTATCACTCACTGAATATTTGCTTGGATATGTACATGGAATGGATTTTTAAAGACTTCTAGAAGACTTCAAAAGGCCTCCAGGGAACTAAGGAAAATTGTTTAGCTCTATGCATAAACTAAATATTAGTGATTTAATATCTGTTAGAATAATTATTCTAAAAGGTTTTGATGGAAAGTCATAAATCTGGGTAGTTGGGTTTTTTGTTCTTTTTTCTGTTAACATGGGGTGACCAGATGAGGGTATATTTCAGGGAATTCAAGTAAGGAAAAGACAGCAAGCCACTTTGATATTCAATACTTGACAAGACATCTATTTTCCTTCTGAAGATTAGTTTGAACCAGGGGAGAAATTCAATAAAGAAAGCACTATTGTCTTTTTTTTTTTTTTTTTTTTTTTTTTTTTTTTTTTTTTTTTTTTTTTTTTTTTTTTTTTTTTTTTTTTTTTTTTTTTTTTTTTTTTTTGCTTGGCAGACTATAAAGCAGTCACGACCTGTTTAGCAAGAAGTGTTTGTAAGCAAGCTCTGAAAAGCCAGTTGTGAGAATGTCAGAGCTGGGTGGTGGAGGGTGTTGCTGAGTTACCTGTAGAAAACTAGGACTGAGATGACCCAGTCGCTTGRTGTGCGACCACCGTGTGACAGTGACTTCTTGAGTGTATATTAATTAATTGAATGTGATGTACTATGTTGAGAGTTCTTGAAACTGTCTTCACTATGAAGAAGATTTTTATTAAGAGCTAAGTAGAAACATTGTGCTGAACTATGAGAAGGTGTTTTCCTTTCTGTAAGCAAAAGCAGTAGACTACAGTTAACCTGGAGTTGCTTGCTCCCTTTGCTGTTGTCTTTGAGCCTGTAGATGCTTCTAGAGTGAAGATGGTAGTCAGTACACTAAAGAAGAGACTTCTTAGCATCCAGAATTCCCAAAGTAAGTAATTTTTGATTGTGACTTATGCAGATCACCTTAAGGAGTAATTGTTTAGAGACAGCATTTATCCATTGTCTTTTAAGCTAAGTATGAATGCAGACATCTATAGAGCTTTGTTGCAGAGCAAATCACCCAAGTTGGACTAATGTGAATAATGCCGTTCTTGGACAGAGCAGTTTGCTGTTCTTACTGTTTAATCTGTTGGTTTGTCCCCCAACAGCCTGTAGTAAAGGATTTTGTTTCATAAGCAGTTTGAAAAATGAAGCTTGTATGGTCATGGAAGAATGCAGTCTTGTATCCTTCTTCCAGMCCTGGCTGTTTATTCTTGTTGTCTTCTATGCTAGCAGCCCCTTTGTGTGGTGCCAGAGTACACAGAACTGAGTTGAACTTAAGAACAATCAGATACATATACTCTTCAATTGCTAATAATTCCTATCCTAGGTGATCCCTGGCAGAGGAAGAAAGGACACAAAAGCAGAAGTGCATCGAGACTGATTAGGATTGGTTTAAACTGCATGTGAACACACATTCTATCCCATCCCTCTGTCAAATTAGCAGTTTACAATAATTAGGCTAAACATTTTGTTAACTTTCTGCAGGTGAAATTGCCAGAGGGTTTTTTGTGTTTGCTTCCTATCTAGAACACCAGASTTCTCTATAGGTTCGAAGTCCTCTAGAAGAGGTTGAGTGAAAAGATTTAATTGAATTGATTCTGTAACTTGAAGGGGAGGAATAAAATTTAATTTTTAATATGATAAACATTGATTTCAAAAGATGGAGAGATCTTAAAGAAGAGATGGAATTACATGAAAAACCCCAATTTTTAAGGGGGYGAATGTCAACTTTGCCTCCCCTCCTCCTTCAAGTTCTTGTTCAGTATTTGGAAAGAATACCATTAATAACAATYATGTCTCTTTCTTCTTAAATTAGAGAAACAGTTGATATTATGATTTTCTGCAGTGCAATATTTATAAATGTTAGATTTTTATCCTGTAAAGGTGACAATGTTTATATACCAAATACTTACATTAATAATGCATTCTTACAAAAGATATTTTTACCAWTGAGTAGAAGATGTAAATAATTGTGCTATGTTTATTTCAAATTAAAACAATAGGAAATCCAAATTTGGGGAGAAATTACATCACTCTTTGATGAAGAAATTGAGGGGAATAGAAGTCAAACTTTTTATTTGGGGTTTTTTTTGYATGTGTGAGAAGGCCCATGTATTTGTGGGTAGTGAACAAGTGGAGAATGGTGATAGCTGGGTGTTAAGGCCAGTTGGGATGGTAGAGTGAGGTGTGTGACATTTTCTGCTTATTACCACAGTTAACACAGATATTTGGATGATATGTTATCTTCCTTTCCAAGAACCAGGGTTCTCGCTGAACTTTTATCTGTGATCCTTTCCCTTTTCCCTCTTAAGYGTCCTTCTTATTTAGTAGTCTTCATCGTTTAGACAATCCTTCTAAATGGGATTTGGGAAATGGGATTTGACTTAAGCAAAATTCAGATACACGTGTGGCTGATGCAAGGTTTCAGCTAATAATAAATAATGTAGTAGGGAGTAATTTGTTTTTTCACATTCTCTTCTGATCTTAAAAAAAATGTTTCAGTTTGTGGCAGGGTAACCTGATCCACTGTGATAATTTTTTCCTTCCTATTTTCAGCTATCCTCTCAAGAGCAGATTGCAAGCGCTAAATCTCTTTTGTACATTTAAAAAAGTCCACTTCATGTTTTCTTAAAAACAAATGTGGAATACATTCTTTTGCAATTACAAAGAATATGTTAAATTAATTTAGAATGGAGGAAGTGACTTTCCAATATACTGTTTGAGTATTTAAGTGAAAGAGTGTTCACTTAATATATTTGTTAATACTGTGACTCTTAGGTTGGTGTAATTTCTTTTCCAGAGAGAAATAATAAGGGATTGAGACTTTTTTTTAAATGACTACATGTTATACCAGCATTTCAGAATTCAGGAAGTTGTAATGGAATATGTGTTTTCACTTTTTAACTTATTTTGCTCCTCTGCTTATTGAAAGATAGATGTTGCTGTAATAGTAATGAATTTAAATACTTCAAATTACATCACTAAACCTAGAAATAAAATATATATAATCCTTAATCTTTCTGCTTCCATAAATAAAATGCATTTTTGAAAACATAGCAATAATGTTAYAAATTTCCACATCAGTTTCTTTAGAAGGTTGTCCAGCTAGATGAGCATCAAGGGAGATAGTGAAACACTTAAGCATAAGTAAGACTGCAGTACTGTTTGAAAATTAGAGTATGCTATGTACCAGTACCTTGCTGCCTGGAACAGAGACAAAAATGGAGACAATAATTAAACTTTGAGTCACTTCCRTTTTGTAAATGCAGATTCATTCTCAGGTGCTCTTCCAGAACTTTACGATGACAATCCATATACATTTACACATAGAACATGATTTGGGTAGCTGTGTAGTGACTTCTTTGTCACTACAATTCTTTGCAGAATTTCATGCCCATTTTCCTGCAATGTTGGACAATTTAAAAGATATTAAATTTTGAATTCATTAATTTACTCACGGATTGCTAGTCTAATTTTTACATTCCTAAAAATCAAGTAGTACAAAAGATTGTGTCAGCTGATGACATGCAGTATTGGATGCATGTCCAATGCTGAAACTTGCAGTCACTCTTCAAATATATTCTGATACTCTTGCTCRGTTTTAGAAATAGGCTTTTTTAGAATAAAAGGCTCCTGCCAAGTGTGTTTCTTTAACATGAAATTCCAGAAAGTATTAGTATGTATATTAGATGTCTGTCTGCACTAATTCAGTTTTTCTATGCTAGTAGTACTTTGGCTGTTGAGCTGATATTCTGATTCCATTTTACTTTGCTTGGTGAGCCAACTGTTGGTTTGATAAGGTAAACAACATATTTCACTTTATTAAAAAAAATCAATTTAATGCATTGTACATAATATGAAGTACATATTTGTACACTTGCCAGTGTAGGGTGATTTAGGTTTTTAGATGYAAGTAAAATGAATGAGCTGCTTTTTTACATTCTATAGAATAAGAAAAACTCTCTTATGGAGTAACAACAACAGTAGCAAGAACAAGAACAATAATAATAATAAATGTGAGAGATAGGTTTATGTCTAATGACAGACTTTTTCATCGGTAGTGTGTTTGGCGTTGGTAGCATCTAGATAGCAACTCAAGTGGTAGTAGGTCAACTTTAAATTAACGGAATGTTTCTGTGTTTYTGTTTCAAGTAGCACTGAGTTCAGTAAAATTATACTTACTCTTTTTTGCATGAAAATAGATAATAATCTACCTTTTTGTCACTGGAATAACTTGCTACGCAACAGCACTTATTTGAGCATTACAAATGGTGTAATGAAATCCTAATTATAGTTTGACAATAAATTTATTGACAGTAAATATTAAACATAGCATTTATTATATGGATTAAAAATGATCCATTATGCTTAAGTTGGCTTCATCAAGTTTCTCTGGTTATGTGTATTGCATTTACTTAGGGGAACAAATCAGCTTTTAAGATCCCTAAAGAAATATATATATATATATATATATATATATATATATATTAAACAAAAACCCAAAAGGAAATGATACAGTTCAGGTACTTGATTCCAGACAATTCCAGATACAGTTCCAGAACTTTGCTATCTTACTGTTGTAGCTGGATATCCGTACTATGTTTGCTCAGAATTGAACTTGGGGAAAAACCCCAAAMMTCTGTAATACTTGATTGTGATCTGYAGATAGGACTTTTGTTTACAAGAAAACTCAGTCTTAAAGGAACTCTGCAGCATCTTTTCTTTTTTTCTGGCAGTTTCCTATAAAACAGCTTTTGTGTCCACTGAAACAACATTCCAGCCAAGCAGTATGTGGGCACAYATCAATTGCTTAGTAAGGCCAGTGTGAATGCTTTAACTGTGTAGTCCTCTTCTAGCAGGGTGATGCACAATATTTTGTGATAATAAATACTACATTGGGTTGATTAGTCATACGGTAGTACTGGAAGATTAGGTTTATCCTTTAAGCCATGTATTTCAGAATTTCTCTTCAATTATCTTCTTAGGCTTAGGGAAAAAAGCATTGACATAAACATATAATTAATTAGAATTTCATTGGTATATGAAGTTGATACTGTAATCTGGTGATTTGGTGGAGACACTGATACTTCATTGATAGGCATTGTGAGAATCCTGCATTGTGTATTGGAATGAAAAACCTCTTGAAGTGCCTCTAGTTCAACTTCTGAGAACAGAACAAGGTTTCATTTGGAAAGTAACAGTAGAATTGTTGACATACAAAAGACTATCAAGTAAAACTTGAGATAGACTTTTCCTCTTTCACTTTAGTAATCCTAAATGTTACTTTTTGAAAAGAGGCTAAAAAAATTGAGGTTTTAGTATAAGAGGCTTAAAGACTTTTAAGAAAAAAACTGGGCTTTACATAATAGCTTCAGCACACTTGAAAGCAGTGAACAGACTCTTATACCACCTATGCAACTTCAAAATTTTTATGCTCTGTTCTTTAATAYGTTCAAGAGTTTTGTGGAATCTGAGCAAGGATCTTTCTTTAAATAGTCACTCCCTGGAAATGGCTGTCATTAGTCACGGGCTAAGCCAGCTCAAGATGTTTTGGAAACAGGTGCAGCGATGAGTAGCCAAAGAAACTCAAGTATTCTGGGTAGATAAATTGGATAAAAGGTATGAAACAAGTAGTTTAGGTTCTTTAATTCCTTAAATTCTGAAAGGTAACCTAGCTGAGTACTAGGTTATAATGTTTCCATATTGTTCTTATTCCCTATGTTACTACAGTGGCACTTACACTTTCTATGTAGCACACATCTAAAATAAGCCTTTGTAATTGACAAATCTCCTTTACACTTTGCTTCAGCTGGATATTTCTGTTTTCTTAATGTCTGTCTTATTTTTAATGCTTGCTTACTTGGTTATTTTCTGATAGAAGAGTAGAACTTACTTGAACAAGAAAAGCTTGCATCACTGATATGAATAGTTGCCACATTGACTACATTTTGCTTTCTTCCCCCCAAGCTCCTTTCATAAACTTAAATACTGAATTCTTACATAGAGAATAACTCTGCAAAATAAATGCTGTTGTGGAGAGGAACAAGAAAGAGAAATTATCAATTTTCCTTTRATATCCTTGCTGCTGATCATGAAAGAGTATTTGGCCAGTAGTATTCTCCAAAAATGAATTGAGATGGTGCGTGCTTATGTTTGTTAGATTTCTGTAAGTTAGGAATTGTGTTACTACAAGTTAGGACACTTTTAAAACTAGCTCAGAGAAGAATATTTGTAAAGGGATGCAGTAGTTATGATGAAAAAAGGAAAAAATAAAAACTGTGGACTTGAAATTTCAGTCCTCACTTTTTTTTTTTTTAACCCACATGCAATTGTACTGAGTTACATATGCCTTTCTCCAGACGAGGCATTTGTTTCTATTGAYCTGGGGAAAGTGGGATCTACAAATAAGTTGTTGTTTTTTTCAATTTGGAGAGTTAGGGRAGGACTTACAATTTACTTACTAGTTGGAGGAACTATCCATTTGAAAGAAAAGTGTAATCCAGAAAATAATGTTTATATTTGTCTGGAAGAAGATTGTGTTAGTGAAAATCAAGTTTATTCAATAATAAAAGTCTATTCAATATAGAAGTAGTCTGCTTGTGAGCATGAGTTRTAATTTACTGCAGTTTTCCTGGGTAAATTATTCACTGTACTAATTTCTGTGCTGCCCTAGCTAACCAGTGTCCAGCTTAGTTACGACATCTGCATTCTGCAACATTTTGAGTATCTTACCTGACAGCAGTGGCCCAATAGGTKATGGTAAGAAACATGAGATTTAACAGAAAGTAATGTTTTTTTTGTTTTTCTCTTTCAGACACAGATAATTGGTTATGTCAYTGTAATTGGTTATAGAGCTAAAATCTTAACCAGTCTACTGTCTGTTCTTCTTGACTGGAAGCTATCTGTACTCCTAAYCAACCATTTTATTGTAGTGCCAGAACAAACTTTATTTGAATTGGTTTATGTGCTGCTTGAATGCTTCTGTATAGTGTGACTGTGTGTAGTAATGCTAATACTTCACTTTTCCTTAACCTTATTAGTGTCTTGTCTCCAAAAGCTGCCTTCTTGTTGTCTTTAACATAGTGCTGTGAGTTCTGTAGCCTGTTTCTAAGGGGATTTGAAGATACAATTAAGTAAGCTTGTTGTTAATAGGCCCGTTCATTATTCAGGGACCTACAGCTCTTTTAAAATATTAGGGAGAAATCAGAACATTTAAAAACTTTGGCTAATACAACTCTTCTTATGAAATTGTATTAATTTCCATATATATAGTCACCTTTTTCTTTACACGTGCAATAGTTGTGGTTGCTTTAAATTTTTATGCGAGTTCTTTGTCTTTTCCTTTTTTTTTAACTGGGAGAAGAAGCTGAAGAATTTTTGGACTACTTTGAAAGCTGTAATATCTTTCTGTGAAGATAGATCTCCAGATCTCCATTACATATATATATATATATGGAGATAGATATTTGTATTGTCGCATAATTTACTGGCAGTTCAAAGATTGTAAGACTGTGTTCCAGATGTTAGAAAAATACAGCCTCTGCATGGACTAAGGCTGAAGTACTATTGCAGAGACCAGTATAGATATACCTGTAAAGGATAACATTTGTAATTTTACTTTAAAAAATTTATGCTGTGAAGGTAATAGTGATCAAATTTGTATTTACTCATGTACACACACACATATATATTTTAATCTCTAGAAATTAGCTACAGCTCTTTCAAAGGTTCATTTGTTGGCTAGCTTGCCTTTGAATGTAATTACAGTTGTAATTTGTTAGATGTTTTAAATACGTAATTATGGCATAGGGAATTCCAGGAAAGCCAAATATGAGGGCTTACTATTTTTAAGCTAAAATATTGCACTCCTGTTGTATTAGCTGTTTTATCCAATTGAGATGTATTTTGTTAGCTCTTGTGTAATGTTTTCCCTTGGAGACTAAAGAACAGTGTAGCAGGTTACTGGTGAGGAGTAAATGGCTAGTTTAGACCAGGAGTGAAGATCTGTCAAAACRTTCCARAGAAGGATTCACTTATATTTAAAACCTAAGGAAAAGTGTAGGGATTAGTGTGTATCTAGTTAAATTCAAGGATCATCAAAACCCAAAACAAGTGAAAAGTATTTTGAGTTTGGCTAGTTTGCGAAGTGAGAGTCTTCAAAGTTATTGCTGGCACTGACCTAGAAAGGAGGACAGACTGTTGGACTGTGAATGCTAAATCTCCTGAAGCCAGTGGAGAATTTTGAGGATGAATTTTCAGTGTGAGTCACTGGAAAACAGAGGAGAGCCTGGTTTTAATGTTCTAAAGTGCATCTTCATGTTTTGTTACTTGCATTTATATCTTAGTGAATCTGAGCCTTGCACATCATCTGAGATGAAAACAGCCTGTTTAAAAAAGCCAGGAGAAAAACAAAAGGCAAGTTGGTAGAGAGAACGGGAGTTCTTTTCTGTAGGTAATGCTATTAATTTAATATAGTCTGAAATGGAGACTTACGTGATTGTATCTCCACCAAGTCTGAATTTATCAGAAGAAACTAGATGTCAGAGGTGTAATTGAATGAAATTATCTTTGCAGTGGTACTGAACCTTCCTTCAGTTGATGTTTTTAATTGCACTGTCAGGCTCTGTGAAGGGTGGAAACTCTGCATATTCATATTCCTGTAACTGTACTGCATCTGTAAGGGCATGCGCTGTGTCAAACAGTGCTAATGGGATCCYTGGGTTAAAGCCATGCAAGACTATGAGACTACTGAAAGAATGTTTTCTCGTATTTTGATCTTTTTGCCAATATGGTATAACCTGTTTCAGGTTTTCTGGRTTCAGGTGTGCTTTAGTGTCTGTCATTGCTGTTAAATTCAGTGGAGTTACCCTCTGCAAGGCAGTGACTTCTGAGCAATCTTGCTTGTCCAGCTGTATGGTTCTGTTTARTTTTCTTTTTCTGTTCTGCTCCTTGAAGGACTTTTAGACTGCCTTAGCACTGGATCATCATCTTGGTACAAGTTATCTGTAGTCCAGTGACATTAAATATTGCATTTTTCAGGAATGTTAAACCAAGCAGTGATTTTTGACTGTGGACTGATCCCCTTTATAAATTGAATTAAGCAAGGTGTCTATTTTGTGGGAGATTCTGACATTTTGGAAATTAATCTTGAAATTATTTCTAGTTTGCAGCTGGACTTATTTTACAAAAACAGATTAATTAAAAAAGTGGTTTGTTCTGTGATCCAGTAGTAATGGTGCTTTGCCAAAATCAAAACTTAGTCTATTCCTAGAAAATGCTCAGTTAAATCATTAATACCTGCTTTTGTTTGCAAATAATGTGTGCTGGATATAAAACTAATATTAACTGTTTTTTTGAGTGCTATCCAACTAGATTAGACTTTGAATACAAACTTGTGTTTGACCTTGCATAGACTTCAGTGCTGAAGTGCTTTCAGCCAGTTTAAAGCCACTTCAGGGTTTTGGTGGAGGTATTTGACTGAAAGCTGTTTGTTTGACACCCAGATCATTTGAAGAAGAGGCAGTTAACTTGACTATCAAATTATTAAAGAAAAAAAAAAAAGAAGTTGGGTAACTGTCACCTTTCTCATCCAGMTAGGGGCCTCATACGTTCAATTTTTCAAAACTGGGAAAACAAAATTAAAGTGTAATGAAAAGGTAAATATAGAAAATGCTATCAAGCACCCACAGGAAATAGTGGTGAAAAGAAGAGGATTATTTTCTAAGTTTTGAAATTTCTGTGATTTTTTTTGCAAGATCCTTACAAGCTCTAAATTATTGTGGTGTACTACTTCATGTGGTGTACTACTTTAGTTTGAGGCAGGCTGCCAATTTGCCCATTGATTTAGCTTCTTCTATTTTGTTAACTGATATGTGAGCTTACAGTGAAATGRTACAAAATGCTAAAGTAACAGTGAAGTAATTTAGCAAAAGTTAACAGAAACAGGTGAGCTGAAGCACTTCAGCCCTTAATGAGAGGTGTATCATAACAAATACAAAAGAAAGGACAGACAGGTAGAGGTGTCATTCATGTGGATTTGAGTTTGTAGGGCCAGAGCTTTCCCCTTTTACACTTGAGTTGTTAATTTAACTCACAAAATCAATGTGAWAGAACACGCCATTTGTTTTAACTGCTGCTGGTGAGCATCTARCAGTAGGCACCTCCCCCCACCTTTCCCAGTTTCAGAAATTAAGAAACTRCCGTTGGCAGTAGGTAGTGTCTGTCACCAACTTTGATTGTTTAAACCCGTTTTGTTGGATTTATTTTGGCGAATATATTTTTTTTGTTGTTTTCTGCAGCTAGATAGATTTTAGAATATGTAAGCATTGCGGGCTTTCTTAGAGGAGTGAATAGGTTCAACCCTTTTTACTAGACTGATTTTCAAACTTTGCATAATAATCAAAACTCCATCCTGATGATGATTTGAAGTTACCAGGAAAAAACAAATAAATCGCTTGCATTTAGAACACTGGTGTTTGGTTAGATTTCTACCATAAAGAAGCCATATACTTTTGCACTTTTGCAGTTAGGTTTTAAAGCACTTACATGTTTAGAAGTTTCCTGTCAGTTCTGTAGTTTTCGTGCTGTTGTGGTGTTTTGCTTCTTGCCACTTGTCAGTCATACAGTTCTACGCAAAACATTCATACTTTGGTTCTTATACAGGTAGTTGTGTATTTTGGTTGCAAATACTGCAGAAACTGTATTAGCAATTTTTCACTTTATATTTTTCACTTCTTTAGTCCCCATTTTTCTTCTTTCCCTTCTGAATTTAACTGAAGGGCCTATTCCATCTGTTCCTTTGCAGAGATAAAGCATTATGACTACTGCCATTTCAGAAATCTAATAAGCAACTGTATTAAATACAAGCTATGTTARCAGATTTTTTTGTAGGCACTAAGAAAAATGCGTTATGAAATTTTAATCCATTATAATGGGATGTCTTAGAGACTAAAGCCCCCACAGCTATAATAGCCACAAGATTGCAGGATTTCAGAGCAACGAATATAAGTACAAGGCAGCCAGCTTTGGCCTACATAATTTGTTGAGAGGAAGAGAGGACTGACTGCAACAGTTGAGCTTTTAAAACTAAAGAAGTGAACAGATTGTTGCTGAGTGGAATTGTATAGAGAGTATTTTTAAAATTAGTATTATGGTAAGTAAGTTGCGCTCTAACCAGAGATGAAACCATGTGCATACTTCCTGTCTGTCTGAGACATCGTGMAAGTGCCTGGGGGTGGCAAAATGAGTTTTGACATACATCAGCAAAAATCAGAAGTGATAAAGCTGGTATTTCTTTGAGTGATTTTTCTGATTACTTTGATTGGCTGTTTTGTGTATGGGGCAATTCACAGAATCTTGAAAAGCACAGGTAATTCTAAAGAAAGACTTCATGTTCTGTAGCWGCTTTTTAGCATAATATTTTGTTTTAACTGTGGGAGTTCCTTGTTGATTCAGGATWAAGAGTGTGAACACCTATAGTCGTATTAGGCTTAGTTTGAACTGCTACCTCAGGAGCTGCTTGATCATCCTTTTAATGTGTATTTAGTAAGAGTGTTGATTTAAAGTCTTGAATAAATGTAGTATTTTAATCAATCTTATGATCTCTTCAAGCAACTAGTTACACAGTATATTAACATCCGTTTTTTAAAACCTAAAAACTCTGTTCATCCTGAAGCTATGGGATTTTTAATGCCCTAGACTATAAGATTCAAGTTCCCTGCAATATTATTCCTTTCCTAAGTAATGAAAGAACACTTGAGTCTAACACTATAGGCAAAATCCAGTGAAGGATTGTAGGTAACCTGTGGGTGTTTGTGGTACTTCTCAGTGTGAGTTATTGCACTGTGGAAGTCTCCTTTTTATTATAAACATTGACATGTGGCACTGAATGCTCTGTCTGCTGGGCAGATAAAGAATTTGGTAAGAATACTTTATAAAGCAGGGCAGGAATGATTAGCTTAGAACGTATTTGGAAGCACTAATGACTTGTTCAGTCATCTCATTTCCTTTTAATGTGCTTCATGGAATAGATATGCAGTAGTCCTGATCCTCTGGTGAGTGAGGTGGGTGTTTTATACAAYGAGCCAAGACTCCCAGCACATCGAATTGAGGACTTTGCTGCCTTCTCATCTAAGGTTTTAGCATCTGGGGCTGAAGGCAGGCAAGAGGCTGAGCTGGGGTGCCRTCAACAGCCAACACACTTGCCAGGTTTTCATGGTGTGGTACATGCCATTTTAGTAGTTCACTGCCTTTGAAAATGGAACGTGCTGCATGCTATCCCCACCTCCTGAGGGGGTAGTTCCTGGAAAAATAGCCAAAAAATAAATGGAACATGAGACAATGTCATATTTCTGCCAAAAGGCAAATGCCATAGTGGAATGTTGAAGTATTACTTGAAAATTGTGTGAAATGATATTTGCTTCTCTTACAATTAACTAGGCCATCAACTAGAAGAAATATGTGAGGTAATTAAATTAAACTCCAGAGGAACAATTAAAAATAAAGGGCCTACAGGTAAATAGAAATATATTAAACGTCTTATAGGTAAAATTTACACCATGTGTTGTATTTTTCTTTTAGAGATGGGATTACTCTAAAGAGTTGCACCTCCTGAAAGGTGCAAAGCGGAAGTATACTTGCCTCAATTTGCAGTCTTGATAAGGCAAGAAATAACAATAGCAAGGAGTGTTTAGATGAAATGTTATATAAACGCATGTAAGCACTGCAGAGAGTGTGGGATATTCACTCCTAAATGTAAGAATAGATACTACAGCCTTTTATGAATAATACAGCTAAAATGATCCTGTTGAGARGAACGACCTTGATAACCTTCTATGTGTAATTAGGTTTTTGTTTGTTTTTTCCAGGAATCTCATCCATTGTAATTTGATAATGTGGTTAGATTAAATTATTTCAGTCTCTTTGTAGGTGTTTTCTAAACTAAATTTCATAGTCCTTTCACAGTGTCWTGTCCCTGGCCAGCAGTTTTACACTGAATTACTATGCAGCAATTGAGGGAGCATGGCAAATTTTAAATCCGCGCTCTGTCTGCAACTTTTTGTGTTGCTGTATGACATTAGACATTTTATACCCTGTTTTTGGAAGGCTCGTGTATGCAGTTGGCTCTCTGCTACAAATTAATTTTGTCTCCAGGCACCATAGTGCACTCCAGAGTGCACATGTTCTTACTTCCTGAATGCTTGGATTTGTGCACAGCCTTCATATGCACGTTGAGGGTGCTTAACTTACTAAATAATGTGTCTTTAGGAAGGATTGATTCTCAAGAAGAAAAATTCTGGTTTTTTGCTTGGTTTTGTATTTACCTTTTTGTGTTTACATTTTTTGTTTTGTATTAACATTTTCTTGTTTTGTATTTGCATTTTTTGTTTTACMTTTTTCAACAGTTGTGCGTAGGTTTGACATTACTTTTGGTACTCCCCCATCATTCTCCTAGCTGACAGCAGTGGCAGAAACCAAAGGCTACACATGTTTTTTTACCAGACTAATGATAAAATTTAATGTGTTATTCTAATTTTAATGTGGTATTCTAAAAAATATGTTATATGAAATTACAGATCAGCTACAGTCATGATTTCTTACAAATATACAAAATAACATCTTAAATGCTTAGAATTCTGGAATATAATTTTATCAGTACATACTTAAACATTGTTAGAGTAATAAAATATAACTGTAGTCAGCAAATTGACTTGGGCCAGTGTTTGTGAAATCTCATGCTGCTGGGGGATTTTGACTATACGTCATTCCTTCAGCATTCCCTTTCTGTTTTAACCTAGGAACGGAAATAACTCCTAACCCCTTTTTCTTCCTCATAGTCAGTTTAGAAAGTGTTGTACAAAATATGGAAGTCAACCAAGGCAAGAAATTTTATTTTGTAGTTGTAGAAAAAGGAATAGTGGTTTATGGTTGGAGTTTTTTAGGTGTCAGTTTTGAGTTTTGGTGATGGTTTCTTTAAGGTTCRATTTTCAATTTAGCATGAATTTTAGCAATGCTTTTTTTGAAGTTTTACACAATCAAAAGGAGTAATAAACAGTACCTTAATATGCCACAATTTCAGTGAGAATCCAGCATTCTTAGTTAAGTATCTGATTTTAATTTGTTCACTCTTGCTGCTCTTGCTATCAGTTTTAGTATCTTAAAAATATTGTTACTTTTTTTCTGTTGACTAAAACGCCAGTATTATCCGTTACTGAGAATACAGACAGTTAATTTCACATCCATAGATTTTGCTGTTCTGTATACTGGCACACTGAATCTACTGTACAACTMACTTTCTTAAAAAGAAAACTGTCATTAAATTGTCTTTGGCTGGAAATAATGCCAAAGAATTACCGATTTGTTTTAAAAATATATTTGGGTTTTTTCTCTTGAGATTTCATTGACTGTTGATTTTTCAGACTTTACATAGTCTTAGCCACTTCATCATTTTGCTCAGAAAGAGCCTGGACTGGTCTGYTTAATTAAACCATCAGATTATCTTTGTTCCAATCCATTTGGAATACAAGCATATCATTATTATGTCATTCTTTTCAGTGCTTTGAAGTGTCYCAAGTTTTTCATAGCAGCATCTCTAGACAGGACTGTGGTATATTTTTTTTAATGAGGCAAATTTTCCAGACCTAATAATTTAAATAATGCTCCTAAGCAATATCTGAAGTTTTGAGTTGGAAAAAGGGTGTTTCTCAATGTAAAAATTGAACTTAACTTAAAAGTGCTAAACAGGTATCAAGGTTATACTTTTAGCTAAATTATTTTACCCTCCAATAACRAATAATTGATCGTTTCCTTTTTTTGACTTACAGTGCTCTGTACTTAAATTAATTTTGGGGTCTTGCACTAAACAAAAGAAATGTGAAAGTTTCAAATGTTTGTGATTAGAAGTCTCCATTAAGAAGCTCCTTATTTCAAAGTAKTTGTTAGTTTTTTTTATCTGTATGTATCTAGAAACTGAATGTTCAGACTTAATGTACAAAAAAATCTGGCCAAAATGGATGAAGTTGCACCATTTTACAGTACTAAGCTATCATGTTAAATAGTTTGAATATTTAGCTAAAYCTGACAGGAAAAAAATTGCAATCTGGTAGCTATGGCAATAATTGACTTTAAGAAAGATTTTATATTTAGGGGGATAAAGTACTTTCCTAGCGGGAGTAGGCATTCAAARTATCTTTCCTTCATGTAGTCTTTCAACAATACAGAACAAAAGACCTGCAGAAGGAATTGTAAAGAATTGGCATTATTTTTAGAGAGCTTGATCAGCAGTTCTGGAGTGTTTTTATTAACTAAAACATTTTATAGAGTGATATGCTATACTGATAAAAAGAATACAGATTTCCAYTTTTAGGTCTGAGAGTACTATAGAGAAACATCAAATGCCTACTTGCCTTTGGGTAAGGTGTGCATTTACCCCGTTCCTGCAGGTGTGAAAGTTGGTACACACCTGCTGGGCCACATCATGGTGTGGCAAGTCTGTGACCAAATTAGGAGCAGAATCAGAATTCAGTGGGTTTTATTCAGTATGGTAGGAGAAAAACACCTAAATGCTGTAATTTTTTGAAGTATAGTTACCTTTCCGGATTTACTATTTTGAATAGGAAATGAGGTAATTACAGTTTAGATGTTTGGAAATTACACAACTCAGTAAATTTCTGTATGGACAATTGAGTTGCTCTCTGGCAATGATTAGGATAGGCTAACTTTTAAAATCATTGAATTGTTCTCATTTTCTTAGTAGAGTTAAAATATTTCTATGATTTTATTCATCAACTTGTAGTTCAAAAAACAAAAAGGAATTAGTTCCATAAAAATTCAGCTTTGCACGGATAAGTAAAATAATGAAAATCCATTTTGCATTTAATGCAGATATAATAAACAAAAGAAGTATTACTTGTTATTACTGAATTGAATTTCTCATTTTGGATCTCTTGGTCCTTCATGATCTTAAAACCTGTAAATCCTTTCCACAGCTTATTTTTATTTGGAGAGGGAAATCAGCTTTTGAACCCTTTCAAGTCTAAGAACTTTAAATAAGCTTGGCATTGGACTGATCTAATTGAATAATTTGAAATAAAGAAAATATCCTCTTTGCACCTGTAGAGAAGGCAAAAGCTGTCACAAGTTGGTTTAATGCTTCCAGACATCTTTCCACGAAACTCTGGTAACTTACTACTTAGTCGAGAGGACAGACAACAATGACATTTTGTCACAGTTACGTGCTGTATAATGTTTGCCTACGAGACTGGTGAAGTTGAAACTTCCTGTAGGTTTTAAATTGAAACTAGAAATCGGTTTCATTACAAAAAGCTTCCTCCCCCCTTTATAACTTAAAAATGTTGGGTTTGGTCAGGATGTTTCTTACCATAATTTTGATTTGTGCGCAAATATTGATAAAATTGAACCATATTTCTTCATAAACTTCAAAATTAACAGTTCTGCCTTTCTATGAAATGTACAACAGTAACCAAACCAAAATATCAAGTCAAAATCTGATTTTTCAGCCAGAAGAAAATTTGCACACTTTTACTCTTGGGCTTTCATGTAACAGCCTTTTCATGTGGAAAACATCACTGCCTTTTTTTCTATTTTGTAGTTTGCAAGTTTCAGGAAAAATCCTCCTGTTTCCTGTTGTGGTGTTATCATTTCTGGAAGGTGGATGATGGGCCAATGGATTTACTTTTTTTGAAAGTAGTTTTTTTTATTTTCTGGGCTTCAGTCTTCGTTTCAGATATTTAATTTGCCTTTGAGGAGTTGTGTGCCTTGATGACATGGTTTGCAGAAAGGTGTTAGAAGTTTCTTAACTTTGTCACTCTGAAAAAAACATGAGGAATATACTTGAAATCAACTATAAAGATATTCTCTTCAAAACTGAGCATATTGAAGTATTATAATAATACTCTGCTCTGAACTACAGCAGGTTGAGCTGTAAGCAAAATCTTGCACTCTTAATTATTCTGTGATTTTGCTTATTAAAACATTGATTCTGCAGTGTGTAGGTGGATCTCTGCTATTGGGCAGAACGTACTGCAGTTTGAAAGTATTTCAGATAATGATCTATAAGTTAAATGTATTAGTATTTGGGGAGGAAGTTTTTTATGAGTTTTCGTCTTTTTCACCTGTGTTCATGAAAATGCTTTTTCAGAACTTGTCTAGGAGATGGTGGATTTATTCTTGTTTTTAAAAAAAAAAAAAAAAAAAAAAAAAAAAAAGCTGTTTTTGAAAACTGAGTCTTTTTAAGCCTTCATTGCCCCAAAAATTTCTGAAAGCCTATTGAATGACTTTGACATGGCTGCTAGTTCTGCAAAATTGAAAGTGAATTTAAGTTACCAGCTGTGAAATTTTTGCCTTTCATTAGAAGTCTAAGATTTCACTTGGATTTGGATTGAAGTAGTGGAGTATGACTGGTGGGTTTTCCCACTAATTTTCAGGATTGGGATGACTGTAGAAGGAATAGTCAAGTATRTGTGCAATCATTCCACTTGCACACTGTGTTTCCATCTTAAATTATGGGTGATGGACAAACAATAAGAAAACACTTCCCTTGGAAAAATAAATTCAAAATACCCTAGGCAGTAGGAAAAGAAGTTTTGCCACTGCTCCTCATGCTTACTATGGATGACAAATCAGATTTTGAGCCTTACGATGTTTCTTTTTGAAACTCAGTAATAACTGGATCTTTAAGAAGGTTTTCTGAACCCTAGTTATTGAAATTAAACAAATCTTAAATTTTCAAAACCAGTACTTTCAACTAATTGTGGAATAGTTGGGATGGTTTTTGCTTGTAAAAATGTATCACTAATTACTTGACTCAAGAGTCTTGTAGTGTAGATAAATGCTGAATTTAGAGTGGTTAATGCAAACTGAAATCTTGGCTCTTCAAACTTTATACACATGAAAGACTGAGGGAAAATGTTTCTCTTTGTGTACTACTCCAAAAGCAGTCCTGCAGGCTTTCCTAGTAACCATGTCTGCTATGTTTCTAGATTGAATACTTAATCTTGTTTTCATGTGGTTTACTTGGAACATCCTGTGCGTGATGCAGAGGAATACAGATTAGGARATASAAATAATACATTCACATACACTGTACTAGATGTGCTTGTGGGCAAAACACAATGTAAAGCAATTTTATCAGCTGCTGTATGGCATGACAGACTTTACAAAGGAATTTGAATATAGTAATGCAGCACAGTTGAAAGAGGTGTGAGGATGATTTCATCCCACATAGATGGAAAAATATGTAAGTGTGTAAAAAAATGCTGGAAACCCGACTTCTTTAACAGCTTTAAACTATGTAGAAACGTGCTGCTTCCATTTTAGACTGCAATGTTAAAATGTGTATTCCATAATGCTGTGGAGAAGTCTGTGTGTTTCCTCCCTCACACACGGAACTATAAAYACCGATGTAAATGTCCAAATTAAGAAGATGTGCAGATTGGTTTATGATGTGGGCATCTAGCCATTTATCAATGCTTCCAGGTATAATCAGCTTGAAGGCTGGAGCAGAACCCTTCCAGCAGCCTACTTTTCCTGCCAAAGAACATTCTGCCACTGAATTGGTGGAAATTGCTGACTGGTCACCTAGAGACTGCTCCTTATTTAAGTGGTAAACCAGCTTTTCAGCTGCGGCAGYTTATGCTGCAACTCCTGTGAGCGCACAGCAGTTGTGAATGGAGATAGCAGAGAAACTATTCATCCTATTCCCATTAATAAAAGAAAATTAAGTGCTAGTAGTAGCATGACGCTTGTCCATTAGTTTGGATTTCCTAATGGAAAGTGTAAAATTGCAGGAAGTTCTTTTCTTTTTATCCCTTCTTGCTCATCCAAGACAGCGCCGGAATTTTTTTATAGTAATTTGGCTGATGATTTAGGATATTCTACAGCAGGCGCATTCCAGCAGCGTTCCGGAGGAGCTGCACTGCAGGGGCGCGGGCAGCGCTCGCACGTTTTCCCGGCCGGATCCCGGGAGTTGGCGCTGCCGGTGCTCCGTGCCCGACTCCAGCAGCCGCGGGCTCCCGGGAAGCCCTGCGCGCAGATTTACCCGGCAATCGCCTTAAGGGGACAAATTTAGTTTACGGCAATCCGCACTTAATCTGCCGGAGCCCTGGGCGCCGTCGGGGAGAGGGCGCGGGCGGGCGGCTGCGCTCGGGGCTGTCTCGGGCAGCCAGAAACTTCTGGCAGCTTCSCGGCGCCAGCCCCTCCCCTTAAAGCGGCAGGTCCCCGGAGAACGCCGCTGCTCGTCTGCCGCCCCGAACGGGCTAAACAAGTCACCCGGGCGCCTCCTTCCTCCGGGCGGCCTTGCTGAAGCTGRAGCATCGGCGCGGCTGTCCGCAGCTCCTCGGGGCGCTGCTCGAACCGCTAGTAGCGCTCATCACCCCCCTGCAGCGAATGCTGGGGAAGGGCTCATCCYGGTCTCTTCCCAAAAGAGCCCATCCGCACCCCGCCCCGCCTGGCTGCGGCCCGACGTTCCCGCGGGGTACAGTCCTCCCCTGGTATTCCTCTGGGGGCGGATGTCCGTCTCCCGGTGTCACCCAGCACAGCCGGCCCCCCTTCTGGTAGCCTCGGTCATTCATGCAGACAAAATATTGATCCCCCTTGGAAGCGCCTGCATGGCGAGTGGTTTCCATGAAGATCTTAAGTGCTAGTCTTCTGGCAACAGTAAAACAGCCGAACGAACAACCCGAGATATTACCATGAGCTTCACTTTTCTCCTTCGAATGTGAACTGAAAGATTTTCGAAAGAGTACGTACAGAGACATAGAAACATTGACAGGATATCCTGGGTTGTGTATTGAAGCTGCTCTGATTGAAACAAGTTCATGATCTCATTATAAAATGAATGATGGCATGTCCTGGGCACACTTTCCAGTTTTGCTGTTGACAAAAGTTTACTGATGGTTTTRTGATGTGTTACTGAAAAGATGATCTTATCTTTAAAGTGCAGGTGATTATGTTCACATATAAAATCAAATGCCAATTCATATTATCTTGTTTTAAAATAAATGAAGGCTGAGACAGCAATATATGAGACTAATACAGTTTTGTTTCAAGGTGTCTTCAATAATTTCAGGAAGCCCAGAACTTTTTGTRTTATAGGGTACTCCCCCTTCCCTTTAAAGACGACTGCAATACTTCTTGTTAAGGTATTCTCAGTATGCTTGCAATACCTTTTCCAAGATTACTCAACTCTCAGATTCTAGCTGCATTTTAGCATATTGGGTTGTTGTTTAGTTTTTTGGGTTTTTTTTTTTTTTTTTTTTTTTTTTTTTTTTTCCCCTGGTAACCTGATCTGAAAAGCATCCACAGATATCTTACTATTTCTTTTTTTTTTTTTTTTTTTTTTTTTTTTTTTTTTTTTTTTTTTTTTTTTTCCCCTGGTAACCTGATCTGAAAAGCATAAAAGGAAAAAAAACAAATTCTGATAAAAAATGTCAAAATTCAATAGGCAAAGATATATTCAGTCTGAGTATGAGGACATCTATAAAACAATGTAAAAACAAGATGGGGAAGGAATAACAGGTAAAAATAGCTGTATACTGGTATTTARTCTCTCTAATGTTGGTGGAATTGAATAAAACCTTGAGAACAGGTGACTCAGAGTCGGTGCAGATAACAAAGTCGTGGCAAGAATTATCTGAAATTAATGCCAGACTTTGATTATTAGTGTTTATTTTTCTAGTTTGCATCATCTATGATGCATCGTATTTTGCTAATTGTTTTAATTTCTCACTTTCATCTGTTACTCTTTCAGAATGAGGGAAGTATTTTGGAAATTTTGAGTTAAGTGATTTTGGTGGGGGGAAGCCCATGTAATCTATTTTTCAATGGAATAATAAAATTGCAGAAAAACATCCCCTATCTATCCATGGAGTATTTCAGATGCTGTTTTAACATACATCATGATTTATAATGGTAGTTACAGTATCAGAGCTGCTTTTAATTTCTTTATTTCTAGTAAGTATACCTACATTGATAAACAGATAGTTAATATGTTTGTTAATCTTCGAAATTCTTTACAGTAGTAAATATTAACTAATTCCGGTGAAAGGAATAAGAGAAACTTAAAAAGGTTTAGGCTAGAGATTGAAATGAACTTGTGTGTTAGTAACAGAAATGAATTCTTACAGATGTCAATCTCTGAATGAATATCCTTTCTGGAAGATGATGTTAAGAGTAAGTTAGATTAGTGATAAAGTAATCACAATATTGGTAATGGTAATTTATGAGAATTTTAAGTCCTTCTTGAAGTTTGATTGTTGACTTGCCTGTTCCTCTACCATAAATTTTCAAACAGTCAAAGACCAGAGGTTCAGATTATCATGCTTTTCAAAATTTAAGTCTTTTTAGTTAATGCCAATAGCAGTGAAGAAAAAGTGTTCTGTGTTTTCCTSTAAGTTCACAATGAGCATATGGATTGGTTTGTGATAATTTGTTTGACTGTGTAGGGAAATACAGACATTGACACAGCCAGCTCTTTAAATTTTGTTTAGGAGAGTCGTAGCTGTGTGCATCTGGGATCTGTCACTCTTGTTCACGTAATCTCAGTACTTCACACATTSTTTTACCTTTGGAAGATGAACTGGCATGCAGTGCTATCACCACTGTAGAGGTGAATGGGTTTCTCTAGTAAAGAGTGCAGTGGAGCAGAAGGGATGTTCCCCTTTTAGAGCTTTACTGTCTTTGCAAGAGAATTCATTGCTGTTTTCCTCTGCTCAGATTCATATTGTGTGAAACAACCACGTCTTGGTTCACATCAGTGAGAGTACTGACCAAACCCAAATTTATCACCATCTGAGTCCCTCTTTCAATATCCATCCAAATGCAGCAAGAGAAAAGCATTGCAGCCCACCTCAAAGGCAAGTACTGTTGGACAAGCTAGAAGGGAACGAATTTCACAATCCCAACACTCTTAACAGATTCCTTGTTAAYCTCAGTGGAGTTTTATTGCTATTAAGCCTGGATTAGGAATGGATAGGTTCTTGTGGATATAGTACCACTAACATAGTCTATCCTGCTCTCTGCATTCAGTCACGTACTGCACATGCAGGGAGAGAGAGGGAGGGGTCCATTAGCATATCCATGTTTCTGATGATCTTAGTGCAGATTGATAACGATTTTATAGTACTCAGAAATATATTCTATTACCTGCCAATGAGATCTAGGCTGGAACAGAGTCAATGTAAAAAAAATCATTAATAAGGAGCTAACCCTGTAGTGTCTTATGTTTCTCAATATCAAGTTTCGTAAAATTTATATTTCTGAAGAATTGTGCACTATAGCATTGAATTATGTGCTTCCATGTCTTTACTTCTGATGTATTGGAACTGGAATCAGCTAGTGGGAATTATCTGATGCTGAGTGCAAACACCTCAGTCTCAAATAGTGTCAGTCTCTGATGCCTATGAAGATTTATCTCTATATTCTTCCCACAGAGAACCTGAATGTGCCAGAGATGTCTCTTGTAAACTGTGTTTGAATCTGTAGGGTCACAGAAACAYGATGTGGCTTTGACAAGGGCTTACATCACTCTTCCCTGCTCTGGTCTGGTGCTGCTCCATGGGGGCTTGCAACTCTTGAGAAAAAAYCTCTCTCCTCTTGCTTGTCACTCTCTGCTTCTCTCTTCTGACTCATAGTCTGTGAAGTGATACTGAGGTGCTTCAGTTATCTGTAATCTCCTTGCCCAGATTACATTAGGAGAGGTTGTGTGAGGGACAATGGATTTCCTTTGAAGGAACTATGCCTTCATGAGCTCACTCAGTATATTKATTTGACTATGTTCTCCTGCTTCCAAACCCACTTATTCCCCACCTCTTCTATTTCTTGTTTCCCTGTTTGGGTCTCATGTGTTCCTGTGTTGCGTGTCACAGAACCTTATCTTTTATCTGGACCCTTCACCTTCATTGCAACTTTAATCTCTGTCAGTCTCTTACTGTACTTTGCCTGTGAGCTGCTCTCGTGATAAACGTCACCTTTATCATTTATTTTGTTCAAAAGTGGAAAAGCAAAATCTCTTCAGAGTTCTTCTATTTACTAACGAAAAATGAACCTTAGTTATTTGAGGGAAATAAACACCAGTGTCTTCATGCAACTTACCAGGTCTTGAGGAAGTTAAAGAAGGTAGAACACTTGGTTGGCCTTCACCATTGCAGCAGAATTGATCGTCTGTTGTGTCTTCAGATGGTGCAGATGCTGGAAGCCTATKTGGTGTTTGCTGTAGATAACTGTGGTATCAGTTTATTATATTTATGATCTTATTTATATTATGAAATCATAATTAGGAGATTGTAATTAGTGTTGCATTTGTGTTTCTGCTGCTGTGATACACATATGCTGTCAATTTAAGTTTCATTGGGCTGTTTTGTAATGCTTTGTCCACAAAAACTGGAGAGACCATGGTAGCTGTATTGCCAGTGGTCAGTAACTAAAAAGCAGTTGTTTTCCTTTCTGTTCCAGGCTATTGATGAGCCTCCCTATCTCACAGTGGGCACAGATGTGAGTGCGAAGTATAGAGGAGCCTTCTGTGAAGCCAAGATCAAGACAGCAAAAAGGCTTGTCAAAGTCAAGGTATGTGGTTTTCCTGCAAACACTTATTTCGAGGTGGGGCAAAAAGGTGGTATTAATTTTCAAAATGGCACAGTGTGAAACTTCTTAGTCTCAGGACAGCTAAGTGGCTGTCCTGTTCTTGGAGGCTGGCAGTATGGTCTTTCAAATAACAGTAAGCTTATTAATGTTGGAATGGGAGGGGTTTTCCACTCCCACCAATGAAATATGTTCTGTTTCTGTTGCTGCTTTGTCATCTGCTTGCATCCTGTGTTTTTGACCTTCAATGCCATAGGCTGACCTAAAAGTAATTGATAAAAATGTGACAAATGAGAAGAATATTACCAGAATATTACCAGAAAGTAGCTAAGACTACTCAAAGTAGGTTTGATATGATTTCTTTTATTTGAGGAGCACAGGTCACTGCCATTTAGCAGTGGCAAMTAGATAATGCTCCAGGAATAAGCCAAAACCCTTCCACCTTCCCAAAAAGACTTTGGATATAGAGTCCTACGCAATAGCCAGCAGGGGATCTCACCTGAGCTTTACGATATCTAGTTAATGACTAAATCGTTATAAGCCACATAGAGTACAAATAAAAATTCTGGAATGGGATTGCAAGAGATACATTGTAAGATTGCTTAAAAATTTAAAGTATTGTTTCTAGAAATAAAGAGAACAATACACTGCAAAATGGCCATATATTTCTTTTCAAATGTTGCCCTAAATGCTTCTAATTTGGGAGGAGGTACTATTTTTCTGCTTTGCCTCTTAATTTCATAGAGAAATATTATTGATCAAGGATCAAAACCACCCTGAAAATACAAATTAGGTTGTTTCTCTGTAACAGAGTTATAGTGGCAGAATATTTTTCTTATATCTACTGTTAAGTGAAATATGTGTGAAATGTGAATGGTGATAACCTGTTATTGAAGATTATTGCACACTAGAAACTATTGTGCATTATTTGATTCTGCTCTCATGCTGTGGCCAATAGTGTGTATCAGGGTGAGAGCAGGCGCTCTCCATAAACCCTGGTGGGAAGGACTACCATCAGTTTTTGTATTTAACATTATTATCAAATAAGAAGATTTTAGTCTTAAATCTGACAGCAAATTGGTGGTCTCTTCATTAGTCAAAATTCTTAATAGCATCAGCTGGTCTATGCTTTACAGTACCATTGGATTTGAGTGAYTAAGTATTGCTATTTAAGCAGTTAAGCATCAGTATTTAAGTATAGGAATTGTGTTATACCTAGATCAGTGAAAAGTCATTTCATTTCTTTGGGGATCTTTCAGTCCACCTCCTTAGATAGCCACTTGCTGTTTATTATTCAGTGCTACAGATTTTCTTATGAGTTTATCACTTAAAGTTTGGTCATTACAGGTTTGCAGAAAGATTTTGACATAAAATGGATTTTTTCTGTAAATTGTGGAGATTCTGATTCAGTTTTGCTGTGTCTGTGTGTATCTTCACTGTTACTGTATCGCTTAGGGCCATTCATGCCCAGAAATGTTGTTGCTTCGTAGAGTAACATGATGTGTGGTTGATATTTTTGTGTCTAAGTTTTGTAACAGTATCTGTTTACATTCTGTTTTCTCCACCAGGAGTGTGTATTCCTTAATTTAACGACGATCCTCTGATTTTGTTGAAAATCTATTTAGTGCTTCCTGGCATGTGTGTACTTTCCCCARTACTAGTGCTAACAATGACTCTTAACAGGTGTGCTTTGTCTGGAATTTTGGTAGTTTATCTGCTGCATTATTTTTTTTCACTTGCTGAACCGTTTTTTTTGGTCCCAGTATGTATTTCATGCCTTAGTCTTCTAGAACTACTAGAGGAGAAGGGAAGTCAGTTAACTTCATGTTGTCARTTTTAGTGTAAAGCATTCATTTAAGTTTTATAACTACATGTTGTGCTGAGAAAGTAGGATGACAACAAAATTCTTTCATTATGGATGGAGTACGTAATCTTCAGACAAGTAAAACATATGTAATTGTGTCTCCTTTTTACCTGCTTTCTGCTTCCTAGAATATTTTGAGATACCTTCACAATAACTTTCCCATCATCAGCCTAATTTAACAAGTTTATTCAATTTAATGCAGGTGCTATGTACTTACAATTTCAGTATCAATAGGTGCTGTATTTCACAGTTTAGAAGTCTGGCAAATTCTGTGCATGGTATGATATTCTACAGTAATGTGTAACAGCATTGCATAATTTGTCACAGAAAGCAGTAAAACTTCAGATTTGCCTGGACTTTCCAAAACGTTGAATGCAGTACACACTTGACTCAAGGGCAAGACTTTGGGTGTAACAAGAGTGTTAGTCTATTTCATCAGATCTGTTACAGCTTTTTTTTAGAGAGTTATTTAAGCCAGTTTATTTTGGCAGTGTCTCCTAAAACAATTACCAACATCATCCACCACCACTTGTGTTTGGGCATCCTGCACAGAAGTTTCAGAAGAAACTGTTTTCTGTGTAGGCCTTTGTTAAACAGAAACAAGTGAAGCTCCTGCTGTTATGGGACTTACTAGGACTGTCTTTTCAGGATGGTGAAGAAAAAAGAAATTCCAACTGAGTCTAACCAAGCTGATTATATGCTCAATGTCTTAGTCTTTTGCCTGAGACAGAAAAGTTCCACGCTGCTAAATAGGGAGGGAAATAAAACCCTCGACTAATAAACAGTGTCATCACTTTTCCAGCTTCAAGGTAGACCAGCAGTGTCATGTTGAGTTTGGAGTTTAAATATTTCTGTTAATAACCAGTGTTTTTTGAGCACATATGAATATCTCAAGAAGCCAAAACTGTCGTTATCAAAAATCCCCACCCCCACAAAGAGTTGAAGCCCCAAGATGACTTTAAAAGGAATACACAATAGCAATTTGCTTTGTTTACCTTTCGTTAGAGTACGTTGTGGCTGTCTCATAGTTCTGGATAGAGTTCCTTTTTGCTGCAAAATACATTTAAGGAAACTACAGAAAGTTAATAAAATCAGATGCCTCTAAATCAGAATTGTTATACTGGATATTTYGTACGAGCCACTAGTGACCCTAGGTTTCAGGTTATTTTACATCTTAACTGAAATTTGGCTTTCTAGATAAATTCCCCCAAAGAGGGAATTAAATACCTCTATCTGTCAGGATGAAGTTCAGAAGAGTTGTCTTTGCTCAGTTAATTCCTAGCCTGAATCCTTTGTKTGCCTTTTGGTTTCAAGGCATGATTATGTCTGTTTGGTGGACAGAAAGTATTTGCCATCACGTGAGATGTGCAGCTCTGAAAAGACCATACTCTCACAACTATATGTGTTGCTGTAGYTCTGATAGACGATAGACAAGATGATGATTTCATTTAAGTAGTACCTGAAAACAGTATAGCATTTCAGTGCGTTACTTTTCTAACCTAAAGTCAAGAAATTTTCCTTAGTCCTGGTTGTAGGTGCTACTCTTGGCAAAACTCCTTACAATCTCCTTTCTGAGAAGACTGTGCAGGAGAATTGGACTTAGAGAACACTGTGGTTCTGAAGGAACTTTTGCTGCTGTTGTGTATTGCAGTGAAGCTCTCAACAACAGTGAGAGCATGATCTCGGGTAGGGTTGTGAAACGAGTCCTGAGATTTGATGTAGGATTGCTGTGTAGTTGAGAGTTACTTGTTACACAGCTGGATCTCATGTTACATTCTTACTTAGTTCAAATACTCAGTAAAACTGTTTACRCTATAGAGTATGTTCTGGTGAATGTCAGAACATCATTTGTGTGTGTTGATAAATGTATATAGGTACATAAAATGTAATGCCAGAATTTTCTCAATTTCCTGGAATTTTAAAGCCAGAGTGAAAATAAACTTCAGATGTAATTGATTGAAGATTCTATGACTTTCAGTATAACCAAGTTTATTGTGAATGAAGTGAAAGGTGAAWGTCTGTGGTGCCTGGTGCAGATAACTTAGTCATACATTTGAATTTCCAGACCAGATTTTATTCTGAAGACAGTGTGTAGGATTAAAGACAAAAGCCTTTGTATTCTTTATGGGAATGACAGGGCAAAATACCTTGGAAATGTTTAGAGGATTTACTTACTCCAGTTCTGAAGGACTGGACACTGGGCTGCTTTTATATTTCCTTCCAGTTAACTCTGTGTGTAGGCTAGACTGACATTACCTGAAAGCCTGTTTGACTTGTTAATTTTGTTTAGTCGACAGCAGTGTCCTGTACTTGTGTGAGTCTTTCAAGCATGAGGCGAAAAATGCACTTTTATCAGCAAAAGATAAAGGTGCTAAAACTGTTTGATTTCAAAGCACTGAAAYAGAAGTGTTCTTTAAAATTGTACTCAGAAGTCTTGAAACTTTCTCTTTTCTTGCTGTGATACTAGAGAAGTTCAAATTATTTAAGAGAACTGTAGAGATCATTTTGAGCCATTAGACAATTTTGGTATGCTCTTGTCTGTCATTTCCTTTAGAGCTGATGATTCTATTGTGAAAGATAAAACACATTTAGGAAGTTTCGATAACTGAGAGATTGGCCCCTCAAAAATCTAAAATATGAATAAAACAGCTTTCAGCAAGTGTAGAATGATTATGGTGACTAACTGTAAAATGAGAGCAGAAGGGCTATTGACATGTGCTTGTGCTTGTGCTGCTCAATTGTATCAAGTGATTGTCAGTTGAATTATATTTTTTAGGTAACCTTTAGGCATGATTCTTCAACAGTGGAAGTACAAGATGACCACATAAAGGGCCCCTTAAAGGTAATAAATTGGTTTATATCTTGCTAAKGCTTTGAAAACCTTTATTTTTTTCAGTATTTGACATAAATGTGCATGTACAGTATGGGGTGAGAGTAGAAGGTTCAACTTATTACACAGTGTAGATATGATCACAAAGCATAAAAGATAATGCTACAAAGTTAAAGGTACTATACTCTTCATGTTAGCTTTTTCTTTTGTCGTTAAAGGGGATGCAGCACAGGCTGGTGCAAGCTTCTTTGTTCTTTTTGCATTAAAGCTAAGAAGTATGCCTGGCGCTGATTTTTAGCCACCATTCCTTTGGAGAACTCGGCTGGAGGATTTGATATGAAAACTCTTATACAAGAGAATGACATCACTCAAATTGGTTCTTGTTCCCCACCTGCTGGCAGGAAATAATCTGCTCAGTTAGTTGGCTTATTTTAAATGAATGAAAAAAGATTAAGGGATACAAGTATATTCAAGTGAAACTGGAAAAGCATGTTTTATTTAACATGGAATAGGTTAGAAATTATCTCTGTTTGCTAATACTAAGGTGTTGATTTCATCGCCTGTTTTAGAAACTCTCCAATGCTAAGTGACTTCTGTATTTTAGGTGGGAACTGTTGTGGAAGTAAAGAATCCAGATGGAACATACCAGGAAGCAGTTATCAACAAATTAACAGATGCAAGTTGGTATACTGTAGGTAAGAGAAATATTCATCTATTTGAATAAAACTCATGACTTAAAAATAAGCCTTTGACCTGGACATGTCCTAAGCATGATGAGAGACGTTTTTTGGAGATGCTTAGTTATGGAGAGTTTTAATCAAAACCCTTTAAAGATAAACCTCTTATTTTGTTTTWTTATAAGAGACTGTACCACAAACAAAGTGAAATTGGAATGCCAAATAAAGAGTTAGTGAATTGCTCTATAACTGGTGACTGCTTCTTAGATATTTAATACACTGTTGTTAAATATTCTCAAGCAAAGTACACTGTCATACTTCCTTAAACAAATTAAGTGCTTTTAAAACACAAGCTGTAACACCTACTTTTCCCTACTACCATACTTAGCCCTTACAACAGCTGCTGTTAAAACACACATGGTCTGTCATAATGTGATATTTCAAATGTTACATGATATATCCAGCTGCCTCTTGCGAATATAGGGTGTTCTTTTAAAAAAAAACAAATATACAGGAAATGTATTGATTCTTGAGAAGCTGCATAACCTTCTCCTGGGTAGATAACTGGGATTTGGGGAAATGAAGRCTAGATCTTGAAAGAACTTTTGCAAGACTTATTTCTTTAGAAATATTATGGGTTGCTGTTAGTGAAGTGATTTTGAACAACTAGGGAAAGACTTAATTTTCCCTTGTCATAGTTCTTTCAGAAAGGAATAGAGCTTTAAAATTATATCAGACTTTACAGGTAAGTGTTGAAGAAAATGTGTTTTCCAGTTGGAGAAGTAGAATCTCTTAGTAAAAGAGAGACTTGGTTAGGATAGGGTGAAACATAWGGTACAAAGATAAGAATTAACCTTATAGATAGTGTTTTGGTAATTAATACCAGAAGTGGATCAGATATGAGAGCTTTTAAGAAGCAGATGGTACGGCTGGTGTTGGAACTGTGTTATATGTCTATGTTTATGTTTCTGAGAAAGTGTGAGGTYAGCAGTTAAGCAAGAAGAATAAGATAGGAAACTCTGCAGATTAAATTTTGAAGGTAGATGTCGCAGAGTTGCCATCAAAATAGATGTCTATCAAAAATCTTGAACCTGAGAAAAAGGAAAAGCTGTGGGTTTTAGTCTCAACTCTTCTATTTTGTAGATAAAAGCAGACAAAAGCATGTAGACCTTGCAGAATTGGTAAAAGTAGCACAGCTGCTGGCAGTGTAATGCACTTTGATAGAGAATTGACTCTAGCTGTGGATGACTAGAATAATCTTTGTCAGGAGGGTGAGTGGAATGAGACMGAAGTTACCTTTGCTGACAGAGATGACTTTGCAGATCTGAGTGAAAGTCCTGCTGTGAGATATAGCTGCTGTAAGATATTCAAGAATTGGCACACATCTTAAYTAGCAATTACCTAGTGCTAGTTGTCCTAGCACTTCTATCTAATTCTTTGCACTGTTAATGACTTTGTGAATGAAATTACTAYGATTTGGTCAAAAACTTCATGAAGGCATAGATCAATCTAAAGTAGTACTTTTCCAAAAGTTACTTAAGACCAGATATGCCATTGCAGCAGTATCTTGAGAGGAATTACCCTTTGAGGGCTGCTTGAGAACTGTTTCAGCACTAAAGTATGGATAAAGTTGCTTTRAGAGCATCCCTGTCTGTGTTGTATTCATAAGGTCTTGTCTGAAWAGAAATTGTACATCAGTTTGCATACATGTCTTTTTTGGTGCTACTGCTTTCCTACCAAAGATCAATAAGAATTAAATTAAATTTTTATAAAAATCCAACTTGTATATTATTTTGAAATTAGTATAGCACTGTGTCTGTGTATATATATGTATGYATATATGCATAAAACCAGTAAATATAATAGCCATACATACATAAACATATWCATATCTCCCCCCCTCTCTCTTGCAGTTTCATAATACATTATTTTAAATACATTACACTGCAGTATGCATGTGCAGTAAATTGTTTTCAGCATGTTCCAATAGACGAGAATGTCATATTCATTAAGCCATGTGTGTCATGCTGGCCACATAAGTCTTTCAGGGAGGTCAGGCATTTCCTCTGAAAGTACTCGTCTTACGGAACAAGATTAGGAATCCCTCTGGGAAGAGGCCACAAGCAGATTACCACATCGGACACATTATGGGCTACCTACCTAGGTCTCAATAGGTTTACTTCTGCTGTAGTCAGCTTATCTCTTGAAGTGGATAGATTTTTTTTTATCTCTCATTATGTAAGGAGACTGATATGTTAATTAACACAAACTGGATTAGGAACCTGCTGACTTCTTCACTTATCCAAAGGGGTGCTTAATTATGTGTTGACCATCTGAGGTGYAGTTCCCAATCTATGTGGTTTGTGTGCAGTTCCTGCTGTTGTTACTTTTCAACAGATTCTGAAGTGACAGATGTGCATCTCTAGCTGATTCTTTTTCACAATTGGACAGTGTTCAGCAATTACTGTAGCATGTAATACAAGTGGGGGAATTGTTGTTACAAATGGAAATTTCTTCATTAACAGTACTGAATTGTATATAGGTATGAAAAGTTCTCGGAACTAGATGAAAGGTTCTTAATATTAAGTAAATACTACTCACCAATTTTGAGATACCTTGTTGCTTTTTGTATATTTTTATTTAAATTAGTAAATGTTGAAGAGTGTAGCACCTCCATCTGAAAGCAAGAAATGGCTAAAATTGTTCTCTCTTATCTTGCTGGTCAACATCCATTCTTCTAACAGTTACCTTGATCTGTTGATGGACAGAAGAGGAGGTTTAAATGAAGGTGAAAGAGACATGTTAAGAAGTTGCTGAAACTTCTATTTTTTAAATGCCATATTTTAATCTTATCTTGGGGTTGTTTCTGTGCCCATGAAGGTCTTCAAGGTCACTGTTGTTTGGGAGCAAGAATATAATCATTATCACGGTTCAAGAGGGGAAATGAGATCAATTCTTGTCTCATTGAACAGTGCAAGGGTTCTTGGCTCATTGAACAGTGGAAGGGAAGCCCAAGAGTCAAATTTTGTCACCCAGTTTTTGTCTGTTAAGTACCTCCAGAAGACTTGACAAAAGCTTACTTTCTATATGACGCGTTTATCAGGTTCTGAAGACCCCACCTTAAATGTACACAGTGCATTTCAGGATTCAAAAGGATGATGTATGTAGCTGAATGAGCTGTTCTGTGAAYTTATTTCCAGTTGACCTGGTGATAGCAGAGATAGCAAATGTCTAGAAAATGGCAGCTCCACAGTTCTGTCAGTACAGCTGGTTTTGATGGTTGTTAGCACTTTGAGTATTGCCGTCTTCCTTAGGCTGATGTCACTGTTATTTTATAGTGTAATTGCATAAAGTCAGTAGAGAAAAAACTTCCCTACATTAAATTGCAGCATTTTTTTATAAATAGCCACTTATGGTAAGCGGAGCTTCGACTTGAATGTCATAGGAGTTCTGGTTATGTAATAAAATTCTTTAAAAATTATAAATGTTAGAGGAATAGTTTTTGAATGCTAATGTGTTGAACTTAATTTTGTATCCCACTCCATGAATTGTCGGCTCAACTACTGATTACTCAAGATTCCTTTTAAGATACACAAGCATGAAGCAGATATGGTGAGAGAGCAGGTTATGTATTTGGTCAGTCTGTGAAATGCGTTACTGGATCTGCAGAGTTATCCAGGCATAGATTTGTTCTAAGCGTTGGCTGCAGTATACATCCATTCTTTCTGTCATATAAATGAATCACTTATTAATATCCTGAGTTTAAAAGAAATGTTTTCTTTCCTTTCTTCTTATCTGGTGACAGTATTTGATGATGGTGATGAGAAGACTCTGAGACGCTCTTCCCTGTGTTTAAAAGGAGAAAGACATTTTGCTGAAAGTGAGGTAATTGAAGAGTTTTTATATTACAACTTCATATTTAGAAACATTTAAAAGTGATACTTTTATTACCTCAGTTTTTAGTATGTTTTGTGTATCCATGTTACTAAAAGTGGGGGTTATGAAAAGTACAGTCTGCAGGTTCTGGCTTACTCTTTTTTAAAATCAAGAAATACAATTCAATTTCACCAAACTCTGTAAGTTAAGAAACAAAATCAGCATTTCATCTTTTTCATTTTTATCTTATTGRTAATTGATAGATTGTAGGTCACACGAAAAACCTGCAATCACATAACTAGTTCACATTTTATAAAATAATTATCTGTAAGTATTAGGAARAAATTACAATATGATTATAACATGAAAAGTAATATAACTTATAACATAAAAAACAATTGTACGTGTTTTCATATAATTAAGTTCTGCTGCATTTTGGATGGTTAAATCCAATTTATAATAGTTGATGAAAGGTAAATTCTCTTTTAAAAAAAGCTCAATAATTAGTTGCTGTTACTTATTTGATGACAGCTACCAGTATTTTGAAGCTGGCTCATGTCTTAGAGGTGACTTGCACATCAAAGTATGCAAACATTTGTAGCACATTTCAAATAATTGGAATTTCAGAACGAGGATTACTCCTTCATATTATGTAAGACAATCTGGACAGATGGGCAGATTTGTGTAAACATGTTTGTTTATTGGACAGCTACTGAAGATGGGGCTTTTTGCTCTACTTAAGTATGCTGTTATTATTGTAGTYAGCTGAGTTTGTTGCTTGCATACTGCATTTTTATTAACATTCAGATATCTTCTAGAATCTCAAATGAGGATTAAGCACATGTAAAAATGGGAGCCTAAATAGGTGCCTAAATCTGGATTCAGATAGAAATACTGTAATTTTAAAGATTGTGGTATTCCTTCAATTAGCTCTTTGTTATTAATGATCACCACAATTGAAGATTAGATTTCTTCTGTTCCATAAGTACTATTTTAATATGGTTTCAGGAGTATTACCTTATGGTGCATATGATGAAAGTTTTAGACGTATATATATCTTTTTGTGACCTGTGTGGCTGAATGAGAGTAATTTGGATTACTTCATCAGATTCAAGGAAACCTTACATTCAGATGACGGCTACTTCTTTTTTTATCATTTAAGCTTTTGATGTTTTGCCAGAAGTCACTGATACTCAGTTCTTTGTCACCAGCTCTCAATGAAACATGTTGAACATCTCTAATAATTACCTTGTGATTGCACAGCTACACAGCAGGGAAAATTGCATCTCAAATTTCTTCTGTAATTAGGCCAGTGCCTCACAGTTGTCTTGTTCTGATGTTGCTTCCCAAGTGTGTGGTGTAGAATCTTTAAGGACGTCCACCACAGTTGGAAGTAGTCACACTTTTATTTTTAAATACTAAAAAGCCAGTTTTATTGTCCCTTTCTCAATTCTCTCTAATACGGAATATTTCTGAGATTCTTGTTGATGTTACACATTTGAAAATTCATACATTACTAAGAAAATGAAGTCAGAGGACTACATGTAATTTGGAAGGTTTCTGCTTTCTTTCAAAGAACAGTAATAAGCTGTACAAAAAAAAAAAAAATTGTGTACCAGGCACCTTCAAATCTGGAATGGTTGTCATTTAAACAGCTAACAGCAGGCTTAGGGAAAGAAGATACTGCATGTCCATGAACTCCTTCTGTTGAAACATTCTCTCTGAGGAGGGAAAGTTCTTTCTCTCCCTCTCTTTGTTTCCATGTTGATACAGCATCSATTAGCACCCTCCCAATTATCAATATAGCAGCCTCTTTAATATTGTTTTAGAGTCTCTCTCACCTATCAAAGTATGAATTACCAAAAAAAAATACAATGAAGTTGTTGTGTTTGCTGCTACTGAATGATCTTGCAGCTTCATTTCAAAGGGGACCTTTGCTCATTTTTAAGTAGATGATTCAGTGTTTAGTCTACCAATGGGACAGGCAGAAAATTAATCTGGTAGAGATGGAATATCCAAGGTGAGTAGAACACCTGATACTGACTTTTCTGTGTTTTAATGGTCCAAAGGCAGGACTTCTGGGAAGAATTATCTGTGTATGTTGGACAAAAGTTAATTATTCAGAGGTGTAGAGAAAACGTTGAAAAAACCCCAAAACAAAACATATTCCTTTTTAAAACTCAGGCATGATATAAATGATGTACTTCTATATTTCCTTTGTAATGAGAAAGTCGCTGTTGACAAAAATTACTTCAGTTAAGCAGGTGGTTTGGATAACAGCTTATGCCAGGTTTTTCTTACGTATATGCATRTATATTTTTTTCATTTCAACAGACATTAGATCAGCTTCCACTCACCAATCCTGAACACTTTGGGACTCCTGTTATAGGAAAGAAAACAAACAGAGGAAGGAGATCCAATCATATGTAAGTTAAATATTTTGATATCTGTGCTGTGTTAATGCAATTCTGAAGCTTTCAGAATGTGTGGAGTTTTATTATTTGTATGTCCAGGCATCTCTTACTAAAAAAACCCCAGGAGGCTGAATAAAAAATGTTGTTTAGTACTCAGTTTGATAGTCAGATTCAAGTGTATTGTTGCATGCAAGCATTTCAAGTCTTCATTTAATCAATATTTAAAGTGGTACCAGCTTAGGCAAGAGCTTTTTCTTGGTTTTATTAAGTGGGGGGAAAAAGAAAAATAAACACCTAAAAAAAGAAAATGAAAAAAAAAGTGGCATCCCAAGTGGAAATGTGATATTATATTGGGAAACATCTCTCTAGTGTTGTAAATGTGTTGGACTCAAGCTAAAATCTCTACAATGCAGTCTTTGTCCAGTAGACACGTCCCAGAATCCTCCTGTAGACTTTTGGTTTCACAGTAAAGGGTCTCTGAATGTCTTTTAGAAATAGATGAACAGAATAACAGAATTACAGAATGGGTCAGGTTGGAAGGGACTATAGGACATCATCTGGTCCCACCTGCCTGCTCAAGCAGCKTCTTCCTAGAGCATGTGGCACAGGACTGGGGCCAGGTGGTTCTTGAACATCTCCTGTGAGGGAGATTCCACACTTCTCTGGACATCTGTTCCAGTGTGTGGTCACTTGGTCACCTGCTCAATGAAGAAGTTCTTCCTCATATCCAGGTGGAACTTCCTGTGCAACACTTTCTTTCCACTGCTTTTCGTATAGTTTGCAACAAAGCTTATTGATACAAAAACAAAGTTCAAGAGTAGCATCTTGATTTCCTAGGTGCCAAAATTCTTGGTAGCTGTGGTCTTAATAAAGCAGTGTTAAGTAATCCAATACCTATTCTTTGTTGTTTGTGTGTGGGTTGTGAGGTTTTTGTGTGTATGTTTGGGTTTGTGTGGGGTGTTTTGCCTGTTYGCTTAAAATTTGTAGGTGTAGTGGTTTTCATGTTTTGGTTGCCTATCTTTTGCACTTTTTGGTAGCTTGAAATAAATGTTGCCCTGTATATGTAGAGGAGCTATAAATTTGCTAAGATAGTTATTGAGTTACTAATTTGCAAGGTAGTGAAGGAAAAAGCTGAGMAAAGCTGGCATTACCACAGAGAATGTGATGGTACATCCTTGGTGTCTCTGACTGGGTTGAACAGGACATTATTATGTCAGAAGCAACACACTTACCTTTATCTCATGATTAAAACTGAATTAACGGAGTTAAAAGCCAGTTATGCCAGTATCTGTGCAATTTGAGTTAGAAAGTAGTCTCTCCAAAACAGTACTGGCTTTCTCTTTAGTCTTCGACATTTTTCTCTTCCCACGAGAGATTCTTGAACCCTGGAAAGCAGCCAGGAAGACTTTTATATCTTTTAAAGAAGTTATTACTTAAAAAAACCCAGAAAAGTTGAGGAAAGGAACTAAACCAAATCAGTGCTAATCCAAAACAATTATCATCAATAGAAATAACATAGAATTAAGGTGGGGAAACGGAGTTTTTTCTTAGACTGTACATCAGTTGTCTTCTGTTACATAAATGGTAACTGAGTTTTTTAATATTGAATTTTGTACTCCAGGCAATTATGTGACTGATGGAGGATAGCTTTTAAAATAATGCTGGTTGTGCTCATTGAAAATRCTGTTTACTTTCTGAGAATTAAACTTTGAAGTGACTATTTGAAAAAGATACATATAGAGAGAACATCAGGAATACTGATTTTTAAATTTTTTTTTGGCAATCAGTTGTAAGTARTTTTAGTTGGGGTAGTTTTATACATTTGGACTCCCCATATGGTTAATACGAGGTGCAGCTTTGTACTTGAACAGTCAAAAAAACAATGAGCCAGAGCCCTTTTAAAGGAAAAGGTATTTGCAYCTTGGCCCATCTACTTACATTCCAACACTTCAGTGTGAAATTGAAATAGTCKTAGGAATGCTTCATTGCACATCTTTCAAGAACTGTTTAAGGATAAATAGACTTCTTTTTCTCTTTGCTATTCATCTTTGTATCTGATGATTCTTCTTCAGAGATTTGTCCTTTCTCAAAATAGCTTTCCATTCTATGTGATTGTTAAAGTAAAATCATGGAGAGATTAAGAGGGAAAACTAAAAGTAGCTTAACACTGGTCCAGAACTACAACCGCAAAAGTATTTTTGAACAGTGTTTCTGTAGGGCAGAATGATTTCACTTTGAATACGCTGACAGTACATTGCTCTTCCTTCATTTGAATGAATGGTGGCTTTTTTTTTGAGTTTTGCATGTATTACTACTAATGTGAATTTCTGAGTTTGTAATGTTTGAATTGTTACTGTAATATAATTATAAATACTTTATTCATTTTTATGCCAAAACACGCAACAGACAATTCAAGTSACTATTGTTTATGATGCTTTGACAATTAGCTTTGGGTGTCCTGTAATTATAATAAGCAAATTTTGAATAGTTGAGTTTTAAGTCTCTTTCTGTTGTTTAGTCCTGAAGAAGAATCTTCATCCTCTTCCAGCGATGAAGATGAAGATGATAGGAAACAAAGTGATGAGTTATTAGGAAAAGTTGTATGCGTGGACTGCTTCAGTGTGGATAAAAAGAAAGCTCTGTGGTTTCCAGCCTTGGTAAGAATTKAATCTTTATTGTTATCTAGTACAGCTTCTATAATTTTCTAGCCACCAAAGGAAGATGTGGTCTTTTTTTCCTTTTTGGTATTTTTTATTAGAACTTAATATGKTTTTTTTTCAAATCGGACTGTGCCATAATAGTCAAAGGAAATATATCTAGATACATTTGTTTAAAAAAATTGATTGCTAACATGGCCTTTGTTTTTCCAAACAGCCAGAGCTTATTGACCTAATTCTAGCTCAGCAGTGTGTTTAGTACTCTCGGTCTAAAATTTCCGGGCTTTTTTCCTAGGCTATTGCATGTCAATTTTCCTAATTGCTGAGTTTGATCAAGGAAGGAAACATAAAGTACAAAGAGAGGGGAAGTTTAATGATTACATAGACATGATTTTTCAACATTCATTATAAAGGCATTGCATAATAAATTTTCATAATAAAATTTCGTGTTTTTTTCTTGGTCACTACAGCAGGTAGTGKAAAATTGGCAGTAAATTTACTTTAAAATTACATTGTAGCCATTCAGTAGCAGGTTTTTTCTCTTTCTTTATTCTGGCTTAAAGATACTCTTTAAGAAATAAACTTCTGAAAAAAATACCACAACTAGTCTAGTGATTGTATGTAGACTCACTGACTGATATATTTGGAAATTAATGTATTTCTGTATGTGGTATCTTTTAGTACCATGCTTTTTTATAGTTATTTTATTTTWAATTGTAAATACTTAATTCTTATTAAAGAATTAAAGACTCATTTCTCCCTGGCAATGAAAGCTTAACAAATTTATCTGATTTTAGGAAGACTTGTACTCTGCTTTTGAAAAGATGCCATACAGTAGCATTTAACTCTTAGTGTGTGCAGTAGCTCTCAGTTGCAGCTTTCTGCTTATTACCTGCTGTATCTTATAATGCAGTTCAGCAGCTTTCCAGCAGGAATTCTTTTGGGGAAGTGTAGAAGAGAAGGAGTCACTGAAGTCTCTTTTACAACAAGGGAGAGGGCAGAATGTACAGCAAGGATATAATTATAGCCTTAATTATAGGATAAGGATATATCTGTTGATATAGCTTTAAGAGATGTTTTCAGTGATAAACAAGAAAAATTGAGATGTGTCTTTGCTGAAAGCTGCCGTCAAGATGATGCAATATCTGTCAATATCAGCTGTCTCACAGTTCACTCAAAGAAGTGGTCAGTGAAACTGTCTTGAGCAGTTTTATGTCACACTTCTGGGTTTTCCTTTCTGGTCGTGTAGGTGGCATACCAGTTTCTGTGGCATACTCTCTGAGAGGGGTTGGGCTGAATTGTGACACATGTAGCACTGCTCAGGGGGGGCTTTGTGTCAGACCTTAAGAGCAGCTGAATTGTTTTTTCTGCTCCAAAGATATACTAAAGATACACAATAATTTCATTGGCTTTCTTTTGAAGATTGGAATAGCTTGTCTTTCATGGAAAGCTTCCTGCAACAAATRAAAAGCAGTAGAGGGATAAAGTTTGAGGGTGAAGCTTGTTAACTCTGAAATAGCTTATCCTAGATCAACCCTTACTTTGGTAATCAGGTTTATAGCTTTGCAAATAAACATCACAGAAAAGCTGTGCCAAAGAATGGATTTATGCCTCAAATAGCTGCCTTGTTTGGTTTGGTTTTCTTTCTTATAATCCCCTCCCCAGTAGTTATGCTCCTTGGCCTTTCTGCCTTGTAAGCAGGTTACCTCTACAGTATCAACAAAGTAATCTTACCTTATTACTGATAAATTTTGCATTAATTTTGTGTTATGTTAATTGTAATTACATGAATAATGAAATGAAAATTCAGGTTTAATGTCCTGAAGAATGTGTATCACAGCATGATTTCTTATTAATGATATTATGCACAGATACACAGAGGACATTGTGCAAGTTTATTATGTGAAAACAAGTCCAGGGCTTAGTCTAAACCTTTACAGCAAGTAAAAAATTAAGATTAGTAGTGGAAACTGAGAACTTTGGATATCAGGCCTATAATCAAGTAGCTTATCACTTACAAATTAAAAACTTTAGAGGTCTAAATTYGGTAAAAATTATTCTGAAGACTCAGTGATTGACTACATTGTCYTAATCCTGCATGCATGTTTGGGTTGGTGGAGTTTTTTGTTTGTTTCTTTGCTTGTTTGCCTTGATTCTGTGGGGAGGGGGTGAGTGCAGTGACTAATTGTAATTGTAAAAGGGTCTGACAGTTTCTCCTTTTGTCAAAGAGTGATTTAGTAAGCCTTAGAGCAATCCTTAGTTTTAACGTGGACTTAAAGGCTTTTGAAAGTTGCAGGGAGGAAATCTGCCTGCAGCATTTTCAGAAAATTGAGTTTACATAGGATCATCTCTTTCATTCTCCTATGACTCCAGTGGAGTTGGTTTTGCAAGGAAATTGAGAAAACCTGATTCAGACAAAATTGAGGTGATGTTGCTTGATGTAAAGGCACTAGATGAGGTTGTGGTAAGCTGTTTTCATACCTCTGAATAGATTTCTGACTACTCAGATCTTGATGCTTCTAGAAAACCAGTAGCTAAAGCCTGAAGGGCCTTTCTCCAGCTTTAAGGAGCTAGGAGTTTACACTTGTCAGTTTAAAGTAGAGGATGATAATCATATTATTTTACCTTGACATTGCAAACTATATGTCAAGCTTCATTTCAGTTAGAAAGTTGTAGTTTCCTGGAGTAATTTCTTTGTAGACTGTAGAATGCATTGAATTTTGAAGCTYGGTCTGTTAAATTTTGTCTTGAGAAACATATTTAGCCTATGCTTTGTGATATGTAACTCTGTTTCCAAATCACTTGGCACTTTTGACTTGAGATTCTAAAATGCTGTATGGCTGGTGACTTAAGGAGAGGGAGAAAAAACAAGCTTTTGCCATGCAGTACCTTTGTATTTGGTGGAAAATTAGGACTGAAAGGCAACAGTAACTATAAGAGAGAAGAGGTATTTCCCTGGGCTATATTAAGGCTACAGTCATTTGCTGCTTCTTACGGTTTTGTAGCAGCCAGAAGTTTCATAACTTTCTGGCATCTATACACATTATGAGATGAGAGATGAGTGATTGAGAGGGTTACTTCYTTGTTTTATATTTCTGGCAATTCAGTGTGTATGTATATTTATATTTTTATAAATTCCTGAAGCTTTATGATTAGTGACTTGTAGACTGGTTTAACAAAACTTAAATAGCCTTTAAAAATGCAACAAATAATTAATACGTTGTTTCGGTGCTAGGCTTGATTAGTCTACTTCTTGAGTTAAAGAACCCATCATAATATTTGTACTTGAGGTGCTCTTCCCTCCTAGGCAGATCACTTACAAGTCTTAAATGGCATTTCATATATCCTGTTAACTTTTAACACTGTGTGTGATTACACCCTTGGCATTTCTAGAAGTTTCCAAAAGTAGTCTCTAACTCAGGTGGCAGGCAGCACTTGGTGGAATTTCTGTCCTTTTAGGATGAGGAGTAGAATAAGCTGGTGAGGCATGACAGGTACTTATCTGTTGTCACAACGCTATTCTTACTTACACGTTTCTGGCAGCAGCCATCAGTTTCCCTCTAGGAAGTGAGCATGACCTCATGCATTCAGTAATTTCAGGAAGTCATCACTCCTGTGTTTTGAGGGATCTCAGTTGCTCTCRTCTCAGGGTTGCCCAAGAGAAATGAGCACAAAAACTTTCAGAGAAGTAATATACTATTTCTGTCTTGTTTTTCACTTTTCTCTCTAAACTTTGCATTTATAATATCTTTGCAGGTGGTTTGTCCAGATTGTAGTGATGATATTGCAGTGAAAAAAGACAATATTCTTGTTCGCTCATTCAAGGATGGCAAATTGTGAGTAGGAATGTAGAGATTGATAATTGAAAAAAAATTTATACCAATCAAGTGAAATGTGGTATGCRATGCGTTAGGTGAAATATTAATAACATCAGTAAGCTTAGTAAGTTCCTGCCAAGATTTTTCTAATGTTTAAAAAACTTAAYAGCCCACATTGCAATGAGATTATTCTTGAACTTTGTCATTATTAATAATGGGATGCATAAATCTATCTGTCTTAGTTTTAATTCCATTGTTAAAATTGTGGAAAACACAGCTGTATCATGTGACTTTAAGAATGGCCTGAAWCTCTTTCCTGCTGTGGTTGGAGTAAAGCACTGCTTTTCAGGGATGTGTCTGTAAGCTTATCCAGCTACAGAAGGGTCGGTGGGGATGTGTGCATGCCTGCACGTACACCACGTGCATGCACAGAAATCCTTTCTTGTTTGAAGGTAGCAAGGCGTATGTTTATCTCAGTCTAGACTGCAACTGCATCTTCAGTGTTCCCTGCAAAGATCTACTCAATGCTATTCAAATGCTACTCAAAGTAGGAAAAAGGATAGAGAAACATAGGAAACCAGACTGTGTGRTATTTGCAACAAAATAAAGAACTTTGTTCTTAAGCTCACAACAATAGAATTGTATCTCTAGATTTTAGTTTTTATTTTTAAAGTTGCAGATATTTGTTRTGCTTGGTTCAATTTAACAGAATGTTTTGCAGGAAGGATGTTGAAATATTTAACAGTTCTGGTGTGGTTGAATTTCTTTCTAAGTCTAGGCTATCGCTTTGCCATTTGATAGTTTTTCAAGCATCAGTGCACATCACCGAAGGAACACACATAAGATGTTTTCACACATGCACAGACACTCCAGTCCTCCAGAGCTGTAGTTCATATTTGCCTCCTTGGTTATAGACAYGGTAGAAATCACAAAGTGCTTTGTTCTTTCAATTTGGAAGTCTTTTCATTTCCTACTGACAATTTACACTAATATTTATGTTTTAAGCAAGGTAGAGTTCTAAATTAGTGTTAAATTAATGTGAGGGTTTAAAGTATTACATATATGGGAGATTGCAGAAACTACCTGTTTGTGGAAGGAGCATGCTTTCTTCAGTATGCAATGAATGGATATAGTTGGTCTAGCCAATTTAATGTAAAAGCTTTGGGTTTAATCCACTGATTAAGTATGGTAATACTGTACCAAACTAACACTATAGAATTGTCAAAATACACTTCATATGCTTTTGATGTATGTTTAGTAAGTGTGTTATAATTCTAGTGGTAGCTTTGTATTGTACTGTTAGTTTACCTTTAAAATATTTTTTTTTTAATACTTTTTAAATTATCTAGTGTTTCTGTGCCAAGAAAAGATGTCCGGGAAATCAGTGAAACTTCACCAAAGCCTGACACTTTGTTAAAACAAGGTAAAAATAACTTTCTGTTAGAAACACTTGTATTTATTTGCATAGTTAGATGAATTGGACTAAATCTATGGCAGATTGATTCATATCTTAAAAATGCTAAAATATAGGCTCTTGTCTTACAGAATAATGTATTGAAGGAGAACACTTCCGAAAAGTTAGAGGAACTTCTTTTTTAGACAAGTAAAACCCAAGTAAATAAACCCSCCTAAAAACAACATCCAACCTGCTCTGCTCTTACTTGAAGCGTAGATATGCCCAACAAAGGGTGTAATCATACAGTACACATTGGTTTTACACATTGTTTTAGTATTTTTCCTTTTGCTTTAGGCCTYTATAGAATTACTCTCACCATAGTGCCCCTAATAGTTTAAAGTAAGTTGCCTTTATGGACTTTGAAAATCTGGAATTGTGGGTGCATTTGAAAGTTCAAGCTTGTGTGATGAAACTCTTAGAATTAGCTTGTGATTTATTTCTTCACCCTTGCCCTCCCTGTTTGATATATATGAACTGCAGTGTAAACCTGTTGGATAGGGGTTTTCTCCATAAAGTTTTCATACATGCCCTATGCAGAAGATCCTCATTTGCCTGTAGACACTAACATGGTGAAAACATGGTGAAAACACTAGTAATAGTTCTGAGTGGCTTGATGTGTAGGGAACTCTTGGCCAGTTAGACTGTAAGACAAAGAGGGATGGACAGCACATAGTGGTTGTTGAGGTTCTTTGAATTTGGGGTGGAATTGTAAATCAGCAGTCTTTCCTTCTTCTCCCCTTCTCCATCATCCCTGATTACTGTTTTTTAAATTGAAATATTTGTTCAAACTGTTACTTTCTGCAGTGTTAACAAAGGCTGGTTCTTCTACAGCTTTTGACCAAGCACTTGAATTCCGTAAAAACAGAACTGTTCCTAGTAACTGGAAAACAGAATTGAAAGAAGACAGCTCCAGCAGTGAAGCTGAAGAAGAGGAAGAGGATGAAAAAGAAAAAGAGGATAACAGCAGTGAGGAAGAGGCAAGTGAACTTTAAGTAAAGAACATAAATATACAGCTGATAAAAATTAGCAGGGCCATATATATTTAAGTAGGCCTTTTTAACATTAGGGGACATTGACCATGTTAACATAGGCAACACCGTTAACACAGGCATTACGAAATACCTTTCTCTTATCCTGGTCTGCTGAAGAATTGCTTTACTACAAGCTGTCTCCCTGGCTACCCTGATGTAAGGAAGGAAAACAACTTTCAATCAAGGCTTTAGCCCATACACTCCACTTCCACCTTTCTTCCTCTTTTTTGTTCTGCAGCTATGGAATCCCCACCTCATACTTGGTTTTTTGATTATCTGCTCTTTCCTCCCAGCCTCCTGTCCAGAAAAGTGAAGACAAGAAAAGGAGAAAAATAGTGGAATGTTCTCTTATTTCACAGCTGGCTGAGAGGCTGAAAGAGAGGCTTTTGAACCTTTTATTTCTCTGTACCTTCATGTGTTACTCTAAATCTGCATCTGCCCATAATCACTTTTTCTCTCATCAGGGTTTGCGAGCTGTTCTCTTCATTTGTTAAGCAAGTGCCAGTAATGGAACAGACTTGATTTCCTGTTAGTAGTGGAATTGTAAAAAAGAAACTAAACTGGTTTGCTTCTTAAATGGTTGCTGGGGCTCTTCTCTTCAGTACATCCTCCCTGGATAATTTGGCTCTGGCATACCAGAGGATAGTGTTTCTTCTGTAGTCATTCATTTCCTTAAGATGTGTTGGGATATTGCAAAGTGTAAAATTATGACTTTGCTGCCTCTCCATGCTTCTAATTTCTTTTTTCCTCCTCTTTAAGCTCACAGAAGAAGATCCAGCTCTGATCAAAAGTTTGCAAGGGGCTGTGCTCTGCTTAGTTAGTATTTTGAGAAGCAGGGAATAGTTCCTTGGGCTCAAATTTCTGAACTTTCACAGGAGGTTCATGTCCAGCTATGAACATGATACATGTAGATAGGTTTGTGTCTATGCAGAATGATGATTATAATCTTTATATAGTGATCATTCCTGCGCTACTTTTAGGGGAAAAAGACAAAGCCTTTAGCAACAGCATTTGTAAACATTTGACCTTGTACTCTTTGGGCACCTCTTGAGCTCCTCTTAGTTGCATGTGATGCTGTTTGAGCTAGTCTTTCCATGTGCTAGACGTAAAGATTTCATCTCAGACAAATATTTTGGAATTTACTGTATCATCTCTTGTGATAATGTCTTTTCCAGTAAACAGTGATTTCAGTCACTTGTTGAACAAAGAAGTTTCTAAAACAGAGGCAAAATGCTTTTGCTTTTTTTTTTTTCCCCTTCTCATTTTTCTTCTCTCTCCTTCGTGGTCAGTGGCATGTGTGTCTTCTCTCCACTCATACATGAGCAGTTTCTGCAGCTTCTTCTCTTTTTTTTTTTTTTTTTTTTTTTTTTTTTTTTTTTGTGCCTATAACCTCTTGGTTATCAAGCAGCCTCTCTTCTCAAACAGGACCTATGGGCCTGCTCTTGGTACTTTGTTATCCACCTGCAGGTTGTTCTACTGCTTCCCAGGACGTGAGAAGTTCTCACTGGTGGCCCTTCTCCATGGTGGAGATCATCCATGTGGTTCTGCTACTTGTAAAACAGAACAAAACAGAAAACCTAAGCTTTTGAAAGTGTCACCACAGGCTTCAAAAATAGATACTTCTCTCCTATATATATGTTCACATCCACTTCTGTAGATACAAAGATGCTCTTCTATATCTTGTGTCCATATACATGCTTCCATCCTATATAGATAGGAGTTGGCATGCAAATCCTCTGTACTTCTAAGAAGAGTATTTTTTYCCTAATAAAAGAGACTGGAAAATGGCCTTCCTTTCCTTTACAAAATCTGATGGTAGGTAAAAGAATTGTCAAAGACACTCTCTTCTAGTGCTGTGCTCTAACACTGTATGAATTTTGTGTTGCAAAAAACATGTTGCTGTTTTCCTATACTTSGTTATCCTATGTAGAAGCCACTTTACTTTACTTTTTAGCGTAGACAGATACATTAGAGACTGCAGAGTGACCTGCGAACATCTGCTTGTCTAACTTGAAAATAAGCAAATGTGACAGTGTGAATGTGACATGCTTGCATCAAACCATTAGCTAGGAAGCCTCCTTAACATAGGAGATTCTGTATGTGTTTGAAGATTATTAACAGATACTGTTAGTAAAGTATAATAAATACTCTGTAGAGTTTCTCAGAAAGTGTAAATGCTTTTCAGTGGCATGCATGGTCTTAAGCTTTCCCTGGTATCACACTTTCTTAGAAAGTTAGTTTGTTCTATGTTGGAAAAATTAATAAGGAGTAATCATTCACTTACCATTCTGTAATGGTAAATTCATTCACCTCTGTGAATTATCACATTAGAGATGTAAGAGTACCCTTCAGGCTGTATAGTGAGAAAGGAGTGTTTTATTCAGCCTCTTCATCACCTTTGCCTTCTCTCCCCCTGTATTTAAAAAGAATATATTCMTTCTTCAGAACTTTATTTGGTTTCCTGAGGGTTTTGTTCAGTGGCACCCCTCATCCCTCCCATAAATGCTCTGTGGGACTAATGTTTTATGGCAAGCTTTTTCTTGTTGATGAGGAACATGAGAAACTCAAGTAGCTGCTTGTGATCTCCATACCATGATCTAGCAGATGCTGGTAAAAGTCCTTTCCAAGCATCTTTTATGGGAGATTAAAATAAAACATRAAGTTTTACAGTTTTGGAGTTTTATTCCACTCAAGTAATTCGTTCTCCATGGCCTGCAGAATGTGAATTTTCTTAACCAGGCTTTTGTCTGTACTATATGAAGGGCTGCAGTATCACCTTRTAGCTTTCAGTGAAGAATTGTGCTAGATGTGCCTGATTTCTGGTGCCCCTGTGCTGTGAGAAGGATCTCTAGTATATGGGTTACAGTTCTCTACCCATTCTGTCCTTCGTGCCCATCCTATGCTGGTACACTGGGTATAAATGCCCATCATGTAACGCCCCTTGCAGAGTTTTCCTCTTGCATTGCCTTTGCAAGACTGGAATAATTTCATTGCATTTCTGTTGATGATTATATCTGAAGGGCAACTATTTCAGCATATTGTGAATRCTGCTCCTTAATTTTTTTGCCTGTTTGCTCTGATGTCATCCAAGTGCATTTAATGGGTGAAAGGAAGTGTAGAATAAGAAAAAAACCTACTCCCTGATAATAGTTACAACCTCTCCTGATCTTTTTTTCAGCTGTCCTTCTCTTTCTTAGATTCAATAGATGTTGGAGGGTTGTTTTTCTTTGTGTGTGTTTGTCTTTCCCAGTTCTGTTTAGTAATGATACTCTGTTTCTGTTGTTTTCTCAACTGTCTTAGTATAACTTTAAAGAGAGTATGTTTTGCCCCCTTGCTTCAGAATAGGTGAAGCTTTAGTATTTAGTACAAGGAGACTTTTGAAGAATGGAAATGATAAACATGGTATGAAAATACACTAAAGAAAAATAATTTAGTTTAGATTACTGTTTGACTCTTTTTGGAACTTTACAGGTAGTATTAAAAATTAACCAACTCATTTGTGGTGTACTGTTTTGCAGTAGTTCAGTCATCAGAATTTCTTCAGAATTTGATTATGGTAATATCTTATTACTACTAGTTGTGRCAAGCCCCATTTCCTAAGGAAATTATGAGGTGTTGTAAAGTAAGCCATAATGCTTTGTTATGAAACTCCACTGATCATTAATCTAAGTAAATCTAATACAAAATTTTATTAGTGCAATGAACTGAACTTCCAAAATATCCATTGTTATTTCAGTTCTGGGATTGATCCTGCTCAKCATGTGTTCAGCTGGTACCCCATGGCAGTTTGCATGCAGTGCCATTGGCTGCAGTTTGCCAGTGCAGTGGATTAGAACTCCTAAGAAAAGGGCAAGCAACATACTCTCTTTGWCTTCATCTTTGAAAGTGACCTAGTGTATCCAGGAATCAAGGAGTCACTTAACTGCAGTAGAAATAGAGCTCAGATTTCAGTTATAATCTCTTGGTCATTAATAGAACTGTCTCCCAGACTTTCTGCATAAATGGATGAAATTGAGAACACTCTTGATTTATGGTACCCATTATGATACTTCAGTGATTAATCAAAAATCCAATTTCAATGTATGTTTACAGTCAATGTTTTATATATTTTTAAACACTGTAGCTTATAAAACTTRGTTTCATGTGGCATAGCAGTGAGAGCATGTATCTCTCTGTATGGTATCCTTTTGCTGACTACAGTAAAACAAACTTAACCATTTAAACAGATTATCACTGCCTTATGTTTCCAATGAAGGACTGTAAATCAAAATAGTGACAGTTTTCTTGCATGCATTGCTTTAAACAGGAGGAAATAGAGCCGTTTCCTGAAGAACGAGAGAACTTTCTTCAGCAATTGTACAAGTTCATGGAAGACAGAGGTAGGCATTTGAATTTGCAGTACTTTGAAAAATTGAATCTACAAACTAGTAGTGCTTTGCAGTAYAGTTTTGGAACCAGAGAAAGGGTACTCATCCCTTCTGACCTCCCTACTATTTAGATGAGTCTGTCACTTGACTCATCTCCTAAAATACAGCCCCATACTTCTGCTTTCAGAAATAAATGAATATATCTAAATAGATATCCTGTTTCCTACTATATTTTCTATTGTGTACTTATAATGTGTATAGTCAAATATTTAATATTCTGCATCATAATTATTTGCATTCTCAGTTTAATAACTTTAAAATAAAAAAACACACAGCTTTTAGGTGCTGGAAAAATATGTTTACTTTATGCTAATTTTCATGTGTGAATTCTGATCACTTAAATGCATGAACATTGTCCTTAGATTGAAATGTTTTTAAAAGCCAGCACCATTCATTATGTTAAATCTTTGCCAGGTTTTTATATGCTGCAATAAAAGTACAGTGCCTGTAGATGCAAGGGTGATCGTATTTGTGTTTCAATTGCTATTGTAACTTGTTATATTAGTATCTTTTTTGTGCCATGTGAAATGAGTTAAACTATTTGCAAGAGATGGTAGTGTAATAGCTACTGCTAGTACAGTAGAATAGGAAGTTTCAGCTCTTGAAGCATTGTGGGATTGTTCCTGGTGAAGATTGGGTTATTTTTGGGTTATTTTTTTTTTTTTTGATTGGAGTGAAAGGACTGTCCTTATACTTTTAGATGGAATTGTTTCAGTGGGTGAAATAAAAACACGTATAATGTAGTTAGCAAGAAAATTTGCCTTATTTCTGCATCTTCAGTAATGTATGGAAGAATGTATACATATATGCATTAAATAACATAACCCATTTTCCCTCTGGTTCAGTAAGACTCTTGAGTTTTAGTTTTATGAAGACAGAGTACCAGGTGCGGGAGGTGGGGTTTACAATATTGTGTTTAATAATGTTGTAGTGCAKATGATGTGAATTTCATGTTATTCTGAAAAAAATATTTCAAAACACCCTAACAACTGTTTTTTGATACCCAGGAACTCCTATTAACAAACGGCCTGTATTAGGATACAGAAATTTGAATCTTTTCAAATTGTTCAGACTTGTACACAAGCTTGGAGGATTTGATAATGTGAGTATTAGTATGATGAGTACTCCAGAGCCATAAAATCTGAGGATGCTGTTTATTATTGTGAAATAATTTATTACTCTGTGAAATAGTGATAATGGACACAGGACCTTTAGATGAATGGAAGTCTTTTACTTCTACGGTGGCTGTGTAAGACACCTTGTAGCTCTGATAACTATGTGTTAACATGAGCCGGAAACTAGTTATATGCTAAATGAATTACACATCTACTCAGCATTGTTAATTATTGATGCATAAAATCAGCCAGTATGTGTGTTTTTGTAATATTTCAAGAAATGCTTGTCTGATATGGTGGTTATCGCTAAGTGAAAGGAATCACTGCTCAGTAAATCTCAAAGACAAGAATCTGGTTTAAGGTCTGATGTGAAACTGGTCTTGGGAGGAGTAATTGAAATGTATGGAATTCATGGCCGAGCAGATTCTGTTAGTGCTTTAAACTGCTTCCCATGAATGTCGCCTGTCAGCTGAGGACGTGTGTTTGTGCAGCGACACCTTTCTGATATACAGGACAGGATGCGGTACTTGGGTATTGCAGTACGTCTGCTTTACCTTCACAGATAATTAGAAATGAGCACTTCATGGAACTTTGTCACCAAAGGCATATTAAGGATGTAAGGAAAAACTGGTAGGCACTATGTCTGGTGCAAGACTGCCAGGGTTGAGTATTGTTAATGCTTTGAATTATTTCTTTGTTTCCAATTTAATTAAAATTCTAGCTCTGATAGTTAAGAATTACTTTAAACRTAAAATAGAAATAAAAATGATGTACTGATTTTTCTGATGGTTWTATTTTTTTTCCTTTGTTTTATTGCCACCTGGAGAGGAAAACCTGCTGTGGCTTGTTGCATTGCAGAAATGCTAAATTGCCTAAAGTAATTACATTAGACTACAGCTCACATTACAGTGAAATACTGTGTGTGTGATAAATAGTAATTTTATAGATCAGAGGAAATTACATACATTTATTTTCTGAAGCTGTAAACTTTGTCAATTTAGTTTTTTTTGTCAGTGAGTTAATTCAAAAACAATGACTTCATTGTCTTTAACAGATTGAAAGTGGAGCAGTGTGGAAGCAAGTTTATCAAGATCTTGGAATCCCTGTATTAAATTCAGCTGCAGGATATAATGTTAAATGTGCATACAGGAAGTAAGTAATAAAGCTATAAAGTTTATGCTAAAATACAATGAACTGAAGTGATCCTGTGTTACTGGTAATATACATAAAATTCATAACTCTTTGGTTATAATACAGTTTTTTAGGCTTTAAACCTACTGTCTGTGTTTAGCTTCTCTAGGTGGCATGTTCCTTCTTGAGTCAAACTTGCTTTTCACAAACAATTGTTTTTTTTAGATATCTCTATGGTTTTGAAGAGTATTGTACATCAGCTAACATTGAATTTCAAATGGCATTGCCAGAGAAGGTGACGAACAAGCCTTGTAAAGACTGCGAAAAAGTAAAAGAACTGAAGATGCGTGAAGAGCCAGAGCAGGATGCAAAAGAGATTAAAGTGGACAAGGATGAGCGCAAGCAGGAAGAAGTAGCAGTAGTACAACAAGAAGAAAAAAAGTTAGCTGAGAAGGATCATGAAAGTAAAGAAAATGATAAGCCCTCTGCTCTGGTAATATATTTAAAAGTTCATGTTGTATCTTGCTTATAAAGTCAGTTGGTGTGTTAATGACCATGAATTAATGTAAAGATTGAAATTTCTATGATGGATTTAAAATAAGACAAAAACTAATTCAGAACATTTGAGGCATTTGAGCTATATTTACCTAGGTGCCTGTTTTAGAGGCTCATGATGTCAAAATGTCTGACTTGCTCGAAAGCAGCTCCAACATGCCACTTGTTTGGGGGATTCCTGGGTCAAATAGAGACTACTTAGTGTCCACTTTATCTGGGTAATGCATGCTCACAGCTAACTAACTGTATTGCTGATACTTTTAWTATGCACTGAGCTGTGCTTTTAAGCTCTCATAAATACTGCTTTTACTTCTGTATTCCAGTGAAACCAGTGAAGTTCAACAAAGGCCTGGGCCATATGATGTACACATGATCTAATGTAGTTTAGTGGTCCAGAGAGACAAATGTTTATAGCTTTTCAAATCCAGTRTTGACTCAGTGGCTTCAGCAAAGGATATTCAGGGCACTAAGTGATGTGCTGCAGTGTGCAGGCCTTGCAGTTTGCTGTGGAAGCAGTGTRGCTCTTGAGCCAGTGTGCAACACAACTGTAATGCTTCTCCATATAAGTGGCAGCCAGCCCTGGTCTGTTTGCTGGTATTCTCTGGGAGGAATGCTTCATGGGCCAGTACTGGTATCGTTACATCCCAAATGAAAACATGCTTTGTGAAGTGCTCATATGGGAATTGCTTTGCAGTCCAGGTCTAAGAGGGCATGCCTATATCATTGTGATAAAACAAGCTAGGGGACTGGTGGCAACTTTGACCTCTGCTATGTTTAGCTGAAGATTTTCAAAAGGAAAAACAGCAGAGGTGTTGTAATTTTAGGACAACCCCCCCACACGGTAGCGTTGTTTTGCTCTTCAGTGTCTTGTAACTTCAGTGTGTTTTGTCTGCCTTTTCTTAAATGCTTTGTTTTCATCTTGTGAGTTAACCAAAGGTTTTGTTATCCTAGGGAAACAAAAAAAATTTGCCAGATTCTGTGTTTACTCAGCCTGATCAAGAAAAGGACTTAAATGTAATCAAAACTGAAGATGAAACCAAATTGGAAGATAAAGAGGAGGAGAAGATTAAAGAAATGGAAAATCCTACAGTAAATGCAGATGCTGAAGAAAAAGAAAAATCAGGGTAAGTTATGCTGTTTCTAATCAGATAAGACATACAATGCGATTTTTTTTAAATTTTACTCCTGTAATTTGAACTTCAAATCAGACATGCTATTGTTAATTAGACTTGTATCTTCTGGGGGCTGATGTGTTTTTAACTTTGTCGTAGTTMGATCATTGAAGTTCATTGATCTATTTTCAAAGGAAAAGGCAGCTTAAGTTTTAAGGGTTCCAGGCCTAAATATAAGCTGAGTGAGAATGGAAAGTATAAAATTTAATTGATTTAATACAAAAATATTGCAGTCATTGCCTGTAGTATTTTTCTACTTGATTTTGGTACAAATATATGGCAGACTTGTGGCTTCCAGCTTTTGCTGTTGGACAGTGGTGTGTAATAGGGGAAAAGATGGAAGTACCTTGCATCGCTCAGTTAACAGCTTTGCTGTTGAGTAGGCCTGGTACTGGCAGGAGTCTCTTGTGCAGGCCTTCAGAGAGGTGTTTTGAAAGTAGGAGATTGAAATAACAGAGATGCTCAGGGCTACCTAATCAATTAATGTGTGCAAATAACTTGCTTTATAGAGTGGGCAGGTTTTCCTGTTTCAGTGCAGGAAAATCTCACAAGTGTTTTTCAGAAGTCATACACACAAAAAAATACAGCCAAAATATGGATCTCATTAATCCCCAGTATGTTAACAATCTGTATTCTTTCAATTAGAATCCTCCTACAGTATGATTTCAACTGTTAAGAACACAAATATTTCCCTTACAGTATTAAWAGAGATCTTCTATCTGACCTCTATTTGTCTTCACTAAAGCCCAGTAACAGGTGCTTAAGGGAGAAGCTGTTACAAGAGGGAAARCAGTTACTGGCACATCCTTATACTTTCACAGCAATCTGTATATCATGGATGTGTTGGGTTTTGTTTTTTTTTGTAGTTAATACCATCTGTTGCCTGACCAGTAATCCCCTTGTTCATTCCAGCAGTTGTATTGTTTAGTAGATCAGCTGTCTTGATCTTCTGTCKAAAAATCACTAGCTCTTAATGCTGTTTCTGGCCCATTAAAAGTTGTGGCCAAAATGTCGGAGTTTAAAATATTGATTTCTGATTCATTGGTTGTAGTTTTTTTTTTTTAATTTCACTAAGGATTTTGATTTTTTTAGTGGATTCTGGAATGATCTTTTTGTATAATGTTTTTGTCCTCCTGAGTATTTTCAGTGGGAATTTCATTGGCAATTTCTGTAACTCAGAAATGCAGAATAYAGAGAAATCAAATTTACCTGAACTCAGTTAAAGAGCCTTTTCTCTATGGATGTGATTTTATTTGTATCCTGTGTAAACTTGTCTTTTTTTAAAAGACTAACTGCTGGACTTTGTTGCATTTGCTGTTTTTAAGATGAATTAGATAAGTTGTATTATCACRAGATTGCAAGATTTTCAGAGTTTTTAAAGACTGATTTTACAATGCTGCTTTCAAAATATAGAACTAAATTAATGGAAAACTTTGCAATGCTTAGAGAATAGCAGTTTTTAAAGTTCCCTAAGTTGTGTATTTGTATGTGTGTATATTTGTGATGTTACTTTGTATTTATTTATATAATGAAAAGTATGGTGGCTTAATGCTTACCATGCTACTGTTGTAAATGGTACATAAAAAAAACAGAAGCTGCATTTGCTTTTCAATAATTCTTTACTTTTCTTTTTTTTAACTTTGGGTGTTTTCAATCTTGATTCATGTCAATTTGCATTATTTATGGCATCAAAAAATGTATGAGTTTTCCTAGCTTTTTATTTATAAGAGCAACAGAAATCTGTAGAAAACACTTACTTCCTCTTATCTTTTCCCAATTCATCTGATAGTAATTGCGTGAATTCTTTTCCCTCTGCTCCTCCTTAYTCATCCCAGTAGAAAACTTCTGACTAGTATCTTGCTATTATGATTCATGGGACACTGTAATGAATTGCTTMGAATAGAAAGCATGACTCTAAAAAGAGGTGTAGGTGGTGGTGTGGTCATTGCTGGGAGGTATGCTGTGTTTCAAAGAACAATTCATATTATGAAAATGGAATTTTTATAGCAGGTAATTGTAAGTATTTAAGCGGTACTGTAAGTAAGCAGTGGCACTGTAGTAGCACTGTTAGCRTGATTTCTTTTCCCTTCTACCCTCTGAGATTGATAGGAGGTACAAAATACACTTGTATCAGCTTTAAAGAGCTTTTAAAAACGTCACTGTCATCCTAAATGCTAAAAAAATATTTCTAGCATTTATGCTATAAAGTCATAAAGGAATTTTGTGGGGCATTGTATTAGATGTTCTACTTCCCTATACCCAACTTCATGGATCAGAAGTGGCAGAACTTACACAAAGGTGGAAATGCTGTGGTTGGAGTTCTTTGTTGAATGGAAATGCAAAATGAAAACAGGCATTTTTGTAGGTTGAAAACTAACCACACACACACACACCAATAMCTGAAATGTAATAAAATTAGATCAGTGTGAAATTTAGACTGAAATTTTATTATTTGTTGTATTTAAAGTGCCTTCCTGGAACTTTTAAGTTATGGACCATCAGTCTTTCACAGTCCTAACAAAATAGCTAAAGAAATTAAATGCAAACTCTTAGGGTTTTCTATTTGCATTTATGTCTGTAGGACTTTTATTTGTCTACAGACACAAGGATGTCTATGAGGATAGAAAAACTTTCGGGTTTCTTGCTGACTTTCTTTTGGGACGATTGGATGTAACTCTCAGCTTCCAGATCTCAGGAAATACTTCTGGAAGCCCCGGTTGTTTATTTTCTACAGGTTTTGTTTCTCTGTGCAATCCCAYGTGTCTCAACCCTTTGAGATTGCTACCACTTGAATTGTGTGGTACCATCTACACAGTCTTTAACAATATGATGRAGAGGAAGAAAGGCTCAACTTTGTCTTCCTTTCTTCTCTATAGTTACAGTTTCTTGCCTGCTTGTGTATCTGTGAACACTGAGAGCAGAGGTTCAAAGGGACCTTGCCCTTTATTCTATTAGTGCTTTTCTTGTTTGCTTTTTGCTTTAGTTTTCCTTTTTTTTCCATGGCTAGTGGAAGATACCTGTGCTAGATACAGRTTGTGCAACTTATGGTCATTAAAAACAAGTTTTAAAAAAGCCAATAATGTATTAATTTTCATGGGTCTGTCCCAGAGGGTCCTTTACAAAACTGACTTTCTAAATTGTCCTTTTCCATAACACATAAAAAAGTTCTCATACTTGGCCAATGAATAAACAAGGAAGTTTAGTCCTTTTTCTGAAGTTCCTACAAACTTCATGTTGTGGAAGTAATGATCTTCAAATGTAATGTTGCATAACTGGTGTGCCTTTTCCTTTGTAGTATCTAATATTAACTGTTTTAACTAGACTGCTGAGTCGAAGTCAACAAATTGAGAACCGAGGTGTTTTTCTACACAATAAACAATGTAGACAATTGAATATGTTCCAAAGAGATCAAGGCCAGGAACCTAGTGGAGATTCTAGAAGGTGTGCGTTTTTTAGTACAAGCTAATAAAATGAAAGCTAAGTCTTTAAAAATTCCATAGTAGATGCAGTGTACAGTTTGGAAACTGAAGTGTAGGTTAATTGCTATCTAACCAACATTAGTAAGAATTTTTTTTTCCCTAGATAGTTAATTCAACTCAGAATTTCTTTGTTGGAGTTTTCATTAAGAATTTTTTTTTGTTGGTTTTGTGTTTTATTCTGGTTTTTAAACTTTGCCCCAAAGAACCTGGAATAGACCACCATCGAGAACTTTSTAATGAAATTAAAGATTAAATGCTGAGAATCTGGGTAATTTTTGCTTCTCAACAAAAATTGGCATCAGACTTGTGTATGGGTTGTATTTGGATTTTTGAGATGCCCAGGCAAAATTCTGTTAAGTKACAGTACATAGACATTGCAAGAGAGTTTTGTTCTTGTATTTTCCTTCTTGTGGCTGAGGTGCTACCTTCACCCTAACACCAGGAAGGACTGCCATCTCTGGATCTTACCTTGTTCTTGCTCATCAGACCGTCATTTTCACAAGTCCTTCTTTGGCCTTGTGAAACTTTTTGAATTTATTAGTTTTTTCTTCTTGAAAACTGTCTGCTTTTTTTTATTTCCTCCAAGGAATGCATGAACAAATGTTTCTGAAGAATGCTTTAGTAAACTAAACACTTCTGGTGATCAGATATTGATGGTTTGGGTCTTTTTGGTTTGGTTTTCTGGCAGCTGGTACTTCATGTTTTGCCAAAATCACAAGGTGAAAATGCTAAACATTTACTCTTCGATTTAATTCCCTGCAAGACTATCAGCCACTCATTCACATGCAAGGAAAAAAATCTTAATCTTAGAGCATTTACATGCACCTTTCATGCAGTAACAGCTTTTCCCCTCCTACAAGCAGTAGGAGGGAACTAGGAATAACAAAATCAGTAATGGGGACCTAAGTCAAAATGGTCATTGTTTCATGTGAAGTATTTTACTAAGGTTTGCCCTTGAAGGGTGAGAGGACTACCTGCTGTGCCTGTGCTGCTGGTGAAACTTTTTGTACAAGTTAAATTTTCTGGAAACCTCTATAAGGGATTTTCTGAAAGAAATATACAATGGCATTACATATTAGTCAGAAGCTCCATTCCACGTATGGTAGAAAGACATTGTTAGAGGCAATGTTTTCTTCAGTTCCTTATTTGTTAAAATGACACATCAGAGCTTTGCCGTGGTGCATCTAAAATGGTAGCAAGAAAGTTAGAATCTTTTGGAGTGAAGATTTGATATGAAAGGTCTATCTTTTAGCTTCTGTGTTAGGTGAGGACTATTTATTGGGAGCTTTCTCCAGTCTGATTCAGATATATGTGGAATTGATTACCTTGGGAAAAGGGAGAACAATATGTCGTGTTCAGTACATGTGTAGTGTGAACATATGCTCAGAATCTTAGATTGTTGGTGTGTACGCAAACAAAAAGCTTATGAGAACCATACAGAGTAGTTTTATTTATGGTAACATATTTCTGTGCTCTTATTTGTGATGTGTTTTCTTTTTATGTATTTCAGCTGTATTAGGAAGGAAGTTTTTGTATAGTCATGTTTTCAGAAACAGTCTAATAGATTTTTTTTCTTAATATAGAATACAGACTGATACATACTTACATGTAATGATTGCTTTTGATACAGCAATGAGCTGCAAATGACACAATAATTAAGTGTAAAGTTGCAATGTAAATGTATTGACTCTATGTATTGAATGGAAGGGAGACATCTTTGATTTGAGAAAAGTGGTTCTGCTTTCTACATGGTATGTGGTCACTGTGCAAGTTATTATCCATGGTAGCTGTCACTGAGATTTACGTGTGTGGAAGAGTCCTTAAACGTTCATCAAATACTGGATGCTTGTAAGCTGAATATGAGCCAGTGCTGAAAATAGGAAGGGCTGTATTCTTCAGTCATGCTTTAGGGCCACCCATTATAATTTTGAGGAAGGTTTCAAAAATATGTGGCTGAATGATGAGAAGCGTTGAGGTCKTCTCACCTCCTCTGTAGCAGCAGAGGAATACACTGGTTACAGAGTACCTCTTTGCATGATTGAATTGTACTGTAGTACGCTCAGATGTGAGTCAAATGCAGTTAGTGCCTTCCTCTTCCCTTGGGACAAAGGATCCTAACTACATGTATTCCCTTTTTCTGTGTGCAGACAGAAGTCCTTTGGGCTTTTATTTTCAGATTTCCTTTGTAGCTTCAGAGGTGTGGTCATACCCAGCTAGCAGCTATGTACCATGCAATCACTAGTTCACTTTCCCCCTACCCTGGTGCATCCAAAACAGAGCAGGGTGCTTGCTACCAAGGAGAAACAAGCTCCATCTCAGCCAAAACCAGGACAAATAGTGGTGATTTTTGGGAGGGTTTGTTATTTTGTATCATTAAAGATGAGGTTCCGTTGTCATGGCATAAGTAAAGGTCTTAATAACCTCTCTGCCTTAAAACTTGAAGTTACCTTAATACATCTGACTGAGAATATGAAGAGAAATTGAACATATTTCAGCTCTATGTTATGAGAAGTAAAGGTTAAATTATGCTTTAGGATGAGAAAAAGTTAAAAAATAAGCAGGAAACAAAAATAGAAGCTAATTGCTAAACTTGAAGTGTCAATTACACTAAAGTTTATTTCTGCTAGCAGTTCAATTAACTGTAATAACTTAATTGAACCAATAATTGAAATAATCTTGCTTCCTCAAATTTTAGAATAAATCCTGAAAAAATAATCTTGCATATGCCATCTCACCTGCTGTGCGTACCAGTTTGGTGTGTCAGTGGAAGTGTATTTGGAGTAGGGTTAGTTTTGCTGCAAAACAGGGATCGTAGGAGGCAAATACAATGTTCCAAACCACACTGGGTCTCATAGGTTTCACCTGGGCTTTGTTACAGTGACAGAGAGTGTGGGTTGTAAAAAGTTTGCATGTGGCCACATTTTCTTGAGTAATGTAAGAGCAGCAGTTTTTCATCTATTAACTACATCTGGTTGTTAATACTCTCAGTTATGGGTTGTTGTTGTTCAATCTTTTTATTGACTGAGAATGACCTCCTGTGTGTGTACTTTAGCCTTTTGAGGATTTTGCAACGTCCTTTGGAACTAATGATAAGCCATATTTGTATGATCTAAACATTTTAACCGTTTTACTTCATTAACAAATAGTTCTGCATTTTAATTCATTCATTTCTTGCTTCTGAAGGTTTATGTTCCCCATTTTTGTGAGATGGGGTGGGGGGTATTCTTTTTAGTCTGTGGCTGTCATTTGAAATGCTTTTGAGTCCTGATAACCTTTCTGGTGCTACTTTGGATTCTGGATCAGTTACACTTGTATTGTTGTGTCTCCTGTAAGTTGTGTATGCACATCTGCTGCTGCTTTGTTTCATCAGGTGCTGCTTGGGTTGTTCAAATACTTGCAGCTTTGTGGTAGATATTGGTTTTAAGTTGACAATTGCTGTCTGCCGCCAAGAGGTTTTTTTGGTTTCTTTTTTTTTTCCCCCTATTTTTTCCCTTTTCCCTCATGCCCTCCCCCAAATGGGATTTTGATTAAAATCAAAAGTATTGAAGGAAATCCAGTGGTCTCATGCATACATATATGGACTAATGAGGTTRTAACTATGAATACCGGATGCCTACAATCACAATTTCCTCTTAAAAAACCTCTGGTTTTGTGCTAGTTGTGGCTTCTCCTTTGTCTGCACTGCCAGGTTTGGACTATTTATGACAGTATCTTCCTTACAGCCGTTGGTGTATGTTCTTGGGATTTGTGTTGGGGCTTTATTGTTGGTTTTTTGGGTTGGTTGGCCTTTTTTTTTTTGCAGGAGCTGTATGAGTGTGTTGGGGTTTTCTTTCGCTCCAAAATGATGAACATTCTTTGCTTTTGTTTGGTTTCCTAAAATCTCTAGCTTATGATTGCTAACCAAGTTACTCCTTGGAACACTTTTTACTTGCAGCCATCTCTGCTTCCATTTTGCTTTTGCTTCCTGACATGCCTGTGACATGCCTCCACCTATGTACAGTCTACTGCTCACATCTCCTTGACCATCCAAGTTACTCAACTTCACAATGAGGGCTTCATGCATCTTTTTCAGAGGGTACCAATTTCTGCTGTTGTCATGGAGTCTTTGTAGGATGTCTGTTGGGACTCCAAGAAAGACACAGGGTGATTAAGATSAGAGACACTCCAAGTTTGTTCAGCTTTTGAAGAGCCACTGGCACCATAATTGCCAGTGTCTGGAAAATCTTGAATCTCTGTCATAGATGTACTTGACTTTGCAGACAGCATTTGAGGATTGTGCCCCTAGATCTTGGAGAGAAAAAAAMCAGGCAAAACCTGGTTCACTGCGATTTTGAAGTGTACTTATTAATGGAAAATCACAAGCTCATCTTGCTCTCAGAGCAGTGGTGGCTCTGCTTCTGATCACAATTTTTTTTAGCTTTTTAATGATAATACCTGCTAAGCTGAAATTAGCCAGAAGTTTTTATTTAGTGCAGCAGAGAGTATAACTAAAAATCATTTAAWTTACTGGTTGATGCTTTTTGTTGTTAGCTGTGGAATTCTATTCAGGAAATTTTTATCTTTCTTTGTGATTTCCTAGGGAAGTAAATTTTGTAATAATACATATATCTCTCTAGTATATATATATATCTCTTGGAAGCACAAGAAATACACATATGTATATATATAAATTGAAAATCTTGGCCTTCTAGAATTAAACTGTATGGCCTATGCCATATATACCAAAGAGGGATTTTTTTAGCCTTTGTCTCACTRTGTATGAGCATGTATGTGTGTGCATATATATACATGTTCTAACATTCAYTTCTTAAGTAATTTTATTAAATTAGTGTGGTTATACTACAGTTGAATTTAGCATTTTGCTATGAATTATCTTTCACCAGCTAATTAGATAATAACACTGCAGTTTTACTTCTGCAAAGAAGCATCCTTTTGCAGAGGGCAAGTAACTTGGTTTATCTGAGAATTTTCTGCTGAAAATGTTGTGGAAAGATTTAGATTATTAATATAGACTTCTGTGTTTGTGAGGTTAAATATTGGTGTGAATGAGAGTTAGAGCAGTATTTACCTTCTCTTATGCAGGCACCCAAATACCTGTTCCATGTATCAGGTTTTTGGATTGTTAGTGGTCTGCAGTTGTTGTGAATTTMGTCAGCAACTAAATCTGTTCTGTGTTGCACAGAGTGTGGAATTAGAATGATATGAGGGCAAATAATACTGCTTTATAAGACTAATTAAGATTAAAAGATACTTTCCTCCTACTTTCCTCCTACTTTCCATAATTAACTTCTGTAATGTAGTCTTCCCTCTTTAAGCTGATTGTAGATAATTTTCAGATAACTGAGCCACCCATTGACTGAATCTAGCAAGATTTGTGGGCTCTTACTGTTTCTGAAAATTGGTCCAAATATCTGAAGATGTGTTCAAAATTAGCTTCTGAAATCGATGAACACCTGCTTGTGTATTTATATAGTAATTAARTGCAAGTTTGACATATTTAGGATACTTTCAGTGTAATTGGCAAGGATGATGAGGTCATAAATTAGCACAGGTTGTTTAATTTGCTGATACAGACACATAAGTTGTTYGGAACTTTTTTGTCCAAAATATGGTAATAGCTGAAGTAATTTCAAGCTGTTGAGACAGAGTTTATTTATTGCAATAAAACAAGAATTTTTTTTTGAGAAGCAAGTTTCTGGAAGCATTTGTAAAACTTGTAGGTTGAAAAATGGAATTTAGGAAATTTTCTCTGTATTGAAAGAATTAATTTTAAGTGAAAAAGTTATATTTAAACAAAGAGACTGCATGCAAGAATCATACAAAGATGAGTTTGAACAACTTCTGCTCATACAGAATTTGAAGGATTTTTTTTTTCTTTTAGTCATTTTTGCACCTTACAGTCACTGGATTTTGTGTGTGTTGCTATATCCTATTTTGCTGATATTACTCAGCTGTAGTACAGTTTCACATATTTGGAGCCTCCTGTTTCCCAGTCTCTAATGCATCCACAATATTTATCAATATATGTGGTTTGGAACTGAAAAGCTTATGAAGTATCTCATATTAACTCTACAATTTTTTAAACCTTTCAAGAGATGACACGAATAAGGAAGAAGATGAAGATGAAGAAGAAGCAGAGGAGGAGGAGGGGGAGGAAGAAGACAACAATAACAATGAGGAAGAAGAGTTTGAATGCTATCCACCAGGCATGAAAGTCCAAGTGCGGTATGGAAGAGGGAAAAATCAAAAAATGTATGAAGCTAGTATTAAAGATTCTGACATCGAAGGTGGAGAAGTCCTTTACTTGGTGCACTACTGTGGATGGAACGTGAGGTAACTTGAGTTTTAGTTAGTGATTACTTCTTGAATTACTTCTCAAATACACTTATGAATTTTAAAAACTAAATTTATAGACATCTGGAGTCCTAAACTTTCAGTATTGATGTTCTGTGAAGGTCATTGTACTGTATGAAACTTAGATATTTAACACTATATAAATGCAGGGCTTTAGTTACTTTGAAAATCATCTTAAAATTACTTGTTCAAAGAAGGCTTCATTTGTTCCCCATCTTACTTTTAGATCTTGCCATACAAGTGACAGCTCACTCTTTTCAGGTTCCTCCTCTGGCTGTCTTAAGCCAATATTCTCTCATACAGTATTTGAGTAGTGCATTCAGCTGTGAACTCACTCTTGTCAGTGAAGCACAGAGTACACCAGCAGTGTGGTGTTTAACTGGAAAACAACAAGATTCTTAATGGCAAATAAGTGCGCAGCAAATAATTGCATTTCATCAGTTCTGGTATCTACACTCCCTACCCCACTTCACCCTGAGGCTGCCTTAAACTTCCAAACAAGACGCGTCTTAGCCTAGTGGCTTCTTATGCTTTCTTTAATATAAGGAGGAGCATATACTTTTCATTATCTGTAGTCTAGCATTAATAGAAATAAATAAAATATTTCTATTACTATTTCAGACCTCTTTTTTCCATTTAAAACCTGAAGCAACCTTGAAAACAGTAGAGAGAACTAAAATTTTTAGCAGCTTAAAGCATGTCTGCTGCTTTCCTCGATTTCAACATAACTCATTGTCCTAAACTACTATCTTTATAACTTGATTACTGTCTCTGAAACAAATGTAAAAAAAACTCCCACAAGTCTGAGACAAATCTGATGTATGTTTTTCTTTACTTACTTTTCCTTTTCTGGAAAAGCTGAGGCTCTTGTGACCTTCATCTGTCATCTGGGCATCCTGCCTGTGACCAAGAGAGCAGGAAAAATGTCATTTATTCAGTTCTAGTAAGATCTACTAGCAAAGGTRACAGAGAAGTGTGATGCTTCTCTTCCTCCCTTGAATTCACCTCTTTGCATCGAGGCCTGGTGATTTCCAGGTGCACCTGAGCTACTGCCGAGGAGGAGTCTCGCTCTTGCCTGTTTTGATACCAGTCTTCTGTAGAATTTTGATCTACATCTACGTTGATCTACAGGAATAGGATCTGACATGAACTGTCTTCATGCAACATCTGTAAGCATAGCGGGCTGTGAAGTCAAGATGCGAGGGGAGATGCAGCCTGCTGAAGGTGGGAGCTGGGGTGTGACTTGAGTTTTGGCCTGGTCCTTATTGGGGAGGACTCCCTTAGGGGAGTGCAAGTTGCTGAAACTTCCATCCTACTCATTGAAGATAACTGTGTGTACTGTTCCAAGAGGTTTCTTGCTTTAAAATTCATGTTTTTGGATTTGTAAGCATAGAAGTTACTTTTCTTTTTGAGCAAATTATATGTGCTATGAGGTGAGATGATCAGATTTTTTATGTGAGCAGTACCACTTCAAAGAAGTGAAGAAATGAGAAGTTAAAAATGAGTCTTCTTCACCTTGGAGGTCTCAGTAGCACCCCAGTTCTTAAAGGAGAAATCAAGATTCTAAATTTTTAACTCTSCAATTTAAACAAATCTGCAGATTGATGTCAGAGGTATTATTTCTGTGACTAGGATATGTTTGCTAATAAAAGCATTTTTAGTTAACTTGCACTCATTTGAGAAGTAATAAGTGTTGGTTGTTTTGTCCTTCTGGCATCAGGACATGGGTTTATATTTTTACCTGATGTTTTAAAAGTGCCCTCTGAATAGGTTTGGGGGAGTARGATTCTTCACTGAAAAATACATGAGTGATTGAGATTGAACTGTGGGACTGTGTGTTGACTCTGCTAAGTGTGGCTAATTCTTTTTCATTCACGTGAAATTATTTAAATTTTTGGATTTGACAGGAAGAGTATGTGTGCCTCATCTTAAGCCAGCATCTAAACACTTGGGTCGTTTAGTATTGYGAAGACTAGTCTTGTATTCTGCAATAGCTTGATTTGGCTTTTAGTCAGTGACAACCTGGAAAAGAAACTTCCTTAGTTGTATAGGAAGCAATTCCCTCCTCTCCTTAGCTTACTTAGCAGGGACAAGTACTGTGCATACTGTACAGGGGTTGTACTGAGTTAGGACTTTCTAATCATCCAGGGTTTTTAAAATTCTGTCATTCTCCTCCTCCTTGATGCTGAAGTTTCCCCTTTTGGTCAGTATGCCATTTAATCACCTGTTCTTTAAAGAAGTCTCATAAGTTTGAACAGAAATCCTAAATAACTGCTAATGTTAATTATCACAAGTTAATTTCAGTATCAGTCTGGAATTCAGAATACCTGTGTGGGGGGGGGATGGAGCAGTGTATTCACATGCTTTGGGGTGCTTGGAATGAAGTTTGGTAACAATACTTATCTTCATTAGTTGTCTTTTTTWAAATATTCTGGAACCAGTGACACTAAAAACTGTGGAACTTTTTTTCTTTTTAAAAGGAGTAAAATAGAAAGTGCAGAAGCTGTGCAGCATTATAATAAAAGATCTTGTTGCTAGCTCCTGAGATTCAGGTAGTGTATGTCTGTGACAAAGGTCTCTGAATCACAGTGTTCAGTGGAGCCTGACTTGTGGTACAAGGGAATGGTAGTAATCTCTACCCTATTAGAGGGACCTGCTTATGTTGCCACGTTTTAACCAGAAAAAGCAGTGAAATACAGAGGAACTGTATTTCTTCTAACAGACCAGTAATGTTCTGGATTAAGTATGTTTTATATGTAACTAAARCTTCTTTGGGACCTACAGTGCTAATTCCTTCTGATGTAGTTTTAATCTTCAGCCTGCYAGTGCAGAGAAAGGCTCATTGTGTAAGTGTTTGAGGTGAATTTCTTCTGCAGTGTGTTCCCAGTAATTAGAGGGTGCATATTTGAAAAGCATTTACATTGCTGAAACTCTGTGTGTCGTTACGGTACACTATGACGGGACATGTTATTCTTGGATGTTTCAAATGTTTAAAGCTAGTATTTATTACTTTCAACACTTCTTCAGGATCTGTATGTGAAAGTGCTGATTTCAGTCTCAGTTCGTTGAAACGTTACTTCATATATAAATTTTATAAATAGTCGACCACTGAAATTAAACATGTAGCAAAATTTTGGGTCCTGAAGAGTAATGTATGTCATGGGGACAGGGGAGGGATTATTTAGAAAACAAAAAAGAAATTAAACAATTTCTTGTAGAATTCTCATCTAGTATTGCAATWTTTGTGTATCAGACTAATTTTTTTCCTTTCTTTGATCACAGCCAAAAATATATTTGATTCTCCCTTTTTAGCAGCTACTGATAGTATACTGGAACTTTTCAGTGAAGTTGCCAAGGCGTGCTAGCTCCTTGAGGTCACTTGTCCTCCTGAGAAAGTGGTCCCTTTGCTAGTATAAATCTAGAAAAGTACACTTTCTTCCTTGTTTCCCCTCTAGTACTTATGTGGAAGGTAACTGCAATCTCTGAGTATTGTGCTTTTTAGCTTCAAGTTGTGCATATGGATATAATAGCATTAGTGCATGCTGATGCAACATGCCAGTTATTTTTTCTGCTATGTAGCTATTAAATTTAATTTTAGATTTTTTTTTCTCTCCTGTTCAAACTCTCCTTTCTGTCAGCCATTCATTTTAACAAGTAGGGCAGAAAAGCTTCTCTCCTTGCTGGCTCTTTATCTTAGTTTTGATATGGCATGGGGATTTTCTTTATGAAAGCATTCCGTGTTTTCATATGAAACCTGATTTTGAAAATAAKTAAATAATGATTTCTTATTGTATCCCTCCTCTAGAATTTCAAAGAAATCTGTGTAAAGTTTGTTAGGAACAGCTCCCCATATTACCTCCTTCCTCTGCACACTCATCTGCTCACTTCAGAGCAGTGAAGTGAGTAAATGTTAAAGACAGCACTGTAGTAAAACAGCCCAGGTCCTCTGAAAGTACATGCTTCTTGTAAAGAGAGCTGAAGAACTTTGATAATGTTTTTGGGTTTATTTTGTTTTGCAACCAGACTGTCTAAAGCAAGATTAATGATGAAGTAAGTTTTCATATGTTAGCAGGTGCAGTTCTAGAAAGAGGCTCTAGTCTGAGTCACACACCCATTTAGATGCAGCTTTTAGGGTGCTTCTGTCTTGCAGTGGAGGAGAAGGTAATATAGGGTCAGGTTGTCGACTGCATCTTGGAATTTATCCTTTTTGCAGAATCTCTTTCAGGCTGGGGTCCAGTTGTCCCAGATTTAGGCAAACCATATGGATCCAATGTGTGAGTAATGAAAGGAGCTGTGTGATGCAAAGGTGTGAAGTGTGGGCAGTTGATTCAATGGAGAAGATGTGAGATTTCTGTGGCGTCCTCACAGAGTCTCTCTGCTCTTCTGGGTGCAGTCAGGAGTAAAGCAGGACACACTGGCCAGGAGCTGTGACTGTTACACATGAGTGTTTCAGTTGTACTCCTTGAGATAAGGGCTTGTGTGACCATTGCTTCTAATACATAATGTTAAGACACTGTGKTATGTAGAGGTATTCTCTTCAGATTCTGCACTTTTCTCCTTGCTTCAATGTGCCCCCATGTCTATCAGTTCCTGCCCCAGCAGGCACTGCCAGACGGTGTGGGCTGTGCACAGACTTTGCATAGGAGGAAGATTATTTTCTTACTGGAGATGCATAAGAATGAGAAGATACAAACTTTGCATTCCAGCAATGTGGTTGAGGCAGAAGGGACACTGTCAGAATCATTGCTTTTCACCATGTGTTTGTCAGGTCCTAGTGCTGTTTTCCTGCATGCATTTRGATCTAATAAAATACGCCTATATTTCTGTGGGTCACAAAGTCCATTTGGCAGTCATTWCATGGTATTCCTTGTGCAAAACATGTCTTTGTCTTGGAAAAAGATTGCTTCAAATAGGGTTTCCCACAGTCTCACAGAATACAGAATTTTTCCCATACTGAGCTCTGTATGTACTCTGCAGAGTTGTATTTCAGTGTTGAACCCATTTACAGACATTTCACTTGGTAATGACTGTAACAGTACAATGACAGTGGTATCTGCAGCAGTATAGACAGTCTTGGTGTAACTTAATCTGCATGGTCTGCTGTGAGATTTTTGTGATTTTTATTGTCACTTGGAGGGGAGAAAAACAGAACAATTTGGTTTGGAAATCTATTTTTCAGACTGCTGCTACTTCATTTTTTACTGTATTTTTATGTGATGTGTAATACAATATTTGGCTTCTGAAATTATGTGATATGTAATACAATATTTGGCTCCTGAAATTCCTTGTGTAGATCATAACTTACAACACATAGGAAAGCAAGTTGGAAACTTGCATGTTGTTCCCTAAATATTTTTAATTTATGTGTCAATATTGTGGATATAATTGGCAGTGGCTGCAAAGAAGCTGAATTGGGTCTGTGTCAGTAGTCATTGCGTATATCAAAATGGTGATCAATTAAATCTAGCTGGAAAGGCAGTGTGGTCATTGAGCTCAACTCCATCTTATACCAGTTTTCTTGGTGAGTGTGGTTTGGGTTTTCTGGTTTTTAGTGGTGGAGTTCTTTTTAAGGTTGGTTTCTTCCACACTATTTTCATGTTTACCTGGGAGGATCAGAATTTTTTTGAATCTACATTCAGGCCAAAGTTAATACAAACTATTTTTTAACTGAACTGTTTCTTATGCAGATGGTTCTTGAATTTACGGTTTAAGTAGTAAAGCAGCTCATTGGGAAGAAAAATAATTGATTTAAAGAATTTGGCAAGTGCAGTACCGTAGTTATAGTATATTCTTACTAAAAATGTTCATCTTTGGTCTTGGATTTGTATATAATGCATCCAGTCTTGAGTAACAAGATGCCTGTTGTTAGTACCTTGACTCTATGTAATACATTTTGGTCTTGTATCACTCCAATACAAAATGGAAACCTTTAACAGAAAAGAAATTGAGAAGTGTCACTGTGAAGTCAGTGAGTCAAAGTTGGTGACTGAAAGATTAGTCACTCCACATGGCACTTTGTGAAAAGAGTTTATTAACTGGTCACATTTTATGTAGTTGAAAGAACTTATTTTATTGTTAAGGTTTTGCAGTGTGTAAATAGGAAGTATACCTTAGAGGTCTGTACAGATTTCTCATTCAAGTAGCTTGTTTTACCTGCATATGGGGATTTCTGCTGTTCTGTGCAGACTGGAAAATAGAAGATTTTACCCTTCAGTGTAAAAAAACTTTAGTCCCTCAAACTGTAGCTGAAACTTCATAGACTTCAGAATTACACAAATTAGTTAATTCAAATTCCTGTTCTGTTTTTATATGGCTATTAATTCTCTTTTTCCTCAGTTAAATTTCTCTTGTGATATGATTATCTGCTTAAAACCATAAATGTGTACAATTTCTTTTTGTGTTTAGGTATGATGAATGGATAAAGGCAGACAAGATAGTGAGACCAGCTGATAAAAATGTACCAAAAATTAAGCATCGAAAGAAAATAAAGGTATGTTTTTCTCCCTTTTCTCCTTTGTTGCCCCCTACTTTGGTTTGATRCATAGTTAAGTAATCCATGGCTCCCTTCCTGACCTTTTGATTGGCGGGAATGCTTGTCAGGAAAAGCAACTCTGTAGCTTTTTAAACAGGGATACTCTTTTCATCCTGGTTTTGGGTTTTCTCTGTGAGGTAAGGAGGTGAAGCTTTTCTTTCCTTCTGTCCTAAATTTTTTAATTAAATGTATGCATGCATTTACAGAAAACAAATGAGAAAGATCCATATTACTGTCAATGCTGGGAACCAGCTTGGGGGGTGAAATTTGGGGGCTCCCTGACAGTGCAGAGCAAACCCTATGGACTAGTCCATGTGCATGGGATTCTACTATTTTGGTTGCCAAGCATTTCTTTCAGAATTGATTCTTCCACAATTGATACTTAGGCTTAGATGATGACCATTCCTTGGACAGTGGGCTGCAAAGAAGCTTTTCCTTCTGCCACTGCTGAGCYTGGCATCCTGTGATGCCACTACTCCTAGAGCACTGCCTGTGTTTGTTTTCCCATTTGTTTTAGTATTGGTAAATCTTGTCTGCCTTCAGTAAAAAGGTCTTGGCATGGGGTGTGGAAAGGTCTTTGTAGTCCTATAAACAAAGAGGAGAGCTTTCCTCTGCAGGCTGAATGTTTAAGATAACTGTAAGCATTGTGTAATTGTAATCTATGATAAGATGTTCTCAAATGAGATTTTCATCCTTTTTTCACCTAGAATAAAACTGACAGAGAGAAAGAAGAGAAGTATTCTCCTAAACCCTGTAAATTGCGACGTTTGTCAAAACCCCCTTTTCACACCAGCACATCACCAGAGACTGGGTCCAAACTTGACAGCAGTGAAGCCAAAAATACTGAACAAGCTGCAGTTAAATCAATAGAAATTACTTCTATCATTAATGGGCTACAAGGTATTGTACTTAAAAGCTTTTTCTAATTGTGTAAATGGCCTTTGAACGGGAGTAAATAACASTGTAGAACAACTGATGCAACTAAATGCTTGAGTCTGGCTAATTATAACACCAGCTTCAGAAATAACCCTTGGACGAAAGCACTGTTGGCAGTTTCTGTGAATTCAGTGTATTGACAGTTAATTACACTTTGTGTTACCATCTTTTTTTTTGTTCGATATAGACATATCTAGTCTCTAAATTTTTTACTTTTGATTTATCTAACCTATAGGACCCATTATTCATATCTGTATGTCTGTTGTGACTAGCACTGTTTTCCCTTTCCCTACAGCAGCATTTTAATACCTAATTGCTTMTCTTCATTCTTAGTTTAGAGCATGCTTCCAGATAAAGGAGTCATGTATGGTATAGGTAGTTTGGGTAACCACAAACTTTTCTGGAAGCTGTGTGAATCTAATAATCATTCAGACTTTCTTGAACTTGGATGACACCGGCCACTGGGTTCCAAAACTGTAGGTAGAATAACAATCAACATAATCTATGAAGCCTCATTTCCTTAGGAAATGAGAAACAAAAAAAAGCAATTAGTAATGACACTATCATTAGTGCCATAATTAATCTGTAATTAACTTTACAAATCAAGGAGTTACATATATACTTTTATTTATATATATATGTATGTTTGAGCCAGTTACTGTGTTTCTCCTTGAATCCATATCTTTCCCCACTCAATGCAATTGGTGTTGATTCCTTCTGGATTATATATCTTTGTTCTTTTCTCAGTTTCTTTATTGCTGACCCTGAATTTTCTTGCAGTTGTCCTCCAGTGTTCTTGTCCATGTGTTTCCCTAAGTGCCTTTCATTATTGCTCTCATTTCCTTTTTTCAGGCTGATCATCAGGTTGGTTTGTTAGAGAGTATGCAATGTGTGTGTTGTTGTCCTTCAGACTCTGGATTTTCCAGGGAAAATGATGTCTGTGTTATGGGCTTTGGAAAAAAGGCAGATAACGATAGTACTTGTAATCCATTAAAAATACATAAAAATACATATATTTCAGTTTCTGGTTTGGGTAATTATGCAGAAGTTTGTATTTTATGGATTAATGCGCTCTGTGCTTTCTCTACCTCTTCAGAAATTGCTGGAGATGTACTGTATAACAGAGAGTCTTCCCAGTTTCTAGCCATTATACCATAAGTTTTTGAACTCTTCAGGAGGTACCATTTAAGAGAGATACTGCTAGAGCTCCCTGTAGCATGTCTTCGTATCTGCGCAGTTTTCTTTAGTTGGGCTTTTTTGTTTTTTGTTTTTTTTTTAAAAATAATTCTTTATAACCAGAATCAAGACAAACTTTTCTTGTTTTGTTTTTGTTTTGTTTGGATTTATTTTTAATTAGCTTCTGAAAGTTCTGATGATAGTGAGCAAGAAGATGACCAAAGTGCCCCGAATGTACATGCTGATGGCAAAGAGGAATGTCAGCCTGAAGCCGTAAGCCAAGATAAAAATGACCTCTGTCTAAAAGAACAGAGTGGTTCATCCCTCCCAGAAGAAACTAAAGCTCTTACAGATGCAGTAGTGCCCAAGTCAGTATCCAAGTCTCCTGAAAGATTGCGAAAAGAGATGGAAGAGTTATCTGAAGACAGTGGCTCGGATGGAGAAGATGAAGCCACAAAGAAGAGAAAGGATGTAAAAAAGGAGATGGTGGATAAAACAGCAAAACCACAAGTGAAACGTGGTAAAAGAAGACACTGTGTTGCAGAGGAGTCCTTAAAGACCGTGTCACCCAATAGAAAGGATGAGAGATCCAAAAACAAAGACTCCCTTAGTTTAGAAAACAGCAGTAACAGCTCCTCGGATGAAGATGAGGAAGACAAATCTAAACTGAAAATCACTCCAACAAAAAAGTACAATGGACTAGAGGAGAAAAGGAAATCTTTACGGACAAGTACTTTCTACTCGGGATTTTCTGAAGTGGGAGAGAAAAGAATAAAGCTTCTAAATAACTCTGATGAAAGACTTCAGAACACCAGAGCRAAGGATCGAAAAGATGTGTGGTCAAGTATCCAAGGACAGTGGCCGAAGAAAACGCTGAAGGAGTTGTTCTCAGACTCTGATACTGAGGCTGCTGCCTCTCCTCCACACGCTGCTCCTGAGGATGGTGCAGCAGARGAGCAGCTTCAGACTCTTGCAGAAGAAGGTATTTCTTTGCCTAACTGTGAACTTGAAAAATCTTTGCCAGCAAGTGTGGATGTTAAACCTGTTGAGGAGAAACCAACTGAAGTGGGTGAGAAGAAAGTTGAATTTCCAAGCAGCGGCAGCAATTCAGTGCTAAATACTCCTCCTACAACTCCTGAGTCACCTTCCTCTGTAACTGTTACAGAGTCCAGTAGACATCAATCCAGTGTCACTGTCTCTGAGACGCTGCCACCAAATCAAGAGGAGATACGAAGCATCAAAAGTGAAACAGATAGCACAATAGAGGTGGACAGTGTGGCAGGGGAGCTGCAAGATCTCCAGTCTGAGGGAAATATTTCTCCAACAGGTTTTGATGCCAGCGTCAGCTCCAGTAGTAGTAATCAACCAGAGACAGAGCATGCTGAAAAAGGTAAAGGAAAGGGTAAACAGGGCTGTCTCCAACCTAACTAGCACTCATTTTTAGCATTGCTGATGTATTTTCATTCTGTTATGGTTACGCTGCAGGCAAGTCAGTTGTTGCAGGAAGTAGTAGCCCGCTGTCCATTTCAAATGTGTGGAAATGGCATAGTCACCTACTGAACGAAATATGATCTGCCAGCAAGTTTATTGGCCTTTCATTAGAAATTGTGATGTTTTCAATGAGGGATAAAGAATAAAAGAATCGAGTTTTTGTGGCAAAAAAAAAAGCCCAAAGAAAACTGTAATAGCWTGTGTAAAAAATATTTTTTGTAGAAGGATGAAAGCATTTTAAATATACTCCTTAGARGTAGAAGATGCTTTTTGTGCATAAAATTTGATTCTCCATAACTTGTTTGTGTGGAGGAACAAAGCCCTCCTGCTGCTAGGGTGCTTAGGCAGTCATTTTGAATTTGTATTTTTTTAGAACATGAACTTTGTAAGATTCAAGTCAAGCTGATAAAAGCATTGACCTTTTTAGCTATGTTCCACTTTCAGATGTGCAGACTGAAGGTTCCTTTCCTGAAATCACTAGAGAGCAAGGGATAATAAATACTTGTGCACATGATGTCGCTGTACTGCTGCTTGCTTTTTAATTGCTGGCAAGGCTAGATCCAGAAACTTTTTTCTGAAAATGACTGGTTCTTTTGCAGTTCATCAAAAGTACAGCTACTTCCATTGTGTTGTAGTATCTAAAAATTAGGAATGCAAGGGAGGAAAATACATTTTGGCTGTAATCCTGAGGCAGAAGTGGGAATTTTGAATCTCAGTAAATTTCAGTTAACAATTAGCTTAATTTTTTTCAAAATGCCCTGAAGGTGTGTTACCTTCAGTGTCCTGTTGGAAACGTTCTTCTGAAAGTATGCAACAAAATGCGTTTCCTTAAAGAGAGAGAGTTTGGAAGAGGTGAATGTGTACCCCACAATGAATACACCTGTACACATGTTAATTTTAGCTGTGTAAGTTTAGAACTAAGTTTATGTGGGTTTTTTAATATGAAAATAGTTTATTGCCACTTTAAAGAAGTTTTACACTATTGTGAGAGTATTTTTACGTGCATTAGACTTTACCTTTCTCTCTGATTTTGTCAGCCTGTTGCCTGTTTCAGAAAACTGGGTTTCTTAATTTAAATTGTTTTATTCCAGGGGTCATTTTTAATCTGTAAGTCATGTGGTTGTGAAACAACGTTTGAAGAACTTCTAAAACACTCTCTTTTAGCAGGTGTACTAGAATTCTTCCACCTTCCTTTTCCCCTTTTTCCCTTTGTAGTCCCAAATATCAGTAGACTTTTTCTCTTGTTTTTTCTTTGCCTTTCTTTTCTTACTGCTTTTTTTAAACATTATCTAAGATTTTTTTAATACCTTCAGTTAATGTAATTACCAGTCACAGGTTATGGCTTTGTTTTTTTTCTCACAGCTTCCAAGTACAGCAAACTTTTAAAAATAGTTTTCAGTCCCAGTGGGTCTTGATAACTTTTTTAATAAATGTATTCTTAAATATTCTTTAATTTACAGTRTTCAAAAAATAATAAATCTGTGTTTCAAGAGAAATTCTGGTGATGCATATGGGAAAATGGGAAATTATAATTTGTAATCACTGAACATGTGCACTCTGTGCAAAGAAACTTTGCCTTTCATTGTCTTTCACCTCCTCTCATCAATATAAATAGAAAACTGAGCTGTATTAAGTATAGGCAGGAACAGTTGCATTGTTTTCTACAAACTTAAGCTTTGAAGTGTTTTGTGGGTTTTTTTGAGACTGAGAAAAACACATAAATACAAACATTTATTTGATTTCAGTTCCTTTTTTTTTTTCCAATTATAGTCTGTACAGGCCAAAAAAGACTTAAAGATGCTCAGGGAGGAGGCAGTTCCTCAAAAAAGCAGAAAAGAAGCCACAAAACATCTGTGAACAGCAAAAAGAAGAGTAAAACCAGTAAGTACAACACCTTAGTGTGAAATAAAGTGTATGGAAGTACCTTGTCATTTGTTCAACTGATCGAGAAGATGAAGTCTGTTAATAAAAAATGTATTAGGACAAAATGTTCTCATCAGGGAATTCTTAAGAATGTTCTAATGAAGATACTGCTTTACCTAAGCTACCTACCTAACTGCAAAAGTGTTTTTAAATATCTAGTATTACTTCTGGGCCTATTTCTAAGAGGTCCTTAATACTGTATAATTCAGGAAAGCCAAGAAGAGTGAGTATTTCACACTTGGCAGAATTGGGACAGGTATCTCTGTATCATGATAGCTGCCTGTTTGAGGGGGACTGGGACCTGAAGGAAATGATACTTTGTATTTTCTGCCAGATGAGTTTTTAGAGGTTAATATCTGTACCCTGTAGCAAATACGGGAATAATTGCAGAAGAATTTAGACTCCTGTTTTCTTCCTATGCTGTCTGTTACATCTGCAGTAAATAAAGCACCTTGTGCAGTTTTTATAGTTGCAGGAGATAATTGGAATAGATACCAAAATACTGGGTAATGGAAGCTTAATAAAAGCAGTGGTGTATTAGGGGTCATATGCTTATGTGTTTGGTAGACAAGAAGATCAATTATTGCCTCATTTCACTGTCACTAAAAAAATATCAGGAAACAGCTAGAGACTGAAGCCTGGAGGATAACTGTAAAAAATGGAGTTAAAGTACGGATAAAAGACATATGCCGTATCTTTTTTCCTTTCTCTCCCTCACCTTCCCTCCCTGCTTTCTATTAACARCTTTTACTAAAAGTCTGTACTTTCTAGTCTGGTATTTGCTTTCACCCTGCCTTTCATGTTCATTGATCTSCTCTTTATATTTTCTCATCCTGTAAATTTCATTTCACGGGACCCCTCCTTCCATAACCCTTATTCCTTCCCTTGCCCCAGGAATTAAAGTAATAAAACAAACTGAATTTGCAGAACTAATACACCATTTTTAGCCTTGCCATTACTCCCTTGGATTTGGTRAATTTACCCCTTTTCTTCAACATATGTCTTCATAAGGATGCAAAACTTCAAGCCTACTACCACGTAGTCCTTGGTGTGTATGTGCCCTTTTTGTTAGAATTCAGGTGCTACTGCATGTAATAAGAAAAATAAATAGATAAAATGTGAGCCAGCTGTAAACAAAAAAAACAAAAAAAAAAACCAAAAAAAAAAACCACAACAAAAAAAGCTTTTTTTGTGGCAACTGCTCTTGCTTTTGCATTAAACATTAGGCCAACACCAACAAGCAGCTGGCCTAGCTCTTTCATACCACGTGTCTTGGTATTCAGCTTCTCCTGTTTAGATCACCAGATTATAAAGGCCAGAACCAAAAGGTTCAGGGCTCATTTTGTCAACACCCAGGGCAAGTAAAACTGAAGCAGTTGTATACATTTTTCTTGATAGATACGAATTCAACGTGTTTTTAAAAACAATTCTAATGATGGAGTTTCTGCAGATTTCCTAGACATTTTATTCCACTGCTTTGCTAGACTTGTGTCGAATTACAGTCTCTTGCATCTGCTCTCACTCCAGTTTTATTCTAGTAATGCTAAAAAAACTTCATCCTTTCAATCATTACTCATAATTCATGTCTTTCAGACAGATTATTTTATTACTATCCTTTGAGCGGTTTGATTAAAAACSTGTGTTCAGTCTGTTGCTTTATAGTTAAAGTTTTTTTCAGGATRAAGTCAAGTTCTTCTCTTTTGAGTCAACTAAAGATCTTTTTCCAAAATTAAAAAATGTTATCATCATGTCTGAGGAATTTGTAGAGTATGTCACTCATATTCAGATTACTGATAATCATTTTAGAGGAAAATTAAAATAACAGTGACAAAAGGCTAAGAAAAGGCTGATTGTTTACTCTGGTCTGCTATACATGTGTTAAAAAAATACAGTCAAAATTTGTCTGTAACTGTTAGCTCTAAAATGGGATAGATGTTTATATATACTGAATACTGCATTAGAAATTGATAGGAAAAAAAGGTAAGCAGAAGATGGAATGTAACATAACAATCAATCTTGTGAACTCTTAGGAAAATACGGCCCCATGAGCAGGCAGATGTGGTTCATTTTGGCACCTATGCTGACACACTGGACGGCCTCTTTACCTTATTTTCAAATGTAGGCAGTTTATTTATGGCTGTGGTTCTGAAGCACCGAGTGTAATGCTGTCATGAACCATTTGGAGAGTAGAGGCCCTTAGGGACCTTAAGCACTTGGATTGCATTCAAATCTCCTTACAGGAAGCTTGTCCTGAATCCAGCCCCTTATGTTTTTGCACAGACCCTTCCAGCAATATCCTTGCCAGTCATCAGGATGGATTGTGGTGCCACAGTCTGGTACTTTTATCCACCCTCTGTCTCTGTAGGATTTTGGTTCCCGTAGGTCCACAGAACAGCTCTGACTTACCTGCACGACTGTACAATGTTTCTAGTGTAAGGCTTCCGTTTCACAGCATGCCAGAATCAGAGAGGCCCCATTTTATACCTGGTTTGTGCTTTAGTGATGTGGAGAGCATCAAGCCAAGCTGCTACACCAGCATGGATTATCTTRTTTTAGAGTAAAAGGATTTGGGTCAAGTAAATTCCCATCATATAAAAATCAGTACAGAGGTTGCTTCTGATAAGCTTCAGTTTGGGCTTTGTTTTGTAACAATGTCTTCTTGTTTCTTCAGCAAACAGCAGTGACAGTGATGAACTATCTGCTGGTGAAAGTGTGTCCAAGTCTCAGTCAGCAAAATCAGTTTCTACTGGCATGAAATCCCACCAAACCAAATCACTCACAAGAACACAATCTCCAGGAAAATGTGGTAAAAATGGAGAGAAGGAATCTGATCTCAAAGAACAGAATAATCGTTTGCCCAAAGTTTACAAGTGGAGTTTTCAAATGTGTAAGTATTTTCTTGAAAACACACTCAGTGTCATCTTGTAGCATAGCGCAAAAAGGGTTTTTGAATGGTGTGTATTCTGGCTTTCTTGTGTCCATCCTGAATTTGCTTAAGTTTGTGATAAATCCTCTTTTTAAAAAAAGGGTTGTTTTGGTTTTCTTTTCTGCAATTGCAGCACAGAGAACTGTTGATGTCACACTTTTCCAGCACTGTTTTTAGATATGGCTCCTGAGCCGACCTCTATTCTTTTTGTCCTGTGCACACCTGTAATTCTGGCATGAACATTATCTGCTCTGTGTGATTCTTCTGTTGGTATTTCCTTGCTGTTTTACTCCTCATTCTCTAGTCCTTGTTCAGACACTAGGTGATTGATTTGTAACTTCTTCCCCTTCTCTTTTTGCATTAGTGAATGTTTTACTACAGGTCATGTTTACTATTTCTAGTATTAAGAACTTACACTGTGTTTCAGTCAAGCTACTGGACCAGATAGGAATGAGCAGTGTGGGAAGGATCATGTATTTGCCTATCTGAAAACAGATCAGTAGCTTATTAATTCCCTTGTATTAATGCAACTTAGAAATTGAATCTGAATCTGCTGGGTTGTTTTTTTAAATTTCTTCTCCAACCTTGAATCTCAGCATTAGTGTACTTTTAAAAGTTTTTTTTTCCTATTACTTCTTCACAATTGAGTTACATTCTGCTTACTCTGGTTACTCTCTTCAGGAGTATCTAATGTAAAAGGTCTTCATTGTCACTTACTGCCCCTTTGAGATTCATTGAACACTTTCCTGGTGCAACACATTTAAAGAACTTTTGCTCCTTCCTTTCTTTCTGCCTTGGCTACATTCCACRTGCTAAAGTTGCTTGGCAGAAGTTGGTCTATGGAGTGCTGCCTGACACATTTCCTGCTGTTGCAGTCAGACACTTGCAGTGTCTTTGAGCTTTCCTCATTTTCCCACAGCCTAATATACTTGTGGCTTTTGGTCCTTTGGTGCTGCCTTCATTACAGGTTGATGTAGTGCATTTTGCACCCCACAGCAGTTTAAATGATTCTTAAATGCTTTTAAATAAACTGTCTCCARTGTGCTTCCTTGTGGCTTTGCTGGACTGAACTGAGAGTTTCCCCTGCCTGTGCCACCCACTGCTGTGTACCATGCTGTGGAGAGCTCCCAGCTGGAAACAGCCAGAGGAGCAGCTCCTGGGATAGCCATATCCAGCACGGAGGTCCTGTSTGGTGGTTCCTTATAGCACATATGCCCGGGACTCCAGTAGAACCACCCCACAGCTGTGAAGATTCCTGTTACAACCTGTTTGTTTTGAGCAACCAAGACAAGTCAGACAAGGCTGACCTGCCTGGTGTCTAGGGTCAAACTGAGCTCTAACAAGGACTAAAAGCAACAGGCTCAAAGCTAGTTGTCCAAATTTTTCATTTTCCTCCCTATGAGAAAGGGAGTGCATTTTTTTTCCTCTTCCAGTTCCTTAAAAAGTTCCCAAAGAGTGTATGATRATACTTTGTAAAGAATTATAAAAAAATGAACGAATTTGTGGTGATTAACAGCAGCTGCTGCTGTTGTTGCTGTGTTTCTTAGCTTTGCTGTCTGCTGCCCTCAAAGCACATCACTAAGATTTGAGTATTTCCCACTTCACTGACATTCAGAAGTGTTTGAAAATGCTTCAGTACAATAATTAACAGATCGTTTAACTTGCAGCTGACTTGGAAAATTTGACTAGTGCTGAGCGCATAACAGTTCTCCAAGAAAAATTGCAAGAAATCAGGAAACATTACCTGTCCTTGAAATCTGAGGTGGCTTCCATTGACCGAAGAAGAAAGCGCTTAAAGAAAAAAGAGCGGGAAAGTAAGTGCTGGAAACGAAATTCTACTTTTAGAGGGCTTAATTGCATGCTCTCTTAAGGTCCTGATAAGAACTGGATAATTTATAAGGGGATATGTGTCATGAGGAGCATGACTTTGCTTGGGTTTGGGAAATGCTGTGTGCARTTATGACCATTAGAAGGTGGGGATTGGGTGCCCAGTGACCCAGGGAAAGAGCATTAACAGAATGTGAATGTGTTTAATGCTGTTGAGGCAGAACTACTTCAYACAGGAAAAAATATGCAGCAAATAAACTTTTCTAAGCAGTGAACAAAGTATCTAAGGGAATAAATAAGTTTTAACTTTCCTTCAAGTTACAGATAAATTTACTATAATGTTTATTGTGGACCCAGCTTTTCCCTCAGGATAAGGAATTTATTCCATTACTTTAAGGAAGACCAGTTAAATTTCTCATATTTCAGAAGCTCCTATTGCTGTAAGGAATGTTCTAGTATGCCTGCTTCTAGGAGTGCTAAAAGGGTCATTTTCTGTGTGAGATATGCCATGTACAGCAGGATGTCTGTCATGGCTGCAGCCATGACATGGGAGTGGCAATTGCTGCTTGGTTGCCAGAGCAGGGTGAATGTGCAGATTCAGCGCCAGGACAAGGGCCTGTGCTGATTCCCATGGGAAAGAAAGGGAACTGCTGACTGGGCTGGTGGGTCAGGAATGAGCTCTGGCACCCTTTGGCTGGGCCCTTGATCTGGGTGGTTGATGACTGAAGGCTGCAAGGGGTAACAGTGCTGCACTGCCTTGCACACAGCTGAGTATTCTTGTCAGAGTATTTCCTACACAAACTAGGAAATGGAGGCTTCTTTCTTTTAAATTGCTAGGCATTGGTTGCTGAAGTCAGTATGTACCAGTGCTTGCTGCTGCATGGGAAAACATCTTTATTGCTTKATCTATGAATCTCTGTAACCTGTGTTTTCCTTTTCCTGTGCAGGTGCTGCTACTACATCATCATCCTCCTCATCACCTTCCTCTAGTTCCATTACAGCTGCAGTTATGTTAACCTTAGCAGAACCATCTATGTCAAGTTCATCACAGAACGGAATGTCAGTTGAGTGCAGGTGACAGCAGGACTTGCCAAAGCACTTTGCACTTAATGGCTGCTGAGGGCCACTTTTTTTTTTTCTTTTTTTTTTTTATACTGCACAGTGGCACAAAATTCAGACAAGCACTATTTTGTATTTAAAGTTGTTTCTTGACAAGCTAACTTTGCACTTAAGTGCACTTTTATGAAGAAAAAGTACAACAAACTGCTTTTCCTCAAGCAATAATTGTTTCCAACTTGTCTGGGAATTGTAAGTCTAGTGACTCGAAGGCCTTCCACTGTGGCAAATGGAGGCTGTTCACTGCCTGTAGAGACAGGACAATAAGTATATAGTTGTTGGGGTGATCTAAATCAATGTGGTAAGGCTTACTGTATTCCCTAGTATTTTGTTAAAGCTGGAACATTTGATATTTTTCCATTTATTTATGACAAATATTGAAAATATTTTCATTTGTACGAGCTAATTGTTTTTTAACTGCAAAGTCACCTTATAGTGGCTTTAATTGTATACGTCAAGCACATCTATTCAAAACCTGCAGTTAGTAGGATGTCTGACATCGGTCCTGATAACCAAATATGAGGATTCCTTAAAAAAAAAAAAAAAAAAAAAGACTGACTAATGTTTACAGGTTTGAATTAGGCTTAAATAGGTTACTCTGGGTTTTAAGAACCCGTTAATTGGAATGAAACTACTGTACTTTGCCATTTTTCTATAAAACAGTATTTTTTTTTAATTTTGATAAAATACATTATGAAAAAGAAAGAAAATGGCTAACAAACTGTATTAAAACTTAATGTATAAAGATTGTATTCAGCCAGTTTAAAGTGTATATTTATTCATAATGGATTATAACAGGTATATTTTTGTGTTTTCTTGTAAATGTTTCTTTTCCCCTTAAAGCAACAAATATTTCATTTGTAATGCTTATTTTATTACGAGCTGCAAGGAGAGGACTTCAAGAGGGAGTAAGGTGTGAGTTATAATTTGTGGTTGCTGATACCAACACTGCCACAAAAGGATAGTTGTTTTAAAAATAACTAGCTAGCCGAGTGGTAGATGTTTAATTTTTTAAATGCCTTGTACAAATTCCAAAATCAACTTAAAAATGTTTTCACTTGTATTGATTTTATGTTTAATGGATCCCAAGCTCTCTCCTGTTAATTCTATACCTTTGTAAGACATTTGTATATTGCGGAAGTGTTCATTCAAGCTATTTAATACCTGGCACTGTTAATACACAGTACTTTATTGTACAGATTGTTTTACTGTTTTAATTGTAGTTCTGTGTACTTCTTTTGCCTGGGGAAATAGGGGCTGGCATGTTTTTCTTTGTTTTCTGGCAATACAACATGTAAGAATTCGAAGCATTTTGTTTGTAGATGCTAGAGTGTCAGAATCCTTTTCATTTGACTTTTCTAAGAAAAGCATTTTCAGTCTTCGTAGTGTGTGCTTAAGGTTATAACTGATTTTATTGAAAATGGTTTCAAAGTATTCAGAATTGTACAGGACTGTAAAAATTTGTTGACAGACATTGAAGGAAAAGCTTATAGAAAAAAGCTATAAAATATATATTAGGTTCTGCAGAAAATGGAGAGTTATGTAATATATTGTATAAATGTAAGCAAAGGCCTCTGAAATAAAATGCCATAGTTTGTGAATCCCTGATTTTTGTTTCTAACGGTTTAATTAAGCAACTGTAGTATGTTCATGAAAACTACTTCAAGCTGCAGAATCAATTTAGCAGATGATCTTTGATGTGATGTAATGGGCATATAAAGATAAGCTAGAGCAGGTGCATGTGCCTAATTTCCTGTTAGTGATTAATTCAAATCCATTATCTTTTTCACAGGAAGTGAAAGTGTGGCCCATCATTAAGGCAGTGTCAGTTGAAACAAACTACTGGCTATGGTTCAGGTGACCAAAATACTGTTACACCTGCAAAGTGACACATTTCTGATGAGACTGACAGTAACAAACCATGATGAATAAGCTTTGGAGACATTGACTGTGTTAAGAATTATGGTGATCTGAGTCTGATTGGTGATTTTAATATTTTCAGTGAAGCTACTCAGAGGGTATTTTCATCTATTTCAGTTTAGTGGAATCAGTGTCATAGTAGTTTGGTTCTACATTTCAGTCTCAGTGGGTATAAAGTGTATGGATATGACTGGGAACTATATCTGGGTGAGCCAAATTCAAATGCAGCTCTTCATTCACAATTAGTTCTTGATCAGCTCTTTGTTTTAGTGCCAGCATATTTGCTTTGATGTGACTRTGTGATCTGGGAGGGGGTTTGTTTACCTGATTAAAGCAGGGATCATTAGTCATCTCCCTGCTCCCAAGTTGAGTTTTTGCATTAATAGGATTTTTACTTTCCTTAGTACAGAGATTATTTAATTTTCRTCATATTTCTGATGCGGTTTAGTGGCTACTCAAACATCTGTCTGAATGTGTTACGTTGCACCTCTTCTGTGTCTGTAAATGGTACTCACCAGATTCATGGAACCACTTGTCTCCCAGTGGCCACAAAGGAAGGTAGCTTTGGCAGGAAGCTTTATCTGCTGTTCCAGTGGGTCAAATCTGAGCTGCTTTTCAGGGTATGTATTGTATTCAGCTTTACATGTGGGTGAGCTCCCTGCCTGGCACGTGCATTCTGCGTGCAGCTGARGAAGTTTGTCACTAGCAGTGCCTGCTGGGCTGTGACCGTACTCCTGAGTGCCTGCTTGGATCACAACCCAAAAGGAGAAGCAGAACAAAYAACCCCTGCTGTATTCTCTATACCTTGGCTGAGCGACAGACTTGGGTTTGTGTCTCGCAATTGGTCATGTTGRGAACAGCTGAGATCAGCATATGCTGAGATAAAACACACCTTACTTGAAGGCTCAGCCGTGCTCCCACCTYCATTAATTTACAGTCTCAACTGATGCCTGTACATACTTATGACTTGGTAGTTCCCATCATGCTGTGGAATTTTGCTGTTGGCACAGGGCTTGAACTCCTTTCAGGCAGAGTCTGTGGAGACTGTGTGCCTCTTGCTGAGTTTCAGTGGCTATGAGTCTCTGAAATGGGATGGATGATGGTTGAGCCTTTTCTGCCTCTCCTGTGTCACTACAGTGCTGGTCCTCTGTGAAGGCAGCTTGGAAAACCACTACAACTCATGCAGCAGCCACCTGTCCCTTTTCAAGGATTTATGCATTCTCTAGGGCTGACCCCCCCTCCATGAAGGTCACTGCCTTTGCTTAGCATCCATGTGTCAAGACCGATCCTTTTCCTGTATTCCACAGCTGGGTTCCTTGTTTTGCCTTTGATTGGATGCTGATGCCAGCAAAACTGCTTCGAGCTCAAMAAGCCAGAAAAGTGCATCAAATGTGTAAGGAGACAGCCAAAGAACCTTCAGATTTGCTTCAGCTGCCCATAGCTCTGAGGATGGAAATCAATGAGACAGTCCCATCACATGCTCATCACAGAAYCAATTAGGCTGGAAAATCCCTCTGGGCTCATAGAGTCCAGTCTGTGACCAAACCCCATTCTGTCAACCAGACCATGGCCTCAGTGCCATGTCCAGTCTTTCTTTAAACACTTCCAGGGATCCTGGCTCCACCATCTCCCTGGCAATCCATTCCAATGTCTAATCATAATTTCTGTGAAAAATTCCGTCCTCATGTTCAACCTAAACCTACCCTGGCACAGTTTAAGACTATGGCCATCTCATTCAGATGTTGGATGTTCCCCCGGTGCCATCGTGCCCGCGCGGAGCGCGGCAGGACGGGCACACGCGCGGCACCATCCCGTGGTAGCCGTGGGCAGCTCCCGGCTCGGGGAAGGRCTGCGGGGGGTGGCGGAGGAGGAGGGAACAGGGGCGGTCCCGGGAACGCCGCCCGCCCCCGCGCGTCGGAAGTGACGCGGGTTGAGCTATTTCCCACCGCCCTCGGTGCCCACGATGGGGATCCGCCGGAGGGGCGCGGGGGCGCAGCAGCCACCGGCGGCCAAGGAGGAGGAGGAGTACGTGGTAGGACAGGTGTCGGGCAGCCTCGGGGCGGGCGCGGCGCCCGCTGCGCCCCTCGCTCGCCTTTTCAGCGCCGCCGCCCCGCCGGTGCTGGTGGCCGTGCCGATGGTGAGTGAGCGAGTGCCGGGGCAGCGCTCCCGGCTGGCCGGGGGGTGGGGGTGGGGCAGTGGCGCTYCACACACATCCTGCAGCGGTGGGCTTCGGGCAGTGGCGCTCCAAATAATTTGTAGTATGTGAAGTAACTGCAGGGCGTTCCTGGAATTTTGCCCTTCAAGTCTGTTCTCTTGCCATTTTTTWAAAGGAAAATAAGAAAAGAAAGCGTGCAGAAGAAGGAGAGAAAGTGTCAGAAGACCAGGGCTCGTCCGTCGTGCAACAACGTCCGGTAAAAGCAAAGRAAGCCAGAAAAAAGGAACATTCAGAAGCAGAGAAAAAACTGGCAGAGAGGTCAGTAGGTGACACCATTTTATGATAAAATTAAACCCCACAACATCTGCATTAACCGTAATATGAATTTGATAAAATAGTGAAGTTCTCATCTACTACTCACCTTCAGCTTGGTGTTTAAGATTATTTTTAAGATTGTACAAATTGTCTGTAGTTTTCCCCTGAAGGAGGAAGTAGTGCAGCTTCTTGAAAACACTAGGTCCGTGAAGTGCACATGCCCTGTTAGAGGGCCATCAGGAGATGAAGGCAYGTTGATCTAGTTCACCCTGGCACAGGGAGATGCTTTCTAGCTGTCCTTGGCTTTATCCAGCAGAGGTGGTTTCAGCAAGGGCAAGGTGCCAGGCACAGTGAACTGTTTATCCCACTGGGCATCTGCAGTGACACAGAACCTCTCTGTGATGCTCTCTGTTCTTGTAAATGATTGAAGCAAAGCACTGTCAGAGCAGGCTGAAAGCTGGTCACTCTGCAGTGCAATTTGGATAACAAAGTGTACTTGATTATGGCATAAGGTTAACACCTCATCCTCTCCCTGGCACTGGSTGTTGTTGCCTCCTCCATGCACATGGAACCTGCTTGCTGTGTTTACATCTGTAGCMTTTCAGAGACTCCTTCAGATCTGCTCACTGTTCGTGCTCTTCTGGCAGGTTTGGATAGACAGAGGTTTGTTAATGCAAGGCGGTATTCCAGAGGTTTGTTCTGAGTGTCCAGGATATTGGGAAGCATTAAATCTGTACTTAGTTCTAGGTTGCAAAGATGATTTATATTTTCTCCTTCAATTATTTAATTCTGAAGTATTTCTGTGTTACTGCTGGTAAATAGTGAATACAGTGTCCTCGGGACAGCAAATGATTTTTCATGTTACTGAATAGTCAAATACATTTGTTTAATACAAAATAAACAAAATAATGTTTGAAATTTGAAGTTTAACATACTAATTTAAAATGTAAGTTAAAACATTGTGRAGGCTTCAGTTCTTTGACCTCAAAACCCCTGTTTCTTTCCCATTGATTGTAACCTGTCTGTCTGTTTCTGGTCAGAGAGAAYGCTTTGGAGCAGGCAGATGAGGAGGAGGATCAAAAACTCTTTCAAAACAAAGYGAAGCAAAAGAAAAAGACTTCTCAAGCCATCACCAAAAATGTTGTTAATTCAGCTRTGGGTGCTGCTGCAAAACAGCAAAAGAGAAAAAGGGTCGCTGATGAAACAGCAGACAGAAGAACGGTGTTTGTTGGAAACTTGCCTGTCAGCTGTACTGTTCCGGTACGTGGGTGGGTTCTGTCAGCTAAAGCAGTGAAAGGAGTTACAGCAGTCCCCAGTTTGAGGGGATGTTTCCAGCTGGGAAATCATACACATTTGTGATTGGAACTGATTGGAAAGTAGGAAGTAATGCTTGTTCTCAGAAACCAATTAGAGACAATCTCTGGTTTCATGGARTTGGGCTTCCTACAGCAGTGGATGCAGTGACTCTTCAGTATAATTCGTCAGTTCCTTGTCAATGAAAAAATGACTGAATAAATGAAAACTCCATTTACGAAGTTACTCTGCTTCTAAGTTTTTATGCAACCAGTGCTTCAGATCATTACATAAAACATGTTAAATTTATACTTTCTTTACAGTAGGAGGCACAACTTCAGTTTTGGCTATCTGTAGAAGAAGAAGCTGCCACAAAAACACAGAAATRGTTGTGAATTACTTGCATTTTTTTACCAGCCCTTAAGTGATCTCCTATAAGTAAAWGAAAACAGTGTAAGAACAGTATTACTTATAAGTACTAAAACATAATTCTCATTACCAGGTTGAAAAATATACTGAATATTTGTAATATTGTATCTGTTTAGGTACTGAAATCTCTTTTTAAGAAGTATGGCCAAATCCAATCCATTCGCTTCCGGTCTCTGGTATGTTATTTTCTGTAATATTATAAAACAAAATTATTTGTTGGTGTTGAAGGGCAGTAGTATTTGTAAGGCTTGTACCTTTATTAATTCAGAAGTGGTTTGGGGATATGTGGGTTTTGCTATTAGAAGAAACCTTGGAGATGTTAGTCCAGGAGCACCACCGATTAATTTTTCCAGAAGCAGCAGCAGCTGCTCCAGGATCAGAGCTTTATATTCTGTGAAAAAAAAGAATGCTTTTATTATTGCTCATTTAGCTAAGGCATTGTTGACCTGTTTTTAAATAATAGTAGCAAAGACACATTGGTTGTAAGTCAGTGTACTCACTGAAATTGTTGGTGATAATCCTCTTGGAACTCAAGAAAGATGTCAGACAAAGTCAAAGCAAGTTCTTTAACTCCAAGGGCTTTTTAGACTGTCTGTATGAAAAGCTGTTTCTGTCACTTGCTCACTGTGTTGGCTATGCGTCTTTGGGTGGCACCTGTTTGACTCCTCTTTGTTTTACAGAAAAACTTTGTCATAAGTTGACACTAGGCCCACCTAACTCAAGCTCTTTTTATCTTTAAGATTCCAGCAGAAGATACTGTATCCAAAAAGGTAGCAGCAATCAAGTAGGTTCCTTGTGTGTATTATTTTTCAAGGCCTAGACAGTGTTGAAGTGTTGGTTGTTAAAGGTTTGCCTGTATCAGGTCCTTTTTACGTATTTGGTGCTTCTTTGTCTTCTGTCATTACCTTTGTGCCTTTAAATTTTCGTAACAAGCAATAAAGAATTATGTACCATGTGTACTAGTAATTTGTTGCCTGAGGTTGCATTTCTTACATTTTAGGATGGAGGAAGATGCTAGAAGTCTTTAATTTCTTTGGGTTTGTGAGCTGAGGAAGCTTGCACAAGGTGCATATATGGGCTGGGACTCCATTGCACATACAGGGGTAGCTTGACCTGCAAGCAAATGAAGTTGTTAGTGTGCAAAAAAACAAGCAGAGGCATTAATGTGTTCAGCCAGAAGGGTTTGTGCACTGCACAGCATCAGCAGGATTTAAGCAGTAATGTGTCCTTTTTATGTTCCAGGCATAAGGTGCACCCAAATGCAAAGTTCATCAATGCCTATGTTGTCTTTAAGGAAGAATGTGATGCCCAGAAGGCTCTGAAGGAGTAAGTCTGAGTTTTGTTCCTCATTCCCTTTTGAAGAGGTAGATCAAGTAGACTTACAGCTAAATTTAAACAACCTCCCCTCTTTTGCTTGAATTAGAATAAAATGTAGGTTCAAACTTAAAAGTAACTTTGCTTTTGGAATACTCTTATATGGTGACATTGTTCATTAAGTAACGCTTATTTCACTTTCAAAACTTTTGCTTATGAAAGGAATGGAACAGAAATTGCTAGTGGATTTCACATCAGAGTTGACACTGCATCTAAAACCAGTTCGGTAAGTAAGATGTGTGGCCTTTTCTGGTTTGGTTGTAATGTTTTTATTGGTTTTGTTGTTTTCTGTAACAAATAACTTATTGTTCTGTCTTTCTTGTTGTCTSTAGCATGACAACAAACGATCTGTATTCTTGGGAAATCTTTCATATGGTAAGTCTAAAATGGATTGTTATGCATCATTATTTAGCATTTATGGAATATGTTGATATTAGACTTTTTATTTCTTTGTATTTAGGGTAGCATGTTTAGGTAGATACATTTTTGCTGGAATTAATTCTTCTTTGTTAATTGAAACAGCTAAAGGAGTTGTAAGTTTCTCTCAAGTTCTGCAGCTTAATTTTTTCTTTATTGCAGGTAGCACTGCAAAYGCTTTTAGTTCTTATTGTTTCTTGGTTTTTAACTATGTATTACTAAGTTGCATAGCTTTCTAAACTGCTCAAGGGTACCAATACCTGTTTGTAAACCAATTCCAAGGGATTGACKGTGATTGCTTCTCATTTTGATGCTTTCTGTGAGCCACAGGCTGAGTGACTCTGTCCAGACAGGGCTAAGATGGACTTGATGATTATTGTGGGCCAGTTCAACTCAGAATATTCTATGATTCTGTGATGTGCTGTGCTCTGAAATTACTTCAGCAGCTTGGACCTTTCTCCTCACATCTAGGTCCCATTGCTGTATTTAAACTGTTCAGCCCCTCCCCTTAGCAGAGAGGTTTATGCCTTCGTCAGGGGATTGTACAAAGTGTACCTATACARAAAAAGAAAATAACCTGTGTTTGTGATGGTACATCACACTTGTCCACCTAGGGATGAGATGGAGAAAGCCTCACATGTCCAGCCATTATCAGAATAATTGTGTACCAGCTGTGGTTGGAAATCACATTCTCCCCCATTCAGCTAAAATTCATGGCTCAGTCAATCAGCAGTTAGAGGAAGTGCCAGCTCAAATTCTTTATCATCAGCATGAATTCTTCATCAGAAAGAAATCCTGGCATAAGGAGGAGGTACAAAAATGTATAACAGGATCTTAATTTCTACTATGTTCCAACCATAAATTAAATAATTTGAAAAATTTATTTCAGTCTTTGCCTGCATTCTTTGTGATTTATGTTGTACTCTTCAGAGCTGAAGAATCAGTAACTTAGAGTAAATAGCTCATTGTCAACTTGCTGGGATTTTTCTGAGCCACTGATACTTGTCTACCTATCTGCATTCATATGACAATATATATCTTTCAATATATTTCTGTCTCTGAATGGGTAAATGTGAAATAGTTGGATTTGGGCCAGGCTTTTAAAGCTGTGTGACTTCCTGAAGAGGCATCTGTTCTGTTGTGTTGCCTGCAGACATCCGTGATGACGCTGTGCGGGAGCACTTCCATGACTGTGGAGGCATCGTCGGAGTGCGAGTTGTGAGAGACAGGAGGACGGGCTTGGGGAAAGGCTTTGGCTACGTCCTCTTTGAGGTACATGTGAACAACCTGCTCCAGCACACAGGGAATTCTTCAAAATCTCAATCGGGGTCTGACTTTAGAGCATTTTTATCTTCTTTTTAGTAATTTTTTGGGGTGTGTATGTGTATATGTGTGATGTTAAATGGTAGCGTTGTTGTGTTTGGTGAAAGCAGCTTGGAAGACCGGTTCTGTGGAAGCAGATATGAAACAAGCAGATAGTACACACTGAGGGGAAAGAAGTGACTTTAAGGTAGACACCTAAAGGAGGGACAGATGAGTTTGTTGGGTGTAACTGCAGCATGTGTCAAAATATGAGTGGAATTCTTTCCTACAGCTGATTTGCTTACTGGCTCTCCACTTTTGATTACAACGTCCCTTTTTATGGCAGGCTCCCAGCCTCATCTTCCTTAGTTCATTTCCTGCAGCCTGACGCCTTTTTTCCCAATTTCTCCTTGTCTCTCTGCCTCAGACTTTGGTGTCTCATGTAAGCTTTTTCATAGCCTGTTTTAAAGTATCTGTGCCTCAGTGTATGGGCTGTGTGGGGGTGCTGGTGTTCCTGGGCAGGGATGTTGTGTCATTTCCTAAACAGAGCGATTTAAGTGCTCTTCATTGTAAAATTCTGCTTGCGAATTTTAAAGAAGGGTAACCATTTGTTTAAAACAAATCAGTTGGAAGTAATGCTGTTTTTTAAGCTGGGTGTCTGGTTTTGTAGAAYACAGATGCTGTACATCTTGCTCTGAAACTCAACAACTCTGTTCTGATGGGAAGAAAGATACGAGTGCAGCGCATAGTGGACAGCAGGAAAGCACAGAAAACTCCAGACCAGTCTTTTGCTCCCAAGGACAGAGTTGATAAGAAGAAGAAAAAAGAGAAGAGCCATTCTAATGATTCTTTTGTTGGTGAAAAAGCAGCCCCATTAAGGAAGACCACGAAACCAAAAAGACTGAAAACTACTCCTAGGAATAAAGCTGGGAAAAACAAACAGTCCTTTGATAAAAAATCAATCTGATAAAAATGCTGATTWGTTTTACACAGATGGATATGTATGAGTGTTGTATCATAAATTTTTTTTTGCTAATAACAACAGTTGTCATTCTTGGTGTTTGTGCTGGGGCATTTGGCTTCTCCCAGAAGGCAGCAGGAGCTGTTGCATGATTTTATTCCCGTGTTCCTGGAATCCATCTCTAGCTGAGGTTGCTGCAATGGTTAACTGTGCATTCTTTCTTTGGGAGCTGTATAGGATCACACACAATACCTATAGAAAAAAAGTGACTCACATGCAGACTGGGTCTGTGATGAAGCAGAAATCGTTAGCTTGATTTGGGTGTTTTTYTGTTGTCCAGAGACTGGTGATAGAGGTGGTGAAGGGTCTGGAGCACAAGTCTTAGGAGGAGCGACTGAGGGAGCTGGGGATTTTTAACCTGGAGGAAAGGATTCTCAGGGAGGACTTTAGGGCTCTAAAAAACTCTGAAAGGAAACTGTAGCCAGGTGGGGGACAGTTTCTTCTCCCTGGCAACAAGTGACGGGATGAGAGGACATAGYCTCAAGCTGTGCCAGGGAGGTTTAGATTGGGCATGAAGAGGAATTTCTTCACAGAAAGAGTGACACCGGAACGGGCTGCCCAGGGAGGTGCGGGAATCACCGTCCCTGGTGGTGCCTAAAGAAAGACTGGATGTGGCCCTGAGTGCCATGGTCTGGCTGACACGGTGGCGTTCGGCCAGAGGCTGGACGCGATGACCCCAGAGCTGTTTCCCTGGGATGGCGTTTCCCGCTCTCCCGGCCCCTCACAGCGTTTGGCGCGCAAACGCCGAATCTCGGGCCACGCCCCTCTGCCCGCGCGCGTGAGTCCGCGCATGCGCCCCGCCATTCGCTCAGGCACTGCGGGGGCGCCCCTGCTGCCGCCGGCTGATGACGTGAGCGGAAGGGAGGAGGGGTCCTTTCCCTGTGCCCGCTCGCCCCAAGGTGCCTGCGGAGCTGGGCGCGGGCCGCGCGGCGGGAGCGGGCGGGGGCGGCGGCAGCGCCATGATGGTGGGCAGGACCAGCGCCATCGCCGCGGGGCTCTGCGGGGCGCTCTTCATCGGATACTGCATCTACTTCGACCGCAAGAGGCGGAGCGACCCCAATTTCAAGAACCGGCTGCGCGAGCGTGAGTGTCCCGGGACGCCCCCTCCCCTTCCCTCCCGTTCCATCCCTTCCCGCCGCCGCGCTCTTCCTCCRGGGATCCCCCGTATTTCTTCCTCCCTCACCCGCCCGGCCGGGACGCGGGAAGGCGGCACGTGGTGCCGCCGCAGCGCCGTCCCCGCCCCCGGGCCCGGCCGGGGTCCCCCCGCACTCTCCGCCCCAGATCCCCGCGGCCCTTGCCGCCTTGTGGCCTCCCGCCGTCCCTTCACCGAAATCAGGGGCCGGGTTACAAAGTCACAGAACCATCAAAATTGGAAGATACCTTCGAGACCGTCCCGTCCAACCCTCCTGCCAGCACTACCACTGCAACCCCTGCAGTACTAACCAGCATCGCCCAGCRCCAGATCCAGATGCCTCTTGAACACCCCGGGGGATGGTGACTCCACCAGTTCCCTGGGCAATCTATTCCAATACCCGACCACTTTAACGATGCAAAAGATATTTTCTGTTGTATAATCTAAATCTCCCTTGTCTCACTTTAAGGCCATTTTCTCTGGTCCTCTCACTTCAAGCACCGTAGGAGAGACTGATCCGCACCTCACTACAATCTCCTTTCATGGGATTCTAGACCAGGTCGTCCCATAGGAAAGCAGGGGTTGGGTAACCTGTGGTTTCCATCGATCTTAGGTTCAACCTCACCTCTGCCCCACCTTTTTTTTTGAACCTTTCTGTGCTACGGGCTCAGCCATGCTGTTATAGCCACCACATTTACGTCGTGACTTTGGGTTTGTTTTTTTTTTTTTTTTTTTTTTTTTTTTTTTTTTTTCTTTTGGAAGTCAAGCAGGTAAAACAACATGATCTCTTACAGTGAAGCTGTTGCTGTGGTGAGGCAGGGGTCGGTGGCAGCTCCCAGATATTTCATCATCTGCATTCTAAACCCTCCTGGCAGCCCTGCCACTGGCTTCCAGGATAAGAATGAATGCCAGAGAAAACTGTTGATTAATCCAAGATGTAGAGCTCTTCTCCCATGGCTCTTCATTATTTCACGTCTTCAACATTTATTTAAATGTTTTAATAATCACTGAGGGTTTTAAATGCAATTGTAGGCACTAGTACTGAAGGAATGTAAATGAATCATGAGAAATAAAGTGGTACTTCTTGTGCTGAGTTATTTCTGTCAGTGCAATATGTATATTATTCCTTTGCTAACTAATCTGAAGATAAGAAGTTACCATTAAAGTAAATTTTTCCTGGCAAGTAAACATTATGTGATCAGCAGTTTCACGGATGGAAAAGTCAATARCTAGACGGGTTGAAAATGAGCATTTACCTGATAACATTAAAATGTAGTTTAAAAGCTTTGATTCTGCCTTCTTGGATTGAATTTGAGGGGACAGTGTTGTTGCTCAGCAGGGCATTAATTCTTCTTTCTGAAAGCCCCTCTACAGCAAATTATGCCTGTCAAATATTTCAGCACTCCTGTATGTAGGATTTTAGGCACATACCTCTTGTGCATCTTCCAAGTCCTTTTTTCCCTTCAGTGCAAGTCATTAATTGGGAAATTTTAGTGCATTTAATCGCTATGTCCTTGTCTTGCACAAGCAAAGTAGACTTTTGGCAGCATAATCAGCTATGGCAGTTTTTTTATGATGCCAAATATGTAGTAGGAGAAACACCGAATTGTGTGTAAGGTTTTGCAGAAGCACCAGAAATTATTTTTGCATTCCAGGTTTTCATAATCTGAGCCTCTATCCAGTCATATTCTGAATAAAACGTAGAATATTAGGAATTGACATTATCTTTGAAATGGAAAACAAATCCACTGTGGTTTGATAGAAGGTGGCAGTTGTCATTTGGAGGACATCATTGTATGACGTACGATTCATGCACGTGATGCACTGGTCTACATTTCGTGGTAAGGCTTTCCTTAATATTAAGAAACTTGTCTTTATTTATGTTTTTTGGTAGTGTAACTGATTATTTTGTATGGACACTTCAGTGGTGCCAGGGATCTAGTTATTGCAGTATTTTAACTGTTGAGTAGACAGGAAGGTGTGGGCTGTCAAGTACTTGACCAGGAAAGGTTCAGTGCAACAGCAACYACTTGTAGTTCCTTATGTAAAGGAGCTCCATGTGTTGTGCAGTAGTGGGGATATGGGATGGAAAGCTTGTAGAAACCTCCTTTACAACACATCTTTTCCCTTAACCTTCTTAGGATAAGATCCTTTTTCAGCCTCTTTGATGCAGTGTCACCAGAATTAGGGAAGGACAGGAGATCTGGCATGTCAGTGGATTGCCTGTCATGTTTGGTTGAGCACATGCTGACACAAATGAAGAGCCACTTGTGGTTTTTACCCTCCCAGTTACATTGTACATCCCTATGGGCTGTGTTAGGGCCAATGTTTACATTGCAAAGGCCTGTGATAAAAATAAAGTGGCCAGATTTAGGTTTCTGGAAAAAAAATTGGTTTCCTGAAAGTTACTGGAAGGYTTGAAAAACTACTGGTCTTTGATTTTCCAGATGGTGTAATCTTGTTTAACAGGTTTTGTGGGTGGGTTTTTCTCTTGTTTTGTTGTTTTGTTTTTTTTAGATTTTGGAGTTGCTAATTTGGAGGCATGCCATATTTAGTCTTGGGACCAAAAGATATCAAAGCTGTAAACATCTGTAGCTGCTTAGCYTCCCCAGTTGTATTTTGTTTTATGATTAAAATGTTTTAGTTATGTTTACTGTTTGCCTTCTTGAATGAATAAAATAGAAGTGTTCTGGTTTAAAGTATAGACACAGTATCTTGTTCAGAGACAGCCAGAATTTCCAACCATGCTGAGTTTTGCTCAAGAACGCCTTCTACCTGGACAGCATAGTGAGAGGAGGGCAGAAGGCAGACTTCACTCATGGGAGCTGAAAATGTGAGTGGCTTTTTGGGCCTTCTGCTCCATTGTGGGTCTGGTTGGGAAGCTGCTTACTTAGGGGTTTTTGCAACCCATGCCAGYAGGATGAGTTATCCATCGGTTCTCTTTTGAAACTTGTACCCTTGTACAAGAGCTGTGCCTGGAGCCCCTGCCATGTTAGAGCTGCAGTTTAGCATTGTGTTTTGGATGGATGCACTACATTTCTGTGGTAATAAAGTTTCATTTGATGAAAGATTATGTAAAGCCTTTCCCCCTTTTAAATGTGACTCTCTGTTTAGGAAAGAGGCAGTCGTTTCATTTTCGTGGAGGTTCTTGAGGGAAAACAAACTTGGGTGTTTTTTTAGGTGTGGGGTAGTTTTTCTGTTTGTTCTTTTTTTTGGGGGGGGGTTTCTTACTTCTCAAAACCATCGCTTTTTGCTTGTCCAATTACAAATGTAACTTTTGGCTGTTAGTGCAAAGATACTTTGAAACTAGTATATCTTCCCAGACACTATGGGAAGAATTCGTAAATATCCTTTAGAGTTACTTGGGTTTTGTAATTGTTTGAGCTAGCGAGCTTTCAAAGAGCATGTGAAAAAGCATTAAGAAGAGAAAGAAAAGTTCCATAGTACTCAGACTTGAAGGATTTGGTAGATCAGTGTTCAGTTTTAAAATCTTGATGACTCTTCATATCTCTTCACTATTTTCAGGTTCAAGTACCTGATTTCAAGTCTGCATGATCAGTGGTCAAAAGCTTTCATTAGTCTTTTGTTTTGTTCTTTATTTCAGAATGCTTAACCTGGTTAATTATACCTTTTTTAATATTTTGGAAGGTGTCACAGTCATGCCAAGAAAACACAATTTTCTCCTGAAAATGATGTACAAAAGTTAAGATAGCACTTTTTGCWTTTCTCTTTGGTGTTTTTGCTGAATGCAGTACAGTTGCACCATGGATTGTTTTGATAGTGAAACATTTCAAATACTAAATATTTTTAATTTCATCTTTAGGATTTTATCTATTATGAAAACTTGTTTGCATTGTAGAGCAGTTTAAAGTTTTGTGCAGATTTATGTTTCCAGAAAGTTGGAGTGAGCTAATTGAAGCATTAACTTTCAAGAGAAATTCTTTAATATTGAAACCCACCAAAATTATAAAATTATAGTATACTACAGTTCTATCCAACACATTTTTCTGTATATCATATAAAATAACATATGCAGGTCAATAAGTTGTGGAAATTTTAAGTGCTAAATGTTTTATGGTGTTGTGTTAAGGTAAAAGGGTGTTCTATCTAGCTAGAATGTGAACTCCCTTTGTGTAAAGAACACAGTTTTGTCTGTTTATGTCACATGTTAGGTTATCAGACTACTAGGGGATAGTATTCCTGAATGTCTTCATCATATGGACAGTTGAACATTTTTAATTGCTATTTAAAAGCTGCAARTCATATTTGGAAGTACTTCCAGCTTGTAAAACTGTATCAAAAGAAAAATCAGGGCTGGGTGACTATTCTTTGTCAATATAGGAGTTTTTTGAGCAGACACTGAAGACAAAGTGTGAGAGGACAGTTTAACCGTGGGCTGTATTCAGAGGTTTTACTGATGTAACTTTCAGTTGATGAACTGAAGACTTACAAAAATAATTGTTATTCCAAGGAAATTATCAGTGTTAGTATAATTATTTTTTCTTGTATGAAGAGCTGCTGCTATAAAAGTAACTTTATACCTGCCTAGCTGCATTAAAAGCAACTTTAGTTTTAATTACACTAGTTTTACTGGAGTGCTACAGCTTCACGTAGCAGATGAACTTTTTGCCTTTAGGTTAGGCAATTAAATCTGTAAATGTTTGTTCCATCTGTAAATGTTTGCTTTTCTCAGGTTTCAGAAATGTATGCTCGAGTATTGCTCTTGCTGGGGGATGATGAGACACTGCCACTTATTAACTAGTGCCTAAATCTTTGCTATAACGTAGCAAAGAAGAGAAAGTTCACTCTGTGCATCTGCTGTGGCCTGCTAAAGTTTCCCTTCCTTAGTGATGCATCATGCAGTTCAAGACTGGATAGCCTTGACTTGTAGACAGTTCTTCTGTGGCTTACTGTTAGAAATCATTTTGATAATTCTCGTATCACTCTAATTCTYTTTGCTTCTGTATGCCTGCAGTGCATGAGGTGTGCTGTGCTGCAGGCCCTGCATAGCTGGTGTTTGCTGTAGCCATCAGGTTAAGGTAAAAGAATGTTCTGACAAAATTGCCATTTTGAGTTGGTGCTACTGYCAGCCCTCATTAGACCTCTAAATGATGTTCTGTTGCACAGAGTGGGTTGCAGTCTTGTGCTTAATCTTCCATTTTGGAATACATTAACTGTTCCTTCTTTTGAAAAGAACTTTGATTTGTTCATGATTTCAGACTATAATCTCAAAGGCTTTTTAATTGCAAATTGAAAATAAAAGATATTTTTATTCTTACAGGAAGGAAGAAACAGAAGCTTGCCAAAGAGAGAGCAGGACTTTCCAAGGTAATACTGTGTTCGATAATGTAGTGCTGTTTCAAAAGATGTTTCATTTGTGTTATTGGTAAGATTTACTTAAGGATTTGCTTTCATTCTGGTGTTGCAAACACTCCTGCAAATATGTAGTCTTCAGATTTTTCTAATGCTCACAAACAATCATATGGTTGTTCTTTTCTTGTGTCAGACAGAAGAGTTATATTAGAAAGTRCAACATTCACTGTGTGATTCGATGATGTTTTCCTCTTTGTAAGATGCACAAGGACTTTTCAGACTTTAAACCAGTTATGGGATATACCTATATCTGAACTTGATAGGTTGTTTTGTCATAAGTATTTGATGTCCCTTTCATTATCACCAATGGATCCAGAAAGAAAATACAAGATTTCTCTTAAACAATTGCACGAAATATAGTTGCTACAACTGTAATACGCCTTAGAATTTGTGTTTGCTCAAAAATTACGTATTTAGTACTGAGTAGAGGTATTTCAAGCTCTGTTTCTCTACAGATTTGTGATGCAATGTTATGAGACCTGAGTCTGATTTTCAGAAATATTCTGTGTACATTTAACTTAGTGGTGAGAGCTGGTTTTTTTTGTGCCAGCATCAGTGTAGCAATATGGTTGTGTGCATGTTTGATTTCAGTTGAGAATGTGTTCTGCTGACTTTTTGCTAGCAGGTGTCAAAGGGCCGATTTAACTTTTACTCTGTGTGTTTTAGTTGCCTGATCTGAAAGATGCTGAAGCAGTTCAGAAGTTTTTCCTTGAGGAGATTCAACTTGGCGAGGAATTACTAGCTCAAGGTAATAGCATTTTTTTCCAAAGAGTAGGTTGTAAAATAATTTTGTTCTACCTTTGCTAGAAAATTATTTTTATGCACCAAGAAATGTTGAGAATTCAAATTCATCTAAGAAAATCTACTTCCTTCAAGGTTTCTAACCTTGTGTGTTCAGAAAGTCCAGCAAGGAAGGAGAAGAGCTAAATGTGGATTGATTCACACTCTTGGTGGATGTTTTATGTAAATGTATTACACTGTGGGAGATGGTTGATTTCAAAACATTATAATTTGTTATACAGGTGAATATGAAAAAGGTGTTGATCACTTGACCAATGCCATTGCTGTGTGTGGGCAGCCGCAGCAGCTACTACAAGTCCTACAACAGACTCTTCCACCACCAGTGTTTCAAATGCTTCTAACTAAGCTCCCTACAATAAGCCAGGTATGTGAAACCTTCCATGTTGTTTTGGTTTGGAAATAATTGAAATACTTAYCTTATCCACTATATCAATCTTGAGTATTGGGTTATGTAATCTGTTTTTTTAGTATGTTCAGTTGGGTTAAAAGAAGCTTATTTTTCTCCTGAGATGTTAAAAAGTGAATATTACAATCATCAYCTAGCATCAATAGCAGCCAGGATAAAATAGAAATACATAACTTACCTTGTGTTCAGGGTATGCTAAACTCTTGAAGTAGAGGCATCTGACCATACCTCTGATACCATAAATGGATCCACTGTTTCCCAAATACAAGTTGGGAATATTGGAAAAGTAGTAACTTTATGGCACTGGGTCTTGAGGGTTTGTTTTTTTTTTAAATTGGTGTGCCTACAAGGGTGTGAGTGCTATGAAAGTCCATCAAAATGTATCTGTTGCTTTTGCTACCCTCTTGCTTCTGGGGACAGCTATAAACACGAGATGCTAACTAGCACCAGAACCCATGACAATTTTGGAAGCTTGGGWTAAAAGTGTTAGTAGCTCTAAGTATAAAATGCCCTCCCCTTTTAGTCTCACTACTGAGCAGGTAATGTTGTTAATATGCTGGCAGGTGAGTCTGTTGTAAAGTAAGTAATATGTTTTATGTTCATTCCCTAGTAGTGTTACCTGACATAAAGCAGAGACTTGGTGCTGGTTGTTAGTTTGCTGTTTTTACAGGTCAGGCCCAGTTACATTTCAGGTTAAGGTCTGTATAGTCAGTGGTAACACTGGAAAGTGTGAGGTACACAAGGTGTAAGAGTCGAGGAAATGATKGAACAAAAATGTTTCCTAAGAAAACAGTGCCAAAAACCACACAGAGGTCATCACTTGAGTTTGACAGWATATTGTTTATCTGACTTTGCCTTTGTTAGGGATTGCACTGTATGTAATTTCTGTGGAACTGAATTCCAAGACTTTAGTCAAATAGATTGCTGTTTTTAACTTTAATCAGTTTGTTCAGTAATTACACTGCTTAATGTTCAGTGTAAAATTACATTGCTTGATAATCAGGTTGCATACTGTCCATTTTATGTAATTGTGAATGAGTTTTTCTCCTTCTTACAGAGAATTGTAAGTGCACAGTGCTTGGCTGAAGATGATGTTGAATGAGGTCACACCACAACGGGGGGAAAAAGTTTTCTTACCCCAGAAGATGAGCATCAGTAGGGGGATAAAGGGGCAAACATAGTAGTTAATGGACTGTGTACCACATCGGGTTCTACCAGAGTTAAAATTAACTTTGTGTAGGTGGGTTTCACAGGATTTTATTTATTACCCAGTGAAAAGTGTATTTTGATAAGAATTCATTTTATAAATACACTGTGTTGAGTTATCCAAGTATCACTAACGTCATTATTATTAAAATACGCAGTTGTAATGTTGTACATATACAGACATAAAACTACGACCTATTAAAGACCCAATGCTCATTTTTGAAAAAACGAAGTTATGGCAATAAAGATTTATCTGCACTTGTGTGTCCCTATACTACTGCTTTAAAATACAGAATGTTTGGGTGTCAGAGCAAATGATCTAAAAATGACAACATTAAAATTTATTTTTAATGTTATTTCTGGTCTTCCAATGCTTTTAATTAAGTTTAAAACCTTGTGTCATTCAGTGAGAAAATAATATATGATCATTTAAGCAGTAACAGATCACTTTAGAAAGAGGTGCAAATCACAGTAGTATTAGATGACTGTCTGCAGAAAGAAAGATAAATCCATTTCTGTCTGGAACAAAAACTTGTAAAGTGATCAAGTCAAAATTACTGACAAACTTGAAAGCTCTGTTAATACAGGTGTCTGAAACAAAGSTGTGTGGAATAGAACATGGGGCAGATTGTAAGAGCACAGAGGATGGGAGTTTGGAAAGGTTGAAACTGCAAGATAGACAGCTGACATTTCAGTCTGTAGTCTTCAAGACCACAGCAAATGGTTATTAACAGTCTTTTTAAGGCATTTGCCTTAAGGAAAAAAAATTGTCTTACCTGATAAGGTAAGACAGTGATATCCCTGGGGTAAATAGCAAAAACTAATGGAATTAGATGTAAAATTTTAGTAYGGTGTGGTGAATTTTCCTTTGCCAGTGAAAAAGAGACAAATAATATGCAGGCTGAGAAATGTGCTCGTGAAGCAAGTTTTTTCATGGGTAAGGTCTTCTAAATGTCAAAACAGATTGGCTTCTACTGTTGTCTGGGTTTGTGCTATAAGCACTTGGGTGGTAGAAGAAACAATTAAAAATGTAGCTTTATCTTTTTGGCACAGGATTGAATTTTAACTTGAGGAGAATGCTTTGAGACGTKTCTTTCAGACCAGCTAGCAGTTTGTACTAACGTTGCTGCTCCATTAATAGTAAGATGCTAGGTGATGTAGCCTAAGTAGAAGTGAGGTACTTTGAGAGCACTCTAGCCAACATTCCTGTGTGTCTCATTTCAGCCTTGTGTAAGTTTCTTCAAAGGCAGATTCTCCTCAGTGTTTCAGGAGTTGCCTCACCCAGGACTTTTGAGAGGTTAAATGGGTAGTTGATGGTGACCTTAGCAATCAGTACCTGAGTTTGGGAGTAGAAATAGCTCTTACTGAATCAATCTKCTGAGATGGTTTGCTATGGAAGAGACGTTTTCTTCTTAACCACTTAAAAACATGATTTCTGAAGATTTGAGGTGCTATTGAAGCTTTCTGTAATGTGACAAATACTGAAGTTAGTGGCTGGTATCAAGAAACTTACCTTAAACAGCTGGTTGTAGTTTAATCTTTGTGCTTAAACTGTTCAGGTAGCACAAGGTAAAACTTAGTAGCCGTATTCTTCAATGACAATGGCTGGGGTGCTSTTAATTTATTTTACAGGAACAAAGTTACTTTGCACTTAATAAAAATACTGTGAAATTGCAAAAGGTTCTATTTTTAATGAGGCTTTTTGAAGGAGTTTTTCTTTACCCTTCTAACCCTTGAAAGTAAAAAGTAGGAATTCCTAGTTACTGTTGATAGAACTGTTAGCATATTTACTTTCTGTCTTGATGGTCATTTCAGTATATCTTTTYAGTTCAGCTTTTAACATTGTCTTAAGGTAAATCTAACTTCCACTTCCACTAACTTCCTGCTTTGAAATACAAACCCAAACAGGGTAAGAGAAAAGTAGCACTCTTCTGTCAAWCCTGAGCAATTTTCTACACTCTTTGGTGTAATGTTGACAATTTGAATTCACATTTTAGCTTACAGCAAAGCTCTCCTGAGCTGTGTTTCAGCAAGCCTGGGTGTCAATTCTGATTTTGATGGATGGCTTGGTGACAGTCTGATTATGTCTATAAATAGTATTTGTTGTAATAGGCATCATACACACATATATTGCTCTAACCCTTTTTAGTTTCCTTGAGCCTGCAAAATCAGATTCAAAGTTTTAGATGGCAAAAGTTTAAATGTAGCCTTAAATGCAAATTTATTCTCATATCTGATAACCCAGAAGTACCTGGTTAGTATGCTAGAACAATCTCTGTTAGCTGTTTTGAGTGCCTTGGCTAATAGGTTGGGAATACTGAATCCTTTTAACAAGATTTGATTTTTTTTTTCTTTTCCCTCAATCTCCCAGTGAGGCTAATACTGTAAATTGTGAAGACTTGGAAGATATTGTCTAGAATGGGGATTTGCTGTTGCTCCAAGAGTGGCAGGCTGACAGTGGTATAGCTAAGCACACAAGGTCCAGAGATGTTTCAGACCCAAGCAAAGATACTGCTTTCAGATACAGGTAAAGTGAAGGTCATCAGAAACATGATGGTCATGAGGGATGTTACTGCATCAGCAGTAGTAGTGTCATAGCATTAGCTGTGCGTAGTTCTTTTCATTCACCTGTGCAAATGAAAAAAGTGTGAAAGTGAGGCATTCCAGTTGTGGATTTGCTGCTACTGAGCTCACAGCTGCTGGGGAATAAGATTTGTAATCTTATATTACTGCAGGTTATGTTACTAAGATTTCACCCAGAAAAAGCTATCTTCCTTTCTGTGCTTCTCCAAGGACAAGGCACTTGTTTTTGGCACTAAAAAGATTTCTTAAAATGAGAGGTCTGTTAGTTTTATGTTAGGAAGCCTTCTGTCATCTGTTTTGAGCTTCTCAGGCAGCTTTTATAGTAAAAACCCCACCCAGCTAGTTTCATTATCACGCAGGACTACCTTTGATGTCTCACCATTAAGTTTTCTAGATAATGGAATCAAATCCAAAACCATAGTGATCAGGCACACTCTGAATCATCTGACACTAATTTCCTTTCCCTGAGGGCTGACACAATATTATTGTTGCCCTTAACTTGAAAAATGGAGAAGTCCCAGCCCTGCTGTCTAGGAGGCCAGCCAGCCATCATCAAAGTAAAGCTTCAGCTATTTATGCACTCAGAAGAATCTTTCTAAAGTTTAATTTGTACATCTGTTGATGGTGTGTTTAAAGTCCCTTAGGCTGAACAGTGGCCCTACATGACTGTTGGGTTACAGTTAACATGGGTTAAACATCAAGGGAATCTTTGAAGTGGTCACTAAGTGCTTTTAGCGATTGTTTCAAAAGCATGCTGTGCTGCACACCCATGCTTCTGTGTTTTTAAACGTATGGATATGAAAAGGGCTGATGGAAAAAAATTCTTCAAGGCTTCTTCAAGTTTTGGTTTGGTTTTAGTTTGTGTGTTTACATTGACCAGCATAGCTTACAGTACTCTTTGTGCACTGACCAAAGCCTGTTACAAAGAGCTGAAACTTGTGCTTAATTCATGAGGACTGGGCTAGCTTTCATCAGAGGCACTCCGGAAACAGAACTKCTGGTGTGGGTAGCAGTACTTGTTTTCTGCATTTGTACCAAACTCGATCTTCCCAAAGAAGATGTGGACGTCTGATGCTGTTTTTAATCGGCAGAATTTGCTGCATCCTGTGTATGAATATGTGAGTGAAGCTGTAGAAAACAGTTGGCCCTTCCGTGATATTTTTTGTACCAAACTGTCTATCRTACTGGCAGTAGATAATGAGCAACTTTTTCAAAGCACAGTAGTTCTTGAAAAGAAAATCCAGGTTCTCTCTTCTTTCCCTACAGTAGGGGCTTTTAGAGAATATTTGCTGGATATCTTTTGATGAGCTCACTACCCTGTTTTCTGATCACTGCCGTAACTTCATAGTCCTTAACTCTTAAAGGCCTCAGTGCTATAAGCTTTTGACTCCAGGCATACAGTTCCTGTGTCATAAAGGTCAAGTCTGTCTTTAACAGGTTGATAGATGGATGCCCTGCAGTGCTCACTCAATTACATCAATTTCKCCCGCACCCTGAGATGTTCTCAACTCATCTTTGGGATGAGTGGATGTCTGGTGATGCTCACCTATGGTGGGAGAGTTGCTTAATGGGCTGAGTGTTGCAGATGGCAGTGTTGCTGCAGCCTACAGATCTCTTGGGATAGTCCATGCTGCAGGGCAGTCGTGAGGGGCTTTCATGTATAGAATTTCTAGTGTGCATGGAAGCAGAAAACAGATGAAGTCAGCTAGTTCTGCCTCTTTGCGTGTTGGACCCTCACAGCTAAAAACTGATATGGTCACACAATCATTTACTTGAGCAGGTCTTAATTCAAACAGCAGAGGGCAGTTTTGCACACATATTTTGTGTGAGCTCACCCTGCAAATCTTAATTTTTAGAATCTTCCTGTCTKGTGAGGTGATGCAATGCAGCATTTTGTCCAGATTTGGCACAGTGTATAAGACAGGCTCAATGGGTCAGCAGTGAAATGTGTTTCTACTGATAATACCTAATTTTGGCTTTTTAAATTCTGTGTGTTTAAATTGTTGTGATGATATGATTAGGAGGATTTCCCTTTCCCTCCCCCCCATCCTTCAACACAAACTAGGTATAAATATAAGCCAGCTGCATTGTACAAATGAAACTGCAACAAAATGCAACTGCATCTGATTCCCAGGCATGCAAGAGAAATTTTCCCCTGCCCAGCTGTGATTATTCTGGGTGASCTTTGCTAGCTGGAATGAAAAGAATGCACCTGTTAACTGCAGTAGGGGTGGAAGTGAAATCTGCATCTTGAAATTTTGCCTGGAGCTGGACTCTGCCTGTGATGGCCCATGTGAGGAGAGCCAACAAAATAAATAAAAGGGCAAGATATTACAGGTTGGTGACAGGATGTATTTTCAATTCTGGTTGAATTTAAGCTTAAGGTGACAAAATCTACTCACCCTGTTGTGATGCTGTAGCTGACTTTAAGTGAGCTGATCTCATACCTTGTCTCCCTCATGCCTTGGAGGCAGCTATTTGCATTTTAGTGGCACCCTGGCTGGAAACCAAATCTTAACTACTCCTACTCCTCAAAAGTGTTTTTTCTCTGCTTCCTGGTCTGTCTTTGGGGGGAGGGGGAGGGGGGGTGAAATGTATGTATGCTATACAAGTAAATGGAAATTTTCCACCCTTGTAGCTGTCAATCAGCATTTTCCCAAACATTCAACTTGTTAGTAAGAAATTCTTCAAAGTTTGCTTAAAAYATGACAAGTATCTAGAGAAAGCTGTTTAATAAAAGATACTGTCTGGCAACTATGCTTCTTCTCCTTCCTTAGGTCGCTCTTGCTATGTTACACCCTGTAACATAGTCTGGAAGATACAGAAATTTGCTGTAAAAATATCAATCTTTGCCTATTTTGGCACGTGTGTAAAAGAGCCTTTCTTGGAGCTCTGAAACAACCTGGTTAACATCTCTTGTTGTATTCAATATTATTAAATGAGAAAGAATGTACGTTCAGCTTTGGTGATTAAAATGACTATGATTATTGCATGAATGTGTTAACTATAATGCAATGACTAATTAAATGGAGAAATGAAGAAAAATGATAATACACGCCTAATCGATTCATAGCAGTATTTCATTGGTGGGAAAGATCTGGTTTTGAAGATTTACTTTCACCACACACTGACCTGGGTATAATGTAGTTGCTTGGTCCTGTAAGTTGCTGTGAGGAAGACTGACAGCTCCTAGAACAAAGGAGGTGGAAATTTTTGCCTCTATAAAGAAGGGAAGCCCCATCTGACCCCAGGTTACAGCCTCCATATTTACTGAGTTGTTCTAGTTGGATCGTTAGCTATAATGACACTCACCTGAATTTGCATAACCATGAGGCGTTGCTATTTGATTTATGTTTCATTTGTTTTTATCTCTCTATCTCAAGTCTTGAGCTTTAACATCAGGTTCCTTGGCTTATGTTAGAAATTGTCTGACACAACTAAGGGCCCTTTCTTACTTCTTTGTAGGGATATTATTTACTGGCCGTTGTTACTGGTAGAATTCTTAGCATGAAATTATTATTATTACTTCTGTATCAGCAGAGATGTGTGTGGCACTGTGAAGAATCTGTCAAGATGAAGTCTTTGCTTCTGCAAACTCACAGCCTGCGGTCCTGATCCCATAATTTACTCTTCATGGTCCTTTCCTCATGGAAACCTRAAGAGTCAAGAGCAGGACATTGGGACAGTGACACAGGAAGGGAGAAGGTAAGGTTTAGGATAGTATGATTGTTTTGGTAGTAATTGGGCGGTGTTTTATCTGAAATTTGTTTGAAGCTCTAAAACATGCTTCTTTTCTATGTCATGTTAATTTTAGAATAGTTGTCTAATCAGTGCTAGTTACTAGTGCAATCAGGAAAAATCAGATTTTAACCAACCATAGATCCTCTTACAAATCATGAAATCTACCAAAAGAAAAAAGTATTAAAGGCACTCTCTAAAACTGAATAGATTTGAGGCACAACTTCCCCCCAACTGAAATCAATAACATGAGCTGTCAAGCACTGGGTTAATTGCTCTGCTGGCAGTCCTGCAGTTCATAAGTACCTTCTGCACTGAAAATGTAAGAAGCAATGTTTCAGAAATCTAGCTTGCTGTTGGATAGCAACTTTAAAAAGAATTCTGTTCTGTCAAAACTTAGTAATCAGACCAAACTGTAGTGCCTGAAATTCAGTGACACCATCATGCAAATAGGAAAGCTGGGTCATAGGCATTAAAGCAGGCATAAATAAAGGAAACTGCTTAGAAAGCAATGCAGTGAGTAAGTGTTCATCCTAGATGATGGATTGCAAAACTGAAGGCTTGAAAACTCCATAAAATGGYTGAAAATTGAAGAGGTGCTTTACAGAGAAAAGGTTGTAGCCCTGATTTGGACAGCTGCCCCATCCTTAAAAACAATGCAGCCTTCTAGAGCACTTTTTGACCCTCAAAGTCGTGGTGATTAGAGCAGATCTGTTGGCCCAAATGGCTCTATCCTCCTTTTTCTAATTTAGAGCTGGTTTCCAGAAAGAGAGGAGGCCATGCCTGGCAGGGCTGGTTACGTGGTAACCGTATATTCAGGAGGTTAATCAGATTGGTATGATCTGCCACCCTCGAGAAACAATGGACTGTCTGGTTCTTAGTGGGAGCCTGAGCACTAAGCTTGAGCACCACTTGGGCACCTTGGCTTCTCTGGACAAATATGAAAGTAAGTGCTCATAAGTTTTATGATTTTCTAAAGAGCACACAGTCCTTGGGATAGAATGTATTGATACTGGGGCAGTTCTCTCCCTATGGTTTTGGTCATAAAATAGGAAGCAGGGAAAAGGACTGACTACTGTGCAGAATCCCTCTCTTTGTTTTGGTTGTTTCCAGGATGGTGTTAAAACCTTGTCCCAACTGACAGGGTTGGGAGCAGTGTTTTCTCTGCTACATTACTCTTGAAGATCTTCAGCAGGCCTGACAATATTTGTTATTGGACTTTAGATATTTTCACAGATAGATGTTTCCTATCTTGGGCAGCACATTTTCAAGAAAAACAGTGACTTCACCCAGATTTAAAAAAAAATGCAGTCTACAGACCTAGAAATGGCTCAAACTCAGGAGTCTTCATAGCCTTTCCTTTTTTTTTTTTAAATTTGACAGTTTAAATTCTGCCTCCCCAGCTCCTGGTAATGTTGCAGGTGATGTGGGCTTGGTCTCAGGGGGTGGCAACATGAATTTTTAATTGATGCAGGAGTGTTTTTTTGTAAATTCAAAGTATTTTTAAGTCCTCATAGTATACATAGTCGCCAAAGAATTAGTAGAGACCATCATTGGGTTTTTGAAGACATGCTGCTGAAAGAGTAGCTCAGTGGAGCAGCATAGATTATCTTTATTTGGGTGAATTTAAAGAGTATTTTCCTTTTTTCTTGGAAGACCACATTACTTTTTGCTAATATCCAAGAACATCAGCCTTTTGACATGTCTGCAGATGCAGTATAGTTGTGCTCTTGTGAAGCTTCCCAGGACTTGAGGACCACGACACAGAGCTAATGATTAGCTAGATACACCATCCTTTGCCCCAGAGCCAATACAGTCTGCTGCTAATCACCTTTAAATGCCCATGAGGTGTGAGACTGGTCATTTATTTCCAGTGGGAAGTGCTTGTGCCACAAGGCAGAGTTTTGTGGGCCATCTTGAATGCCTGGTTCAAGGCTKCTTCCATTGCTTCCCAAAGTGATGGTGTCTTCTGGCAGATTTCAGGCACAGAGAGTATTTTTGTTTTCTGGGTAAATGTAAGTCTGCTGTGGGCAGGATCTTTCAATTTAACAGCTTCCAGTGAATGTCAGAATTGTCATACACCAAAGCTCTTTTTTTCTTTTTAACTTCCTATGTGAAGATCATACAACATAATTTGTTGCAGTGTCCTTTGCTGGGCATCTTCTGGAGACCAAGTGCCTGCCTTTTGCTGTCTAATGAGCTGAGCACTTTGGCTTTTCTTTTTCAAATTGTTAGAAGGTTAACATTTGTATTCTTTTCAGAATACAAAATAATGTGTCACTGCAGAGGTATCTAGTGGAGTCAGATTTTCAGGGTTGGCACTGCAGACAGTGTCAGGGCACACCGGTGTTTGGTCCAGCAGGACTGGAAAAAGGGCATCTGGTCTAAATTCAGGCCTGTCTCCGTGGGACAAGGTAGAGCTCACTGTCCCTGCCAGGCCATCRTTTTGCCATGGACATCCATATGGTAACTGCAGAAGATGACGAAGCTGCAGTAGCTTTGTGTTCAGCAGCAGCAGTGGAAATTGAGAATCTGTGCACCTAAACATCAGCTTTTTGTAGCAAAGCCAAGTTTATCTAAAAAACTTTATGGTGRAATTTTTCCTTTTTCCCCTTTTACACCTGTCTTTTATGGGCCAAGCAGTTTTTCAGATTTCAAGCTTGGCTGTAAATCATGGGAAAGCAAGGGGGCCCCATGTCCAGGTARTTGCGTGCTGGCCAGCAGCAGGCACCGGTGGAGGCGCCTGGGGGAGCTGCTGGAGCCCTGCTAATTCGGCTTTCAGAGAACGTGTCGCTAGATGGCAATGTGGCACTCCTGCAGCTGCAGCTCCTGAAAAATGGCTTGCTTTTCCTGTATTTATCTCTGCCAAACTGATGATTGCACCCACCACCTCGGCAAGAGAACAGAACAAAATCATTTTATAGAACATTACAGCTGTTGTGCCTTTTTCTTTTATTTCTTTTTCCCTTTTTTTCCTCACAGTTCTTTGTCCCACAGCAGGGTGCAGAGGTTTAAAAACCTTCTTTCTTAATCACTCTCCTTCCAAAAACAGAGAAAACACAGCCTCTTGGGAGCAATTAGCTGTGAGAAAAGCATTTCTCAAACAATTGCCAGGAAATATTGTCTTGACCGATATTCCTGATGTAACACTGTCGTTCTCAGTACTGTTATTCTAATATGCTCGACTGAAAAAACAGCAGGATACCRATCTGTAATCCACGATCTGCAGCTTAGCACCTACCTTACCTTTTTATATACATTTGCTTTCAGTTTGTGTCCGTCCCCCACCCCCTGGAGCCATTCTGTTTAGGAGAGTGAAGAATTATTTGTGACTCTCCTCTTGTGACTAGTGTATCAGGCCAAAACTGTGACAAGGCACGGCTGAAAATTAAGGTTATGCCTCTGCTGCCTGGGTTCCTGATTGAAATTCAGTGTTGTGTGCTGCGGAGAGGATCAGGCTGCACGCTTACAGCAATCCCTCCTAACCTTAAAGCCTGGCAGCCTGAGAGTACGTGAGGTTGATGAAGCCTGAATTTCAGTGGGAGCAGCTGGAGAGTAGGTATACGTGAAGCAGGCAGCAGAAATACACTGAGACCGGGGTCTCAACCCTGAAAGCCCTCTCCCATTTTTGTATTCATGGAAGATGGACCAGGCTGTAGGGTGAGGAGAGGTTGGAGGGGCTAAAAGCCAGTGTTAGTAATGGCTAGAAGCTGCTACTAGCTATCCAGATAGCTGTGTGTGCACATGTGCATGCCCATTGGCATGCACAGCCATAGCTGTTTGTATTGTGTAGTTCAAATTTTGTCCTTCCTTACCTAAATTCATGGAGATTTGAGAAGTGAGCCTTGCTCTGTGGGACAGGGTGTGAACTGAAGCACCTTCTGGAAGACAGACAGCAGTGCAATCCTTTCATTCAACCATGTCTGCAGCTGCTTTTTATAAACTTGGCATAAATACATACTCAGTGAAGCCAGGCCTGTGTAGCTGGAAAATATTTTCCACCATCCAAAAAGCCCAGAAGATTGGAAAAAGAGCCCAGAAATTGTGCATAACATGGAATGGCCTCACTTGTGGTTTTTTTCCATGACTTCCTCAGCTCATTTTTCTGCTGCCAATTTAGAAGCCCATAAGTCATACTTGTTAAACTTTCTCAGTTAAAATGTAACTCTAAGAACAAAGTCATATGATATGTTGCAGCCAAATAATCCTTCCAGAGCCTCTGACTGGAGAAAAGCTACCCTGATCTGGCCAGCTTGCAAACCYGCCAGGCCTCCTGTCCCTGGAGAGGCAGGGCTGAGGGGCAGGTTCGCAGCCTGGGGCTCAGTTGTGCAGCCCGCATGGGTGACAGCTTCAGCAATATCTCCCTGCTCTTGCCAGGGTGGTCAGACAAAAATTTCAGCTCCTCCCCTAGAAGGACTTTAGGCAAGAGGCTGAGCAGAGGAAGGAGAGAGAGGAGGTAGCAGCGAGGGTTTGGCAGTGGAGGAAGGTGCTGCCTGCGGTCAGGGTGAAGAAGCTGAGGGATGAGAAAACAGCAGGTTGCCAAAAGCGAAAGTGAATTTGCTGGAGGGTTTGAAGAAAGGACATCCTCATTCTCATTCAGTGCCTTTCTAAGTGTTGAATCAATATGGAAGTACTTTTATGCCAGGAGCAATACTTTAGTTTGCCAGTTTTGTTCTATTTTATGGGGTGATTTTGCTTACACCAGGCCCCAGATGACTGTCTTGAACTGCCATCCCTTGTCCAGGGTCTGCTCTGAACCTTTGCAAAGACCAGATCCCCAGTCACTGCTGGGAGGATGTCACTCTAAATTTACCCTTGGCAGTAGCCAAAAGCAGGATCTGGCTGTTGGCCCTGCCAGCAGTGGTGCTCCAGTCCAGTTTGGGCCATCCTGGCTTGGGCCCCTGCTGCTGGCTTGGGAAGGCAGGGAGCTCTGGTATCCCAAAGGCTACCTCTGAGCCTACAGTGTGCAAGTCCTTCAGGGTTTGAGGRACTGGAGCAGGCAGAGGAAAGGCAGGTGAGAGGAGGGAGTGGAACTGTGAGGGGCTTCATCTGCTCAGTGTTCCAGCCGTGCCTCCCCCTTGTGCTGGGAGCAGAGTAGCATGAAGAATCTCCCTCTGGAAAAAAAAAAAAAAGAAAAAAAAAAAAGAAAAAATACTTAATGTGTTTCCCACTAAATATCAGCCTTTGAGTTTGGTTCTGGCCCTCGATGGAAACTGGGACAGTGTCTGGAGGAAGTCGGGGGAATCACAATGCTGCGCAGCGGCTGCCAGGAGCAGTGGGCCCCAGAGACCGCCTTTCTGCGGCAGGGCGTAACGCCCTCGTGAAGCCTGTGTGGTCTTCACGGGAAGGGAGGAACTGAGCAAACCCACTGGAAACCGGCAAGGGTGTTGTAATGTTTTTTGGACAGCCTGTTTCAAAAACCAGCAACTGCCTCTCTCTCTCTCTCTCTCTCTCTCTCTCTCTCTCTCTTTCTCTTCCTCCCTCCCTCCCCTGGCAGCCGCTTTCTGTGCCATGACATTGAGGGAGGTGGTGGTGACTGATGTAACCGCGGCCAGGGAGAGTCACTTGCCCAATGTGCAGAGTCTGGATGATGGCCAGAGAAATTTGCTAAGGCTGGGTTTTCTCACAACGGGCTCCCTGTGCCTCTGCACATACCTGTAACTGGGCCAGGTGCTTGGCACGGCCGCCTCCCCAGYGGAGTACACGAGGTGGCAGAGCTACTCAAGCCAGGACGAGGAGTAGAAGGAGAAAAGGAAGAAAATGTTGTTCTTTTCCCACATGAATGCAGACCCAATAACCTACCTAGGCACGCATTGTTTGTGTCACCATGTTGTAATTAATAACACTGTCTGTTCGCTGAGGCCAGCTGTTCTTTGTGCTCATGACTGGAGCGTGGGGGAGATCGTGAAGAGAGGCCTAGCAGTTTTTTTGCTGGATCACCACCTTTAAGTTATTGTGACAGACCTTTAAGAGGATGTCTTTGTATGAACTGGAATATAATGCTCAGCTGGGCTCTTAAATTCTGTCTCTGTTGAGAAAAGAGACCCTTTCATATTGATTGTCATTTTGTATGCAGTTCAGGCACCAACTTGTAGAAAATCTGGGCCAAGAGAGATATCATTAGGTATTTATGGGGGTTTGGTTGGCTCAGCAGTCAGTTTTTCCATTGTCATGCCGTGACAGTAGTGCATTACATACACCCTCAGGAGACATCCTTCTGCTACCACAACAATAAAGGACTTTTTTTTCTTTTTCTGACTCATCTTCAGCTTGGAAAAAAAATGCCAACCACCACCAGTAAATATAATTAGCAACAGGCAGATATACCGTAGGTAGCTTTCAGAGCCCGTTGGGATAGTTCCTGTTAAAATATATTCTCATGGTTGCTCACCCACACTTAGAACTCCAGCTGCATTCCTGATAATACTTAGATGTTTTAACATAGCCTGGTGATGTTGTAGGCTGAGGAGCCATTTCTAATTTGGACAAAGAGGAGGAATATATTTAATGTTGGGATCATCTTTCATGCAAACACAGGAGCTTTGGCCAGACTCACAAGGCAGGGGAGTACAAATGGCTGTGCTGTGCTGGATGCGAGGTCTGCTTAGCTCTTCATCCTGCCTCTGACAGGGGCCAGGAGCAGATGCTGGGGGAAGGAAGACAAGAAGCAGAGCTAGTCTAGACTGATTCTGCCCCAGTGTGCCCTGTTGGCTCCSTGCATAGCTATTCTCATTCACCAAAGGACAGGAGAAAGGGAAACTACTTCCTTAGGYCTATTCCCCAGCCTCTTTGGGTCCCTGCTGTGCAGTGGCCCKTGTTTGTTTTGCTTCCCAAATGTGGCTTGGGGTGGGATAGAACACAGACCCAGGTCTGCTCAGCTTTGCTTTGGATCCACTTGGTCATGTGAGGATTTCTGGGTTAAATGTGTGCTGGCCCCCTCAGTATTTCCCTTATGTAAGCATGATGGAGCTGGGAGCAGGTGGGAACATCTGGGCTCTGCTGCCTGCCAGGTGGGTGTTCCCTTACACCGCAGGCCAATTTCTGAGCCATCCCAGTTAGGGGCTGCTGTCTGTCTTCTTGTGCCATTGGAGCACCGCGAAGCCTGGACTCAGTCTTTGGGTCCATATTTCACCTTGGGGTGAGGGCTGACACCAGTCACATGACTGTGAGCAAGCCAACTGGGAGATTATGTGGCTTTGTTTATTTATTTATTTTAGCCTGTGACTAAGATGGGGGAGTATTTGGATGGAGCCACTCCTCCCAGAAATTGCTGTTTATATTTCAGTCTCCCGAGCAGAGTCAGTCATATCTGAAGTGCTCATAGCCCAGCAGTGGTATGTGGGCTCTGCTGGCATGTCCTCACATAACCTGGCATTCCAGGCTGCTGGACAGTGTGGGCTGGTTGTTTGCTCATCCTGAGCACAAGTAARCAGAAGTTTTCCTCTGTATTCCTGATTGCTGAGCTTAGAGGTGTGGAGGAGAGGAAGAGCAAGCTTCCCTCTAAAAAGTGGCCAAGGACTGAGTAGGGCCAAACCTGGGGTTGCGCTGAGAAAAAGGATAGTGCGGGTGGGGTGGTGGCCCTATAGCCACAGACAATATTGCAGGGCTCACTGGTGAACCATGTGTTTAGCACAGTCACTTGTATCACTGCTGTGTGTATAAGCAAGTGAGTACCTGCTGCCATGTGATCAAAAGGAGAGATGCTTTTAGAAACATGCGAGGGTGGTGTGAAAAAACAAGTCAGCTGAAGCATCCTTAGCTTGTAGGACACCTCTAGGCTAGTAGGCACAAATGAAACTGTGCACAGATACTCCTCAAATATCAACCTGGTGTTTATTTCCATTATCTGTACCTAATTCCACCTGTGGAAGCTGYTTATTTCTTTGGGATCTCATCAATTCATGATGCTGGTTTTAGGCACACCTAATCTCTGGGGGAAGGGCAGAACCAGCTCAGACAAGTTTAATGGAAAATGGTTCTCCAAAGCAGGGGTCTTTGCCTCTATGGAAGGGCAGAAGTCAATACAAAGAACTAGCCAAGAAGAATTTAAAGCCTAGGGCCTTAAACAGCACCTGACTAGGTGGCTAGCAAACTAATGGAATATGGGGAAATAGAATTTTATATGCTTGAGCCAGGAGAAGTTTGTAGAATCCTGTCCCCATATGTCACCAGTTGCTAAAACAAGTCTTCTGGAAATGTAAAAGTTTGTCTCTCTCCTGTTCTTGCTCTATAGCAATGCAAGTAGCACAACTTCATCTGAGTTTTGTGATAAATGAGTAATCCTGCCTCCAAGGCTGTCTGGGACTTCTGCACCACATCCTTGCTCCAGCTTCTAACTCAGTACAGTATTTTACAATGTCTGGGGTAGAGATTATTTCTTCTGTATAGCATGCTGTGGTATGTTCACTGGGCACAGTGCTGTCTGTGACAGCCCATTGGTACTGGGCATTTTCTGATTTAGCACTTCCTAATTCTTCAGTAAGTCCCCTCATCAGCTAATGACTGAGGTCAGGCCTGTTAGGCTTTGGTCAGCAAACTAAAGCCTGGGTTTTTTTTTTTTTTCCTGAATCAAGTTTGTAAACAAGGCATAGACCAAAACTTTTAAGCTGTCATGGCAAGGACTGGAAAATGGGAAGAAACAAATGCCAGCTCAAGTGAAGTGTGTGCTGTGAGTGGTGCTCTTATTTCCAGCAGGGAGGACTTTGACATTCTAAACCAGCAGCTCAGCCATGGCAGTGCAGCAGAAAGCCTCCAGAGAAAGAGGACTGTGGAAACTTCTCATGTGTTGTGGTACCTCCTGGTCAGGCCCCAGCAGCTCTGGGACTGCAGGAAGTTTCTGTGGTGCTTGCTCATCTGTTTAGTGAAGCATCTGCAGGCTCCAAGCTGCCCTCCTGTTTGTGAGCTCCTTAATCTATGTCTTCAGTGGTAACTGGGGGGAGGAAAAGCATCTTTCTAGCGATGTTGAGGTTGATCTTTTTTGATGAATAAAGATGTAGATATTAGTGGTTCTCAGTAATGCTGTCTGAGACAGGTTTGGTCTTGGGAACACCTATGCAAAGACTGGGTATTCCCAAGGAGGTAATTGTGTGAAACTGGTATAAATGGGGCCAGGATCATGGGGTTCTGTTCTCCAAATGTGAATTTCATATTGACGTCAGTGGGAGGCAAAGGTGTGTCAGTCTTTGGGTGGATGGGTTTTTTTTGCCACTTGAGCACAATGGAGAGCCTTGGGGGAAGCCTTTATGAGTAAGTTGTCTACCTGCACCTTACCTGATTTACATCCCTCTGGCTTGTGCTGATGCACAGCTGGACATTGGCAGCTTTCTTGGTGTCTAGATCACTGCTTACATGTGGTTAAAACAAGCAAAGTGTCTTTCAGAGAAAAGGAATGGGTTTAGGAAGAGGAAGCTGCTGTGTGAGACTTAGCGTTATTGAATCCTGCTGGGCTTGGTTTGGTAATTCCCTTTGTCTAGGCCCAGAGTTTCAGTGGTTTCATGTTTCAGCCCAGCACAGCATCAGTAAGTCCATTCTTCCAGGAAGGTCAGACTTAGTTTCAATCAATCCCTCCCCTTCTCCCAGGGAGATTAAGGCTGTTTAACAGCAACAGTTTGGGTTCAGGGTGCAGTCTGAGCAGGAGGAAGCACTTTTGCTTCCTGCCAGTTTCTTGTCCTTCTGCAAGCAGACAGGAACATCTGTCTCCTTTATCCCTGTAACCACTGAAGTGTCCAGCTGCCCCTATGAGAGTTTGGCCACCTGTATCTCAAATGGAAGCCAAGGTCAGTTGTGAGTGCTCACARCCTTCCAGGACTGGCCCTTGGCATAGTTTTCCCTCTGTCCTCACTAGCTCAGGAGGAGCCCCATCCAATCTGATTAAAGTTGGAGGATGTGCTTTCACTGACAGTGCCTAAGGAAAATTGGTGGTGGTAGATGACAGCGCATTTGTGTCCTAAAGCTGCTCTGTGGCCCTGAAGGATAGTTACTGAAATGTATAAATAAATATAGCAAAATAAAATTCAGGAAAGAAAACAGCTCAAGAGGAAAGTTACAGACTTAGCCATCAGCCTGGTTTCATTTTGGGCTGGGTTACAGTCACAAGTTCATAATTCAGTGACATTCAAACCTTTCTCTACAGGTGAAGGGACACAAAATGGGATCTAATTTGTTCTTCATGGGGCATCACTTTCTGGTGTTCTTTTTTTTTTATTTGGCAAGAAACTACAGGTAATTTATGTCAATGTCATCAAAGAGACATTCTTGTTACTCTCACAACTGTGACCTTGTATCCAGCTAGAAGAATTATAGTGGATAACCAGTGAGATGCTCAACTTACATCCACAGGGCAGATTTTCCAAGCAGCAGCTATGCTGGCAGGGCTGCCTGCCATGCTGTCCAGCCACATCGGTGCCAAGTGATTCTGGGAAAATGYGGGCAGTGACGCCATAGACCAGTAACGACAGAGGTGAATTCCTGGAAGAAGCCTTCTGAGAGCAGCAGCCCATGGTGCAGCATACTGTGGGATGCACCACTGTAGGGACAAGTGAAACATGGGAGAAGAGGTCACATAGTCACACTGGCACATTGCAGTGTCCGATCCACAACCTTACTGAACTGGTCACGGAAAATGGRCTGCTTGGCCAGGAGGAAACAGCTTAGACATCACAGCTTTCATTTAGCATTAGCTGTGAGCTGGCCAGGAGCTGGCCAGGCATAAAYTGTGTTTTGGGTTTGTCCTGCCAGCTGTGTTACCAACAAGGCAAAAACTGTCTGCGGAACAAGGCTCGGGTTCACACACTTAAACCATACCTGTCATAAAGTTGCTAAACTTTTCCCTAGGGCTGGTACTACACTATTTACTGTATTGGCATGCTGTCTTTTCTGTTCAACTGCTGCGTGATTGTACTACAGCACATGCTATTGACAAGGACTAAACTCAGATTGAGCTGTGTAAAGAGGTAACTGTGGCCTTGATCTCTCCATGATGAAACCAGAGTATATTACTGGATGCCAAATGAGTTATTCCATTTTTATTTCAGTTTAAGCAAGCTTAGAATCTGATCTTCAGATTGTGTTATTTCTCTAATTCAACTGGTCATATTTATAAATTCATGTAATGRTCAAAATGATCCAATAAGTGCCAGCACACAATCCTAGCACTTGTAAAACATTGAATGTATATATTGGCACTTTTCTTATTTGCTGACTGCAGGATAAATAGGTTTCATGTGGGGACATCCAAGTTTGTTTCAGCAGCTGGATGCATGACAAAGCTATGTTATAATCTGGGTACTGATTACGGCTTTGAAACATGTTGGCTCAGCATGTGGTGGATTTGGATGCGTAGATAGATCAACTTTTTAGTGACCTATGGCTTGATTTCAGCATGGAGAAGATTGTCAGCATATTTGTGCTAATTAAGGAAACAGCATGGGAAACTCCTTTCCACTGCAGATACAGCCAGAGCTCAGGAAATGTCATTGCTCCTCAATGTTTTTTCTAACAGTTTGTCTTGAAGTAGAGAAACAGTCTTAACTGTATTTCTAAGCTGCACTGAAGCTTGTTTGGTTCTTGCCCAAGTCTTCTGTTTTAACTGATTCCACTGATTCTGGAGGATGGATTTGAATGGTTAGGTCACAGACACATTAGGAGAATGTTTCAGCTATGTTTGRGGCCAGTAGTGCAGGCTTAGATTCTCTGCCTTGATTTGGTTTATTTGTAATGTTGAGAGTAACTGAACATCAAGAAATAAACACAACTTTGTGCTCATGCTTTGCTGGAATAACTTCCTTGCTGCTGAAAATAATACTTTTGCCCAACACTCTTTTATTTCACTCAGCGTTTTGGTTATGTTATTCTAGTCTTAACACATTCCCATGTTCAAGTTCCTGAGAAGGCAGGCTGAAACACTGCCAACTCTATTAAGTTCTTTCTGTTACACTGAGTCAGCTGCTGTGATTTTACCTTTGCACTTGGTCAAAGTATTACACTTGATTACTTTTTTGTTGTTTTTTTTTAAACATCAGAAATTGCATGACAAGTGTTTGTTCCACRTGCATACATTTCCTCCTGCTTTAATAACAAAAGCAGCACATTATTTTTGTTATTAATAAGACAGGTACAGCTAGAAGCCCTTGATGTTTGTGCTGTGGATTCCCAAGGGATTCAGAGCTCAAACACAAAGGGCAAACAAAAAAGGGAGAAATAAGTGCCTTTATTTGCATTTATGAAGAGGGAACTGAAGTAACCACAATTAAAGGGGCACTTAATTCCTTCTTAGTGAAAGACCAAAGGAAGGAGTCTTCAGTGAAGCTAAAGGTAGACCCAGGACCAGCAGATTTCTGTTCTGCAGAAGACTTTGAACTCAGTTCTGCTCACAGGCCCCAGCAATGCTCGGTCCAGCAATAGCCACATGTCCACGTGCCTGCCTGGCTGCCTGAACTCTGGCCAGCAGCCAGGTCTTTGCCGGCACCTTCACTATGTCAGCATGGTACTCCTGTTCTGGTGCAAGGTGCTTCCAGAGCTTTTGGCCTTCTGCCCCCTCTGCTCTAGTAACAATTCTTGCTGAATTGGCGCCTGCAACAAGAGGTGGTGGTGGCTGCTTGTGTTGAGCATTGAAGGCCTCCAGAGCAGCAGCTTCCATAAGTAGGGGTGTATGGCAGTCCTTCTCCATGTGCCAGTCCATGGGAAGAGTTTTGCAGCTCTTACAAGTTGAAGGTGGAGTYAGCTGTAACCTGACTTACCTTCTTTGGCATTTTGAAGTCTGGTGAAACATGATGCATAATGACACTTATTCTGCCTTTGCAAGTAGGAGACTGCCTTTAAGCCAAAGTGTCTCATTGGCAAACCTCACCTCAATGCAGAGTGCTTATTCAGATGTAACCACGAAAATGAGGGCTGCCTAAATAATGCCTCTGACTGAAAGGATTCACTGATGCTTATTATAATGATCTTAATGACTTCCAATTCAGCTGCATCTGTGATATCAGAGAGCAAAGGTAATTATGGAAGTGCTAAATACTATTATTATTTGATATTAGTGGCAGGGTGGAGATGAGACCTGGTGAGCCCTTCTCCCATCTGGCCTAGAGAGGAATGAGGGTTACCCCTTCCCTTCACCCCTCTCAAGGCTTGCAAAGGAAGGACTGTGCAGGCAGGGTGGAGCTAGAACTCCACTCCCTCTTCCAGCTGCAGCAACCTTGACTCTTACTTTGCCTTCATGGGGTCAGAAGGTGGCTTCTTTCCATGTGCAGCAAACCGAGAGAAAGGCGATGTCTCTCCACAGAACCCTTGTACCTTTGCCAACGGAAGCAAACATGCCTTCTCTCTCTCCCCCTCCCACACTGGTTTTGCCAGTCTTTCCCTCAGTTTACTCTGTCTTTCCAGTGGCCCTCTGCTACTACCTGATATTGCTGGATTTTCCCTTAATTTTTACTTCTTGATGTGTCCTTGATGCAGCTTCACCAGCACAAGTGCTTCTTGGCTTGCATGGGATTTCTTGCTTCCTCTACATTGGCAGCTTAGACTGGGAGGACTAGGAGGGGGGGTGTTTAAGACTTTGTAGGGGTCTCGGACCAGATGATCTCCTGAGRTTCCTGCCAGCCCCAATTATTCTGTGTTTTGGATGCCTTGGCTTGCTATTGACGTAACTCTAGTTCGGGAAAGTGCTAGCCCTTTGACCCACGAGGAGTTTTTAAGGAAACAGCAATAACTTACATGGTTAACAATTARCTGCCTGATTTTTGTGTCGGGCCCAACAGACTACATGACCTGCAGGAACCCTCTGTGCTAGCAGRGTCTGCACTGAAAGCTGTAAGCAGCCTTGTCGGCCCTTCTGGATCATGGGTGAAACAATGAGAGCACATTCAATTAGCTCTGCTCGCTGACAATGCCAGCCTGTGCTAGGAGAAACCTGTGCGGCAGTGGTGAGTCAGACTCGAATGATTATTTGACCCAAAGGAAGGCTTGATGATACACTGAGGCTGGGACACACCAGCAATGATTATACGATGATTCACTGCCTGTGCTCTGCCATTCAAAACATCCTCTGTGTTGCACAGGCAGGGCCATTCACACAGGCTGCAATGAGGAAGTGATGTTCGCACCTTTAGCTGCCACCTTCTCACTGAACGTTTCAGCAGCTGCCTGTGGTGTGGCGCTGGTCTCCCTCTGGACAGGCTGACACCGGGGAGGTGTCAGGGGCAGCTCCCTCATGTGCTGTGTGACTGCAGCTGGGCGCTTCCTGCTGATAATGTCCAACCTCACCCTCAGCGTGTTTGGCCAAAGTCTAGTGAAGCCGGGCATCCCAGTGTCCTTCCCAAGCCATTCTGTGCAGTTTGGAAGGACTTCATTGGACTTTAATGCTAAGCTGAGGGGCAGATGAGAACTCAAAGTCCTTTAATTCTCTGTGCTCCAGCCCATAATTTGCACATCATTATTCAGAACTCTCATAAATTCTTTGCAGAGCTGTTCTCATTTCCATTTTCCCTGCTGTCAGAAATGTGCACCTCACATAGCCCAGACTGCTTCTTGTATAGAGGGGTACATAGTCTGCTGTCTAYACTTCTTCCTGTTCCACCCACCTTTTTGTCCTTTACTCTTCTCCTTCTCTCCTCCAGATCCTCTCCTGCCAGATGCATGCACTCATATGGTTTTACAAAAATGGTCTGAGTGTAYTGATTGCGTCTGTCTCATTCTGCTAAATGCTTCCCAAAGTGCTGATATTACTGCATGCAGAGCAGGGAAGTCCTCAGCATCTGGGAAGCACCATTTTTTTCCTGACCCAGGAACTGATACTGCTTGTGGCTGTTTGCTGGCCACTGGTAAGATCTGAGGCAMAGAAAGTTTACTCATGTTGGCTAGGATTCCCAAATGTGTTGGGGCTAATAATGCTCATGGTTTGTATTGTGCTTTCCCTGAAACTAAGTTGAGCAACTTATTAGTTAACAGGTAAGCATTACTCAGAGCTTCTAAACCTTCTGCTTTGCCAGTGACGACATTGCAAACTTGAAGTACAACAACCCTGATGTTTTTTTGTGTAGTGTAAAGGCCAAACTCYAGCAGTTTGTGATCCATGCTCTTAGTCTTGCAGTTAGCTCTGCCTGGACTTCTTTCAAATTTAAGTCTTCAGCTGTCATGCATTCTTGCCAGCTGTCCTATGTGTCTACGTAACTAGGTGAACTCTCCCTGGAAAAGAATCTATCCAATTAATTTAGTCCTTTCTTCCTGTGAATGGACTGCCTTCAAATTGTCTTTCAAATGTATTTTACATGCAGTAGTATTATTTGTGCACCATCCAAGCATTAGCTGGCCATGGCTTCTCTGTGAGCTCTTGGATGTAGCTGTGGTTTTAAGTACCCTCCACTGGTTATTCATAGCACGCATTTAGTCATTTAACAAACATGGTATTAGTTCTGCTCTCTAAGTGGATGACTAATACTCTTATAAATAGGAGGAATGTGATCTGAAAGGTCACGTGAATGTTCCCAGTGTGAACATGTCCCCAAACTATGAGACTTCTCATTCCAGGATCATACTTGCAAAAAAGAAAATGCTCATTATAAAGAAGGAAAAGGGCTCAAAACCCATTCAAGCAATTTCTCTGCTTTAACTCAAASAATTTGCAATTGTTTGTTGAGTTTTGCATTGCAAAAGGTTTTTGCAATGTTTGCTTTTCTCTGCAATCTCTCCTGACCTGCTTGGGAACATACAAATTGGAACAGTCCTGATCTCTGTCCTGTGCCAGTGCCCTCCCTTGGAACACAACAAGACCTGAATCTTTCTTAAGTAAATATAAGAAACATATTTTTACTTTCTTCCTAATCTCTTTCACATTGCTTTGGAAAGCAAGACAGTGGCTAACACTGGATTCCAAAGGAGATGAGAGGGCACAGTACAGGTTTCTGCATTGCCTGTAAACTGACAGCTTTCCTTAGCTCAGTACCTTGAAGAGATGTTGTGCTGCCCAGGCAATGGTGAAGGAATGAGGAGTGCTTGATTAATGCAGCCTCCCAAGAGGTCAGGAGCTGTGCTTGCTTTGTAGCTGAGTAACACTGACTGGTCCAGGTGTGACAATTAAACCCTCTTGCCCTCCAAAACCAACTCGTCACATATACACTACCTGTTGGGAACAATCCTGGGCTATGCTGACTCCTGGACTATGCTTGGGAACAGTTTGGTAGAGCACTGGTTGGCCTGGGCCAAAACTTTACCTAGGACCACACTTAGGAGCTGGAGGGCTGGATGGCTGAGCTCCCCCTATTTGTGCCCTGATTCACTGGCTTGATTTTCTGCTCTAGATGCTGCCAGTGTGGCTGGTGACAGYTAAGTTACCTAATGCATGACATAAGAAAGAAAAGACTTCCAGCTTAATCTCTAGCCTTTGTCACTTCATGCTCTCTCACACATGGAGGTAAGAGGACATCCTTACCTACAGACCAAGGGAGACTGATGGATTTGGATATATTGGGAAAGGGAGGTGTGGTGAAATTCTAAATTCACGGCTGTGGTTTATAGAAGTTCAGTTCTCTGAAGAGTTGGGTGTGTGGTATAGACATCCCATGAAGATTCCATGGTATTCCATGGAATTCCCCATTCACAGATGTGTTGTAATTTTGTCCATGCTTATTAGACAGTTACAGAAATGCATTAGCATTGAAGTATGTGGGCTAAAAGCAGTCAGCTGTGTCCTACATTCTCCTCCTGCCAGCCTTTGTCTTGACTTTAGGCTGGAGATTAGAAAGGACAGCTGAGGATCTGGGTCCCCACAAGCAGTCTGTGTATAGTCAAGGAGTCCCAGAGATTTGATAGACTGTACATGATGTTTCTTTCTGAACACACAGCGTTTCCTTACTTCAGCAGTCTCAGAGGCTTGATTTCAGTGGAAGACAGTATACATAAATGATGCTTGCCGAGAAGTGCATATGCAGTTCTTATAAAACAGTGTGCGTGTCTGTGTGTGCCTGCATTAAAATAACAGGGCAAAGGTGACTGCCATATATTATTTACCTGCTGGCTGAGATTTATCTGCCTGCCTTAGGGACTCCTGCCTCTTGTCTTTCAGATTTTGTTCCTAGGCAACAGTTCAGTTTGAAGAACTGTGGTTGAAGGTGCTCTACTGTGGCTAGGGGAGCGGAGTTTAAACTGAAATCGTTTAAACTGAGATAATTCAAACTGAAATCAAATGTTAYGCATGGGTTATTTTAGATGTAGCAATATTTGTTTGCTTGTGGGTGCATCTACATTTCTCTCCTCCCTTGGTCAGCAGCAGAAGCATTTTTCTTTTTGATGTCAAGTACGTGGTAGTGGTGGGGGCAAGCCTTGTTTGTGGCTAGTGGCCAGCTGACAATGATAAAAACATTTATCCCATAAAAAGATGGGAAGAAAGGAATGGATAGTGTAATTACACCTGATAGAGATCAACACGACACTCTATGTGATGTATACACTTTTGAAATCTATACACATAAACACATAAAACATTCAAGACATGGAATCAGGTTCTTCCACACGGCAGCTACAATTAGATAAAGAAACTAAAAAGGATTTTTTCTGTACGGTGGTACTGGCAGTCAGAGCCTCCCCTCTGACTGCGTCTGGGAGAAGAGTGTGTTAAGTGTGAGCAGAATAAATGATTCATGCTTAGGCAGCATGGCAGACACCTGTGTAGCACCTCACTGCTGCCCGAGTGCCAGGCATCATGACTAGACAAAAGCAAACCTAATTACAGCAGACCTTGTGCAAGATCCTCGGAGGTGACTGTCAAAAAATGCACCTACATGTTCCAGGTAGATCTTTTTTCAGTGCTGTTCAAATCTTGCTCTCTATACTTGGACAAAGACAGACCTGGTTTTGCACATTGCAGGGCAGCTGCAATTCTKAAAGGGGAGCCATTTTGCAAAGGAGAAAGTAGCGGCACCTACCCTATTCCTGAGCTGCTGCCTCTCTCCTGGGATCCGAGAAAAGTAGAAAACAAGTCACCAGAGCTTTCTCATTTTCCACTGAGACACAACAGAACAAAACAGAATTTCTGAGTTGGAAGGAACCCACAGGAATCATTGAGTCTAAGTCCTAAGTGAATGGCCCATAGAGGGGATTGAACCCGCAACCTTGGCATTATTAGCACTATGTTATAACCAGGTCTCAGGATTTCCTGTGAAGCAGTAACAGGACAGGCTTTCAGGATTCTTACAAGAGTGAATTCAGATGCCAGAGAGTGGAATTTCCAAATGCATTTGCCTTCCTACACCTTTTCTTTTTCATCTCCATAAATCTGTGTCAGTTTTTAAAGTATCTATTTTGGGAGGAAAAGGGGACAGAACAAGTGATGAGCTATTCAGAGCTAAAAGTAGAGATTCATGCTGCCAGAGGTAATACTGTTGAAAAAYGTGTCAGTGTAGCAGATGATAGTTCTCCTCTCCTAATGCCTCTCCTGAAGCAGCAAGGTGTGTGTGTTTCAGAGGCAGTCTATGAACTGCATGTTGAAATGGTTGCCATGGCAGTGACTGTACAAGTTAGAGAGCGTGATAAGCCAGAGTTGGCCTAAATAGCTAAGGGGAAAGAAAAAAGAAATAAAAGGAAAAAAAAA
>NW_026623324.1:2192063-2200622 GCF_030028575.1 Malurus melanocephalus | reverse complement strand
GTGCCAGGAAGAGGAAGCAGGGTTAATGGAGAGAAGCTTGCAGGAGGAGCATGTTCCACACCCCAACCCTGGCAGCACAAGCTTCCAGGGGACCTTCTTCCCCTTACAGTGTGCCAGTGCAGCAGCTGCAGTGCTGAGCAGCCCTGTCAGTGTTGATTCAGTGAAATGATGCTTCTCCAGATTTAAAGGGGATGGCAGGACCCTGCTCAGCCTTCAGTGATCCACAGATCATTGTCATGCTGCTCTCCTGGCTGTTCTGAGGCAATAGCCACATTTGAAATGTGGGAGACTGGCCTGCACAGAGGTGGCAAGGCTTGCTCCARGAGACACAGAGGGCTGCAAGCCTGGGTGGGATATTCATTAGCAAAATCCCTGCCCCTAGAGCCATTCCAATTCTTCTGGCCCACTAATCCACATCTGCTTGATGCATGCCTGTGAAAGATCTCCTGTCTTCATTTGGAGCCTGTGAATTGGAGTGCACAGGCTTTTTTGTTAATTCATTGCAGTAGCTTGTTAAAAAAATAATATCCTTATATCTAATTTAAATGTGTATGATATTAGCATTAGCCTGTGCTGCATGCTGTGTTATTCTCTGCTATATTAAAAAAAAACCCACTTCTTGACATCCTGTGGGTTTTTGTAGTGAAGGTTTCTTATGCACTAGAGTCACTTTCAAGCTTGTTTTTGAAGAAGTRAAGATTCAGAATTCTTTCTCTCAAAGGATTTTCTTTTAGCTCATCTCAAGGAGACGTGGAAGAGTGGGAGACTAACGTAAAGATGTCTCAATAGCAGGTCTGGATATAGAAATATCTTCCCCAGGAGCTGTGCAGTGCCACATTAGGGGGCCAGATGCCCAGTGTAAAATCAATAGAAGCCATTTATGCAAGCTGAGAGTGTGCAGGTGATGTTTGCAGGAACAGAGCCTGTTAGCCTGATTCTCTTCTATTATAGCTTTCTAAAATAGAGAAGTTTAATTTACATTAGCCTGAAGTGCCACTGCTCTTAGTCCTTTGAGTGAGATAAGATATGAATCTACTTAGGCCAGTCCATAACATATGATCACTTACAAAGGATATTTTTCTCCCCTCATGTCCACAAGGATCTGTAGGTTCCTCTGTTTAGAGAAGTACAAACTGGCAGTACTTACCTTGGTTAATGGGCATCTGTTGTAGCTGGCAGAGATGGGATGAAAGAGATCAGATTGTATGGCCTGCAATTTAGGAGGAAGACAAGAAATACCCACAAGACACCTATCTGCCCTGCAATGAGGTTGGCTTTTGCTGTTATTTGTAGGAGTCTCTTCCACTTCTTGCTTCTCTTAAATCCTTGTCATCCAGGTTTGAGAGCTAGGACTATCTTCTTTGGCACCRAGTCAATGTTATGTTTTTTAGCACCAGCAGCCATTCGTATTTTACATTACTGTTCCTCTCTGTTCCTTTCAAGCAATAATCGTAAATATCAACTTTCATTCCTAGAGCGCCTTTCATCCCAGGGGCTCCCAAAGTACTTTCAAGCTTAACAAGCTTATTGTAGAGCACTCCTATAGAAACGTTGAAACTTGCTTTCCATTAAAGCCTGATTTTGGGAAGGAAAACACTGAATTATAATGACTTCAATRCATGAGGGAGCCTTTGCAGCTGTTATTTACTACATGTTCTCTTACCAAAAAATATTGCTTTTTGCTCCTCCATCCCTCTGTCTCCTCAGCTTAATCCAGCAGTGCTCAGTTACCTGGGGCAGAAGAGTGCAAGTAGGAGAGATGGTCATTCCCTGTGATCTGAGCAAGTGCTTTTTTTTTCTGGAATCTATAGCTGCCCTCAACAGTTTCTTCTGACAACTCAATTTCCATCCAGTCTATTTTCTCTTCATTTGGGCAAATCTCCTAGGGCAAAGTTGAATGTCCTGTGGCTTTGGCCACAGGTTACCATCCACAGCTGGGCTATGCTACAGATCATGTGAGAAAACTGTCGTCATCTTCAGGACAAAGTCAGCTGGCCTAATCTAAATCACATTCCCCTGCAATCAAAGCAAAGACAGTTGCTTTGCACTGAAACAAATCACGATCCTTGATATGGTCCTTTATTTGGCTCATCTGTGGGAGCAATAATCCCAGAAGAAAAGATTGTTACTGGTAATTTCTGAACTGAAGAATCTGTTTCCTAATTAAACATATGATTAATTTTCAAGCAGCCTGAATCTGACCAATGTCAATTTGTTTCTCTTCCTTCAGGAGGACTCAATACGGTGGGATCTGTCCATCTCATGATGCACAGAACTTTTTTCCATGCTGCCGTGTGAGAATGTGGTCTCTCCTCTGCTTGGCTGGGAGAGTCTTGGGTCAGGCACACAAACTCTCATTGTTTTTCCAAGGACACACCAAGAACTTGTGGTAGAAGTGGGAACAAAAACGTCCTATCTGGTTCAGTGCTTCATCCACACAGACATAGTTTATCAATACAGATAGCTTTAGATGAAAGATACATCAAAGCATATTTTTGGCTGCTGCTTTCAGAAGTAGTACTAAATCTCCTGGGGGAATGCAAGCAGTGAGATATGATCCAAGTATCAAAATCCCCATCTTCTGACTGTCTCTCCTTCTCTCTCACACTGATCGGGTTCACAAGAAAGCCCTTCCTTGAGGTTATGTCATCTATTCCCATCAGTAGATTTTGGTTCCTAAAATGCATTTTTGCTCTTTTCTGACAAAAAGCTGCCTGTTTCAACACTAACTCTGAAGATCTGTAAATTGGCAAAGGATACAAAAAGAATAATGAACCAGCAGTTGCTGTTTACATTGGCCACCTTGTATAAATGCTGATATTCACATTTCTGAAAGGATTCATTCATCACTGGGAAAGGGTTTGTACCTGTGAATAAGAGCTTGCCGGGGAGGGCCTGTGTGCTTCCTTTCCTCTATCAACAAAGCCTACAAACATGAAGAGATAGTTTTGCAATGGATGTTAACACATATCTATTATTTCAGGATGAAAAAAATAATACATTCCATGCAGCAGAAAATGAATGAAAGCAGTAGTAAATTTAAAGAAAAATCTTATTTATTTTCATGTGTCATGTTTATTTATTTAGGAACATGAACACATATATATTTAAAGTGTCTCTCTTGAGCTTTTTTCTTTGAACTAGCATACTGTGATACAACCTCAAGCCCAGTGGTTAGATCTTGTGTCATGGAAAAACAGATAGACCTGCACTAGGAAAAACAATAGCTGCTGGAAACATTCTGCCAGTTCTATGATCTCTTCTGGGGATGATCTCTTCTGGGGATGTCAGTGAAATAAATACACCTTTGGAAGCACTCTTAAGCCTTCCTYACCTCCTGCTGTTTGTCACACTTGTTGCAATTTGCCTTAAATTAGCTGATTTCACAGCAAGGTTCGTGGTGCTGTTTTGTTAAAAAAGAGCTTGGTACATTCTGCACTGGCCCTGCTGACATGCCATGAGCCACAGCTCAGAGATGGAACAGGACCTCTGCATGGCCAGCAGCCAGCATACTGCTGATCAGGGGTCTTTCAGCAGTGGGGGACATATAACAACAGCGTTTCTGTGGCAGACAAAAGTGTCCACACTCTGTGGGATGGCTACATTTTGACTAGGTTTTCTTTAGGATTTTCTGTAGGATGAAGATCAAGCTCTTTTTCAGGTATGCTATTATGTTAAAACCTCTAATATGACAACTTTCTTTTGACCTTTAGACTGCTTCACTTTTAGGCTGGAAGCAACTGAGGGCTAGGGCTCTCCCTGGGCACTCACACAGTCCTGGCATGGTACAGCTTCAGTTCTGGCAGGAGGCAGGCCACTGCTGCAATCTGAATGCCTCTTTTTTAAAAAAAATGAAGAGTCTGGAAGGTAACCTGCTTAAAAGTTCACCTCTCATGCCAAAGGTGATGCATTGCGAGCACAGTGCTTGTAAAACAGAGGAAGAAAACAAGTGAATGAAATGAGAGAACAAGGACCAACCCACTGCTGTCTTTGGGAGGGGTGCAAGTCTCTGAGACCCCTCTAGTAGAGTTTCTACTCAACCCTTTAAATTGTGGGCAGGGGAAGCTGGGCCAATGACTGATGAGGAACCATGAAGGTCATCCCCTCATGGGACCATGGCTTCAGCATGCAGCTCTGTTGCACACAGGGAGCAAAAATAATGCTAGGAATCTCTGAAATGGTGAGTAGGTACACAACTGTCTCAGTTTGAGACAATGTTTTCAGAGAAAAAATGTTACAGAGTAAATGTTTCCTCTGAAGTGAAAACTTTGATAATTTTTTCCCACCAATATGAAATAGATGTTYGGGAAAAMGTGAAGAAAAAAAAAATAAGTAGTGCCCACAGGACACAGATAAAAAGTAACTGTTAGATATTTAAAAGTCCAGGAACGCACGCTGCTCCTCCCCCACAGCCACTCAGCCACATGGTGCGGAGAAAGATGGCGGCCCCGGTCCCTGGGAAAAAAGAAACAAAAGAAAAAAAGGTCCATGTGGCGCTTGGGCAACAGTGGGAAAACCTGGATAGTCCTCTCGTCACTGTGGATGAAACAGAGGGCTCGGTGTGCTTTTCTGTGGCCAGCTTGGCTTCTTCTGGAGTCTGGGACAAGACAGAGTGGCGCAGCTTGTCCCCGCCGGCTGCCGAATTGCTCCAGAAAATCACAGGAGTCACAGAAAGGAGTAGCAGTCCAGGGAGAGTYGTTTGCCCAAGCTAACAAACCCGAGCTAGCTAAACAGCAACAACGTAACTCCCCTGCACCAGGAGCAAAGAATCCCGCAGCGTTGATGCTGAGGTCCAAAAGCCAACGGCTGCCCCGGCTTTTAAACTGCCTGCGCCCCCCCTGCCCCTTCTTCTGGGTCAGATTTAACSGCACAGACACCTTTTGGGCATACAAGCTGACAGAATATAGGAATACAGGATTGGCACAACATCAACCCAAGGCAATAACAAGCCACTGATGCACAAAAATGATTTCATCATAAGTGGYTGGAAAAGAGGTGCCTGCTCTGCAACAGGCAAACACTTCTCTGTGCAGAACCAGAAAAATTTCCCTTCAGTCTGGGGCAGATTACCCTCAGTCTGAAAAGCAATCCTCATGGTATTATTTCCAAAGATGAAACAAGGGTATTATGGACACTGCCACTGAGGCACGTAGTCTTTAAATATAGCTGCAAATTGCCTGGTTTAATACTAACAAACCCTAATGTTGAGGAAGACAAGACAGGTAGCAGCACTGGTACAGTGTAATATAATGTGATGGCTGATAMAAATGTGAGTCATTCTAGCCAGAGGCTTTAGTATGGGAAGTTGGATAAAAGATATAAAAACAAATCTGATTTTTTTTTCCTTCCTGGTGAAGGTCACTGCCAGGAATAGCATGGGAAATAATTAATGGAGGAAGAAATGTTCCCCTTCGACTTAGAAGTATTGTCTTGCTTTACAGTTTCATTCTCCTCTTTGGGCTCCCATAACAAACACCGGCAAACACAAGAAGCCTTTCTCCCTGAAGCCGCTGACGGATGTCCCCCCCGGYGGGCAGGGACTGCCTGTGCAGTGCTCACGGAGTCTGTCAATGGGTGTGCCCCTCGCTGGCAGTCCACCCCCAGCACTGCACTGAATGGGTCTGCGAAGCTGAATGGGGCTCTACGTAATGGCAGCCAATGTTCCTGGTGGCAGGGAGGCGCAGTGCCAGGCTGTGTGTGAGAGCCTGCTGCTGCTAGGAGGGCTTCACCTCTTTCTCTCRGCTCCTGAGCCCTGGGGAGGTTGGTTATCTTTTCCTGCACTCTCAGCCCCTGTGCTTTGTGTGGGAGGACACGGGTGACACAGTGACCACCGCACTCACAGTGTCACGRGCTGTTTTCTACTCATCCCACAAGACCTGGGAGGCTCCAGGCTGCTCTTTTGTGCCCCATGACCAGCACTGCATTTACAAATGTGCAAGGGCACAGGGAAGCCATGCAGTTGTGCCTGTGGGTGCATAGAACACTACCTGGGGCAGGAGTGATCCACWATGCAGCTCATCTGCTTCGTGGGAATGCTGTACTGCAGTTTAATTCCCTTTCCTCAAAGTACTCTTTGAGTGGGGACAGGTAAGTAGAGGAATTAGTGCATCTGCTTCGTGTCATCAGCCTGCAGGCTGAAAACTGGGCAGCTGCTGGGGCTGAGAGGCTGCTGCTCCTCAGGGCACTGCTCAGTTTTCTTCCAGGTGGCCATTGCAGGGAGAAATGCTGGTGGGAATCTCTGAGCTTCACATTGCTGACTAAAATCTCTTGCATGGGACTCTGTCCCGTCTGCCACGATGGGCTGGTCATGTTTTCCGTTCTCAGCTCCATGTGGCTGCTCTGAACATTCCAGRTTATCTGCACCAACCAGCTGTCTTCCCTACTGCTTGGTTCGCCAGGCCTTCATCTCTGCTCAGCTCGCATGCCAGGGTCATCAAGGCAGTTAGCAGAGTGTTAAGATGCTTTTCACTTGGGAACCTTGGAGGTGAGAGTTCAGCTCCTCCCTCCTGCAGCCATAACTCTGCAGTGAACTTTGAGGGGTAGGAGCACTGCAGAAATCCGAGTAGCCTGGAGCTCCCATATAGCACAGGAAAAACCTATTATGGTAAGCTCTTAACCACATTTTCCACACATTTTACAGAGTCTGGAGAATCAGCTTGTTTCAGCCAGGTTTCCAAACTGCTTTTTGGTGTTTATCCAAAGACTTGGGGCCACACATTCTCTTATTTCGGCTTTTCACAGCTGCTTCTCCTTGAAATGATTGCAAGGAGTGCTGAGTTGGGTGGGATGACCTGTTGCTCTCAGGTTTATTTCTTTGGAGCACCTATGTCAAGAAAGACTGTAAGACATAATCATGAAAGTACTTCTAGGTCACCACAGTCTTGTCAAACTTGTTGTGATCCCTGAGAATGTCACATTTATGAGCTTATTTACCACAGCTTTAATTCACTTTTTATTCACTAAAAAAAATMATATAATTCCAAAATTTCTTTCTTCCTTCTCTTTTTGCACTCAAGTTTACCATATTTGCAGATAGCCCGTGCCTATGGTTAGCAGCTGGTGTGGTGCATCAGGAAGCAGATTTACAGAGCTGGCTGTTTGATGCTGAGCACTTGCTGGAATAGGGGGTTTACATCAGACTGCCTCCGTTCTGGTTCGCAGGGGCTCGATGCTCATTAGAGGTTGGAGTGCAGGAGTTGTGCTCCTGTAGTCCATCTCCTCATTTCCTTTCACTTAAAGGGAATCCAGATACAAAATTGCTCCCTGACATAAAGCAAAACACAGCAAGTGGGACAAACAGGACATTTCCTCAGAAACTCACTCAGGACATAGCAAGTGAACAAAACTCAGGACATAGAAAGACCTGTCAAAAGACCAAGGTCAAGAGACCAAGGCCAAAAGACCAAGGCCAGACACATCACTTTACCTTGAAGTCCCACATGGTTTGAAYGCATGGTAAACGGGTCAGTTCTTTGGCTAGTGAAATAGCTGTTTATACTGGCTAAGCAGCTCTCTTATTCTTTCTTGGATACAGCTGCTAATCTATTCTTCTCTCCTCGTACACTTCCCCAACCTTCCCTTTTGCCAAACCCTCACTAAGCATACACATATATATCTGTGTGTGCGTAGGTAGTCTTGTCTGCTGCCGGGATTTCCTCCCAAACAATACCTGTTGTGCTGGCCACAGCGGTTCTCTTGGTTCCCATGCTCAGAGCAGTTTGAGTTTCCTGCTGGCTCAGCAGCAAGACTTTCAGGGCTTTTTATACTTATTCTTCTTCAGGAGCCAAGCGGAGGAGCGTGGTTTGCCTGTGAATAGTGAGCTGGCTGGGCAGGCAGCAGGAAGCTTGCATACTAAACCGTGTGAACTTTGCGGAGGGGAGGAAGGGGGCTGGGGGCTGCTGGCTGGGCTTCATGAGGCGTTTGTTGCAGCTCTCTGCCTTATAAACTCATCATCTCAGCRCAGAGATGCTCTTTGCCAAAGAAACAGTATCTGTAAAATGAGGGTGGAAAGAAGCAAGAGAGATGAAAATGGAATTATAGAAAAAGCAGGAGGAGGGATTGGAACGTGGAGAAGAGTGAGGAGGCTTGGGTTTTCATTATTCACATGAATACTTGTGCACGGGTTCCCTGCATGGAGTGGTGCCACTACACCTCATGCAGCACTGTAGGGCTCACAGGCCCTCTTGTTACCCCCTTGCTGCCCCAACAGTGGCCACACCATCAGTGTAAGGGCAGCTTTTCTGTATTGCTCAGACAAAATCAAAACACACTCCTCTCTTCCCCCCTGGACCCCAGCTCCACTCCTTTCTGTTTCTGTCAGCAAAGATTAATAAATAAGCAAGTTCCAATTCACAAGGATCAGGAATCATGTTGTAGCTATGAAAGAGGGGTTTGAAGAGCAGCACTGTGAAATGCCAGCACCAGCTTGTTGGTCACAGGTGAAATCATCCTTAAAGTAAGGGGAGAGGTGTTTTGGCAAGTGCTGTGGCTTCTCTGTAGGTGCAAGCATGCAGGGGCCTCCTTGGGAAAAGGTGGGAGGCAGGAAGGAAGGAAGGAAGG
>NW_026623324.1:2164485-2191926 GCF_030028575.1 Malurus melanocephalus | reverse complement strand
GAAGGAAGGAAGGAAGGAAGGAAGGAAGGAAGGAAGGAAGGAAGGAAGGAAGGAAGGAAGGAAGGAAGGAAGGAAGGAAGGAAGGAAGGAAGGACAAGCTGAGCCCATTTGCCTGCAGATCTGCTACCTGCCTCATACTCATGTGTGCATAAATGAATGGGGAATAGGCTTTCCCTGTGCTTTGAAAATGAGGTGGCAGAGGATCACGCAGTCTGCACAGATACTTCCTTAGCAAGAGCAGCCTGATATAGGTATGGTGCCATGGTGGATATTGGTGGGATGACCCTATGCAGGGGGAGTCTGTGTGTGTGTGTGTGTGTGTATGTGTGTGTGTGTGTGTGTGTGTGTGTGTGTGATGTAGAGGTGGAAATGCCAGCAGTGACAGATCGGGACATGGAGTAAGGTGAGGCTCTATTTGTTCATGCCATAACATCATTGCAAAGTGATGCGACCCTCCTGACCTGACCCAAAATAACACCCCACAGCTCTCCCTCTGTTTGGCAGCACCTTTCACTGAGGGTGCCCATTACTCCAGGCCTTAAGTAATCCACACATACACAGTAAATCTGAAAAGCTGGGGCCCTTGCTCCCCTGTCTGGCTCAGGAGCTCTCTGGCTCCCAGTTGACCACTGAGCAATGTGACACACATACTTGCACCTGCATCCTCATGGTGCCCCCCTAGAATGAGTAGCCTTCCCTGGAGATCTGTGAGTGCTGGAAAAGTGGGAAGATAGAGCTCCAGGTCCTGGACTGGGCTCCCAGAGAGCCATTGGAGGTCCTGGGAAGAATCACTTGCCAAGCTCATTTAGATCCCAAAYAGTCTATGCCTAGGCAGCTTGTGGCAGAGCATGGGCACTTCCAAGGGAAACAAATCTCTTCACCRTGGTCTTCTTAGTAAGTACAAAAGCAGTCACAAATTTGGGGAAGTTACCATCAAATTAGTSCATTTTCTGTTCATCTCTACTCCTGACTCAGCAGAAGCTCAGTTTAAATTACACATACTTGATGACTTTGATGAAGACTGTCTGTTTTTAAGACTGCTAATGTTTCTTATAAGGCCAAGTGTTTAGTTGCTTGTAAGCCCCTGAAAACTTTATCCATCTATTACTTAGCTGTTCTGGGTATCTGTCTCAGGCTGAATGTGTCTTAGAAACTTCGGCAAATAACATTTTTTTTTGCTTGCTTACAAGAAAGAGATGAGACAAATTATTTTTTTTTTCTTCATATTCAAACATGTTCTTAAAGTGATCTGTTGATGAACTCTAGCACTTCCTGTGTAAAGGAGATGCTTGAAATGTGGCAGATATCTGGAATGCACCTTTGGTTGCTTTTCATGGGGRAAAAGAAGTTTAAAAAAGTACATTGAACTTAGAAACCATAGGGGAAAAAAGGGCCTCAGATCTTAGCCACTCAGCAGAAACTTCTTAAGAGTTAGAATCTGAATTCTCTGAAGACACTTGCTCAGTGGAAACTTGTTCAAGTCTGGGAGYTAAATCACAGATGATGATGATGTAGGCATACTGCAGCCTCCTGCTGCAGGTGCCGAGCAGCAGCTCTCTGACATTGTTTTGCTGTGCTGACAGGGTTGCTGCAGTGCTGTGGACCAGAGCCTGGAGTTGCTCCCAGATGTGCTCCTTTGCTGAGACTTGGGTGAATGTGCAGGAAAGCTGAGGTTGACTAGGGCTAGGACCTGGCTGAGGGAGGGAGGGAGGGAGGGAACCCTACAGSAGTACAAAGGCTGGGCACCCCCTGCCTGGAGAGGGAAACTGATGTCACATGTGGAGGTGGACAAAGGAGCAGGGCCAAAGCAGAAGACAGGCTGGAAGAACCAGGAGGAGCAGAAAAAGTCTGATTTGGGAGTATCCTCATCAGATCACACCTCCTGCAGGGCTGGGGTACAGCAAACCCAGGGAATTCTGCTGTGCAGTAATTGTCTGTTGTCAGCAAATGTGTGGGGAAGCTGTTGGCACAGGCTGTGAGTCATTTCTGCCTGCTCCCTTGGCAGAGGCTGTTGGGCTATCAGTATTCCCAGTTATTCTGCTTTTCAAGCATGATGGAATTAACTTCTGACAGTAAGAGCCAGTTCTGCTGGTGAGTCATGTGGTAGCCAGTGTGATGTCACATGATGGGATTCCTGCATTTTGCTTTCAGTTTGCCATGTGTAAATCAAGGAAATGACACAAACCCGACAGARATTGAAAGTATGGCAAACTTGTAGGGTCAAGCACTTGGCATTTAGAAATGATTCATTTAACACTTGCCATCTGAGTCCCATCTGCACAGGCACCATGATAGTGTTGCTTTTAGCCACAGGATCAAATACATATGTAAATATTTCTTTCCCCAGCAATAGCTCTGTATCTTTTAATGCCCAGGGCAGACAGTTCTCATGGGAATCGAGGCTGGGAAAGGGTTCTTGTCCTGCCTAATTGCAGCTGTGCAGAATGAGAGGAGGATCCCTTCTTCACCTTCAAGGCCACAGCAGACTCCAGCCCACGGCATTGGTGATGGTAGGCAGCACCTGTGTCCCTGGCCTGCAGCAAGGCCAAAACAGATGGGGTTTTGGGGTCCTCAGATCAATCATCTACCAAACTCAAACAAGCCCTCATGAGGCACATGCACAGTGGGGCTTTGTATAACTTGTAACTTGACCACAGGTGGGGAAACCTAGGACCCTTGCGAAGGCACATCCTCCTCCCCTGGCTGAGTATCAGTGCCAGCCTCTGAAGACAGACACRCTTAATCTCATCATTTGAACGGAGCAAGCTAACATATATCTTTCTAATCTTATTCTAGCAGACAGTTGAGTTATTTTAGCTAAAAATTACCAAAGGAGTCTGCCTGAGGCAGACATCTCCAGCATGGTGTATTTGAGCTCGAGCAAGCCATCACTAATGGGAAGAGTTAAGCAACTTTAACTCCAGACAGCGCTCTCAGGGGGAAATTAGAAACTGGCTCTGTGGATGGCCCCACCAGAAAACATGTAGGTGTGTGTGTGAAATCCTGCCGCTGCGCATCCAGTTATCCAATTGCTACAGGCAAGTACTGACCTGTGCTTGTAATGCGCCATTTGCAGGCTCCAGGGGTGGACTTGCTGTTTTGCAGACCTACTGGGGCTTCGTGCTTTGCTGTTAAATCAAATGGTGGGGAGAAATGGTATTTTAGTGATGTTAAAGTGTGAAGAGAAACACTTTGGATTTCTCTTTCCCTGCAGGAGGTGCAGGCACAGGGGGACAGGATGCTGCTGGTGTGCAGTACACGTGGCATGTGTGGCAGGTTGCTGTGCAGAACRGTCTTGCCATCATGGCTGTGAGTGGTCCTGGGGACTCACTTGGTGACCTCTTCACCAGCTGAGGTTTTGTCAGGGGATTGAAAGAGCTGCAAAGGTCACCAGTAGGAGGTTAGCTCAAACTTCAAGTGTGCATTTTCCCTTTGTGCAGGAAGAGKTATTTTCCTTTCTTGTTACACTTCATCTAGAGCTCTGTAAACAGCACTCTGTCCTTGATGCTGACGCCTTCAAATGATTTCGTCTTCATCTTAGGGATTTAYTTATCCAAACTGCACTATTTAGTTATTTAATCTTCCCTTTAGTTATTTGGTTGTTGGTCATTGTTTAATTCTTTCCCATATGCCAACATCTCTGACACACAAGTGCCTGCAGTGGCTTTCTCTGTTTAGAGGAATGGCTCAGACCCAGCAGCACACTGCAGAGAAAAGCCATCTCCCTTCTGCTCGGTGATACAATGTTCTTCACCTCTCTGCAGGTCAAAATGAGGCCATCTTATTTTGTAAATCAGCATTTACTTTGATACTACCTCTTACCCATTTGTTAAGCCCTTTTCAGCAACTGCTATGGATTATTTTTCCRAATGTTTCCTTGCATTGCCCATGTCTCAGCAGGAGCTGTTAGATGCTGTTTTTCTTCCCAATCCCCCATTTCCAGAACTTTTTTTTTTGTGAGATCATAACTAGAAACCAAAGCTCACACACTTTTCATCATTATTAAATCCAAACTGATTCTTTAAAAGAAGGAAAAATAAACGCTTTACAGGTTCATAAGTCTTCATCTTGGGAAATTATTCCTCTCCATTTACACTGGGCAGRCTGACAGTTTGGATACACGGAAAGGGAGGGATGTTAAAATGGTGAGTAAGTCTCTTCTGGAGAAGTCCAGCCCTTGGTTATTCCCAGCATTAGTGCATTCTGCTGAAACTCCAACAGAGGTTTTAAGAGCTGATTGTTTGGACACGTAAAAGCTTTGGAATGGTATGTGCAGGTGATGCTTCATTTTTATGTTCAATGTGGATTAGAATATGAAAGAACCCAATTTCAACCTAATCTGTAAATGACACCTAAACCCAACCTGTGCAACATGCACTGCCTGAAGAATATTTACTAGGATGTCTTTGCAGTTTTTGTATTTCTTAAGAAATCTTTTTTACTACTTCTTCCCTTGCAGGCATTAGAGGTGGAAATAGGAAGGGGTTTTTACCTAACCTCATAATCCAGGAGAGAGGCAAAGGGCTTTGTCTGTGTAGCTCCCCAGTATCATTGTATTAAACTGGCAGTGAACTGGAAGCTTCTCCAAAGCTGTGGGTGTCAAATGTCCCACCCTGTTTGCCTGTGGCTCATGAGTTATTTGATTTCTACTTTTGTGGTCTGAACCCTTCAAAGCTTTGTCCTATATGAATAAACAAAAACTTGCTACAGCCTATGGACAGACCTGGAAACCATTAGGTGCAGAAACATCACAGGACTTCAGTAATGRACACAGACTTCTTTTTAACTGAAAATAATGTATACTTTAAAAGGATAGAATGTGGAATGCATTCTCAACAGCCACTATCAGGAGCTGCTGGCAGTTTCTCTGAACAGAAAAGTCCTTTTCTTGGAGATTTCTCCTACCCTTTGGGCTTCTGTCCATTTCTGTGTTGTTACTTGCAGTGTTTAAGCATCGTTAAGCTTAAATGCATAAATTTYCTTTGGCTATTCAACCCCAGTCATTTTTGGGAAGGAATTGGCCAGAATCCCTAAACCAATAATAATCAAACGTCTGTYTTCCATTAAAAAGGCTGCCATTTATCTGGCAAGTAGTGCAAAATGGAATAGGTAGCTCAGTTCAAGCATCATCTGAGAAACCTGTTGTTGCAAAACCAGGCAAGTGTCTTGCACTTAAGCAGATGGTACCTTTGCCAATACCCAGGTTGTTGCATGGTGTGTGAGTATATTTGGTTTCTTAATGTGTTATTTTCATTATCAGTCTCTTGGTTTCTACCACTCTTTATAAATACACCAGCCACAACTTGTAACCTTTACAGGCTCATCCAAGAAGCATGGCCTTTCAGGCACTCCTTTTGAGAGTATTTATTGTGCTCCAGGAGAGGATGTCTTTGTTTCAGGATTGTTCTGGGCATGAGCAATAAAAACCAAAATGGAGATGGTGGCCAGCACAAAGAACCAACCAAAGCAAATTTAATGAATTTCTTTCCATACCTGCCAATCCACCCTCCCCTGCAGGAAAAACAGCTCTCAGATGAATAAAGCATATGGCACAGAAGATGGAGAACCAATGCCAAGTTTGTCTTTGCCTTAGCAGAACTCACAGCAAAATGCTGAACCTGCAGATCTTCTAAACACGCTCTTGCCCACTGCCTTCTGAGGTGGAATTGTGCACTCTCACTGTTTAAATCCTCAGCTGGCAGACACACAGTACTACATTCAAACTACTTGCCATGGAGACCAGTGCGTGCTGCAGCAGCAAAAAAAAACCCATCAAGGAAATGGGCTAAATATTTGAGAAGGGTCTGAAGCCCACACTAACCTGCCTTCTGCATGCACATGGGCTACCCATTTGTGACAGGCGTGCCTTCTGTGTGGCTAGATATCCTGTTTCTGGCCATGGTTTGTTGTATTTGAGCTGTGCAGGAGTGAGGCATTAGCGTAAACCCTATCATCATGGCTTTCTCTACAGTGAGCAGATAGACAGCAAGGCCCACACATTATTTATCCTAAAAGAGGTGTGGAGTGTTGTAAGAGGATGCCCCTCTCTCTACATAAGCTCAAAGAAAACCCTCAGTGCCAGCTCAGCCTGTGTCCAGCCATTGCAGGTCTGTCTGCTCCCAGCTTAGTCCCATCAGGCCCTGGGAGGACATGTGGCTAGTGGGTCCTGGTGTGACACAGATAAATGGGATGTCACCACCAACCTGCTCTGCTGTCTTCCAAAGGATCTAGGATGCTGGAGGAATGTCCAGTTCCTCTCAGCAGTATACCTCTCCACTGTTGGGTGACACTGAAGATGAGTGAATTAAGAAGTTACACATCTGAGGCCATTATTGGACCCATGTCTGTGGGGCCTGAAGCTGACCAGACTTATATRTAAGGAAAAAATCCCCTGCTGAGTTATTTTAATCTGTCAGACAGCAATGGAAAAGTGTGTGTTGTGTACTCTTATGGACACATTTCTTTATAGGTGCTCTCAGACCCAGGAGATGAGGCCATCATTTTACCTGGACARGGTACATGGGTGTACCCCATGGGCTGCTGTTCCAGGACCTCTTGCAGCACTTCAGCTTGGAGATGTTTCTTGAGATGGGGATGAACTACCGTCTTTGGATCCACGTRTTTCCTGCCACTGTGTGTAAGCAATGCCACTCTTTCCAGACAGTAGGAGATACCTGACACAGTGCTGAAATTAATGGACCAGGGAGCTCCTTTGTTTAAATGAATGCTAGGAGAGACCATGGTAGTCTTGATTTTTCACATGGTTAATGTTCCCAATCGTCTTTTTAGTCCTCTTACGGCAACTATGTACTTTGCAGCTCAAAATCACATGAATCTCTGCTCAGCAGAAATGTAAATGTTTTGATAAAACTGTTCTTAASAAGTTTAATTCGTTTAATCAGCTTGATTAACTGTGGAGCTTTACAGTCTTTAATTGGGAAGGATTTGCTATAAATTAACATTTTTTGTAATTTTATGAAGAATGCGGGGGTGTGCAGGATCTTGCTGCCTTGATGGTGGCATGGGAGGTGCTTGTCTCTGGCACCCAGCCATTCCCCTGCAGCTCCACTTGCTTCAGAACCCTGGAGACCTTCGGGCACTGAGCCTCCCCACAGGGCCGAGAAGATGCTGGGCAAGGGGCACGACGTTGCTGGAAGTGTCTCAACAGACACTATTTCTTTTCTCTTATGTTTGCATCTCCTAGATGATTAATCTCCCCTTCCAGTAAAAATGCAGCATGCCTCTTTTTCCAACAAGTCCCACAAGAAAGCAAGCGCAGATGTCCATAACAGCCCTTTCCTTGTTTCGGTTCATAACCAGCCCCAGCCTGCACCTAGTTTTCAAAAGTCTTCAGGTATATGACTAGAAAGAGGGGGAAAAAGAGGAATGATCAGAAGATCTCAGTTTGGGTGCACGTCGCAACTGGTCTTACCTCTCTTCCATTTAATGTGGCTGACTGGCAGGCTGTAAAATATGTCCAGGTGGAAACAACATAATTTTGTTTTACTCTGTCCAGCCTCATGTTTCAGAACTGAATGTCCAGTTGTGCACCTGTATGAGACCTCCCAGGCCCTGGAGACTTAATGCAGCAATATTAATTTGTTTAAATAGGCAGTTTATAGTCCACATGGCAGTTTTCTGTGCCTTTTGGTCAATGTCCCAGACTAGAGGAACTAAGCAGAGATTGAAAACAAATGAACTATCCCTTTAAATCTAGAGTCTGCCCAAAGCAACAGAGCAAGCAGAGCATCAGCACAGAGTGTGCCTCAGTGGGTTTGCTCTTTGCTGGGTGAGCACTGTTCTTCCTTGGACAGAGCCAGTGCACAGAGCGTCCCCAGGGCCTTGACATCCAAATGCACAGGCAGAAAAACATGGATCTGCAGCTCTTCTCAGACAACTTTGCACATTCACTCCTGTCTGACTCTGAATTGGCATGGTCCCTGGGAAAACAGGGTATTTCTCAAAAAAGGAAAGTTTTTCTTCCTTTCCTAGTACTTCCATRGTCCTTCTGCATACATGGCTCACACAGGCCTGGGTGATGCAAGAAGAGACATTTCTAACAGCAAACAATTCCAGTTCCTCTTTCACCCTTGACATTTCTACATTTGATACTTTTTTGCTTTTTTTTTTCCCACAGACTAAACATTCACATGTCATATCCTGTTCGAGTAGTTGTTTTAATGGATGCGCTGCCAACAAAGACACTTGGGTTTAGGTGGCTGATCCTTTGTGATTGTAATGGCCTTTCATGAAAAGGTTTTGTCTTCATAAGGACAAAATGTTCTTTATCCAGCTTCAACTTTTGAAAGAAACAYCGCAAATGTTTTTGGATTGGATGTGCAATGTTGTGCAAATTCCATAATACCAAGGTGGAAAATCCGTCCTTTCCTTATTAACAAACTGTATATCAAAACAAGGAGGCTTAATGCGTATACACAATTAATCAATTTTATATCCCCAGCCAGGAGAGTGCTGAAAACCAGAAGAAATTTGTAAAAATATTTTAGATATGAAACTAAAGAAATATTTGTGTGTGTCTGGTTTTTGGTTTTGTGGTTTGTTGTTTTTTAAAAAAATTAGATTTAGCTTTTATTTTCAATTCCTCTTCTCTGAAATTGCTTACACTTTGAGGCTGTGCATCCTGAGCCCTGGAGGGCTCTGACAGGAACAAGCAGGGACACAGGAACCTCTTCTAAAGGTAGAGATTCCGAGCTGTCCTTCAAAATTGTATCAGTTCCTGGTGCAGCCACTGCAGCCCATGTTTGGGGCTGAGGAGGCCACAGATTACTGGTGCACTCAGAGGAAGTGGTGAAAACCTCCAACAGTGTTCAGGATGCGACATGGTTTGGGTGGCTTGGAAAATGAAAGTCTTGCTGCACTTACTGGATTCCAGGAGAAAGCAGCTATGTGTTGCTGATTCTGGGAGAAGTACTGGGTGACTGGCAACTTTTAAGTTGCTCTTTCATGGTGTTGTGTGAAGTGCACATGGGGCTGTGCTAGAGGCTTGCATTACAGAGCATGATTTCAGCAGAGCTTTTCTGAAAAAAAAAATGAAAGTAAACGGTGTTATTTTCAGCCTGAATAGTGAGCAAGTTGTCAGTATCTAAATGAGAGCCCTTGAAGTAAGCTCCAGGTGCTGCAGGAAGTGGTGGAGGTGACTCAGTAAATGTCACACTTCCCTTCAAGTCAGTTCTGAAGCAGTGTCCAGAAATAACATTTCATGGGCATCTGGCTGTTTGAGATGGCCCTGCTTTTCCATGGAACTCCAAGCTTGTTCTACCTGGCACCTTCATGATTCTACACCTCCTGTTTCGGTCACAAATATTTGCCTTCATCTTCTTGTCTTTGTTCTGCCCTATAAAGACAAAGATATGGCAAGTTCTGTAGGTGTCTGAAAGCAGGAGAGGTGGCCTTGGCTGGGGGACAACATGCCTGGAGGCTCRTTGTGGCCACTGTGCCCGTGGGGACTCTGAGGAGCTGCAGAGTGGTGGCACACAGCAAACTGCACCTCATGCTGGCGGTAAAATCATCCCAGAGCCCCTTGCCTTAGAATGACCTTTCACCTCCTGCTTTCACAATGATGAGGTTTCATATGCTTTCTGGAGCTGCCTGGGCTGCAGGGCAGCCTGCCCAACCTTCTCCTGGAGGAGGCTGGGCTGAGCTGGATGGCCCTGCCCCACCGCCTCCACCCTCATGTCCAGGCCTTTTCTCATTTGTCATTGAGGAGTACCTCTCTCTTCTGTCACCACAGCCTTTGGGAGCACCCCAGTGTGGGCTGGGATTAGAGATGGGGTGAGAAGGAACGGCAGGGAAACCTTGTCCTGTCCCCCTGGATCCCAGTGTACAAAGGCAAGGGCTGTGACTGTATCCAGACTCCTCTGCAGCACTGTTTTCCTAAACATGTTTCTTCTCCTTCCCCTTCTCAGGCAGTGTGCTCTGTGCTTGTGCYGTGTGTCAGGGTGCCTGGACACACCGAGGCTGCTCATGCAGCTCACTCAGCATCTGGTGAGCAGTGACACTGGGACTCTTCCACTTCTGCACCCAGGGCAGACAGATGAGCTGGAGGTRCCTGCAGTACTGGCTCAGTTCGGGCTGGAGATGCCCTTTGGACAAACATCCTGGCTGCTCCCACACAACTTTTCACCTCATGGGGTGACCTGGCAACTCATAGGCTGGGTTTCTGGTGGAAGAAACTAAACTGGAAAATGCTGTCTGGGAGTACCCCATCTGCTTCCCAGCTGAGTTCATAGAGCCAGACTACAGCTAGTCTGATGCAACCCCTCCTAAAATCTGTGCTACATGGATGTCATATCCTTAGTACCGTGTGCTTTGCCCTACAGATAGGCTCCTATTGGACTGCATGACTTGGCATCACAGTCACAGCCCTTGGGGCTGCTGCTGAGCTAAGGGAGCAAACATGAGCTCTCTTGGCAGTGGCCGCAGCCAGCCTTCTGAGATGTTGTGGTACCCTGAAACCGGTACCAAGARACTTTGACACATAGTGTAAAGCTTAGCAGTTCAGCAATGTTGGCAGAACCCCACAGTGCCTTGAAAGACCTGAGGGCACTACAGTGAGGGGCACTACAGAAACATGAGGGTGGCAGCACCCCTCAGATGTGTCCACATGCCCTACCTGTGCTCCCCAGACTGGATGCAGAGATGCCGGAGGTAGACAAAAGGCACGGAGGCCACAGGACAGATTTTTGTGAACATTCAAACATCACAGGTGGTGCAGTTTTTGTCTGGAGGTCGTTTTATTTCCATAAGTACAGAAAATAGGGGCTGTTTGCTTCTCACTTATACCAATGAGATTGTGTGTGTCCGCATTATGCATCATATTTCCTGGCACAGAAAGCAAGTTTTCAGGGCTTCTGTTGTTCTGCTTCAAAAATTCCTACCTTTTTATTAACTTAGATGAAGGAACCCTTTGGAGAATGATGTCACTTGCACCTCAAATACTCAGAAGTTTTTGATCATGAGTTTTGGATGGCTTCAGGGTCAGGCTTGCTGATTTACAAAGAGCATATGTGCACTCTTCAAAACTTGTAAAATATGGAAGCGATTTGTGTATGGTTGGGAGAGGTGCTCACAGGCCTGAAGCTTTGGGGTTTTTTGCTGTGTCTTTACAATTTCTCAATCTCAGGGGCTTTTTGCTGGTTTTTTTCCAAGCAGACACAAATGCCTCATGTGAAGCACGAGGTTTGGCCCTTTGACTGTGGAACTAAGTRGCTCTGAGAAACGATCAGCCCTAAAAAGCAACTTCTTGTGAGGACCCTTCTCAGTTTTCCCTGGCAAGGAGCCAGCACAGAGCACTCTGCCTCTCCCATTTGTGCGAGCCCATCCGAGAGCACGGCCTCACGATCTCCAGGCTGTAGCACCAGGATCGCACTTGTACCCTTTCCAAGCAGCCATGGCAGCTGTGGTCATGGGAAGACAACAGCTGAGTTGGCAGGCTCAGCAGCACCCTGAGGGGCAGGCTGTGCCTCCCTGACCTTTACAGTGGGCTCAGCTCCCCCTCTGCTGCGGCTTCTAGGGGGGCAGAGCCAAAATGTCCAGGCAGATTTCCCTGAAAAGGTCAAAGCTGTGCAGCTCAGAGGTGCTGGCAGGGGAACGGTGGAAGGGGATTTCAGCCTCATTCATGGGACAACAGCTGCGGGCTGGGAGCTCACCCTGAACACCGGTGCTGGCTGTGGGGGGACCCCAGCTGCTGCCCACCCCAATGAGGGCATTTTTGGGTCTGGAGGGGYGCCCTGGCATTCCGCACAGGTTGCCAGGGACCCGGCAGCCACAGTCTCCTGCTGGGGCAGGCGGTGGGGCAGGGGATGATTYGGGGCCACCCACAGGACAGCATTTTCTCATAGGGGAGCACAGGCAGCAACTCAGAGCAGGCACGGAGTGGGAGCAGGGCAGGGGATGCACTGGGGCCGAGGCTGCTGCAGCAACTGGTGCTGATTGTGCCAATGCTCCGCACAACACTCRGGCGGTGCTGTGGGAAGGTGTGGGGCCACTTGTCCTTGCGCTGGCTCAGGGTTGACATCAATCCCCATAAAATCAAGGGAGTGCTTGGGTGCACYGGCCCCCACTGGCCGGCTGTGAGCCATCCCCAAACATTTCTGCTGGACACGAGCAAAGCTGTGGGTGACATGGCTGGGCCTGCTGCCCTCCTTTCAAGTGCTATGCTACTTAGCCGGACTTTGCGTAGTTTCTTGAAGGGAAGGATTTGGCAAGACAGAAAAGGGGAAATGCAAATTTTTTTCCTTTAGGGTTTTTTTTTGGTTGTTTTTTTTGTTTTTTGGTTGTTTTTTTTGCTAGGGAAGCCACAGCCTTACGAAGTCACCATTCATTTTAGCAGCCAGTGCAGCTGCACACAGCAGATTTAGTGACCGGACACTGCGGTCTGGTTGTGTGTGTAGTTGATGCAAAGCTTGGAAAATAATAAACACAAGCTTCCCCGAGCAGGGCACGACCGTTATTGCGTGCASGCTGTAATTCAGGAACTAGCAGATGTCTGAGCTTCATGCCCAGCCCGACAGAGACACAAGAAGGGAACTGGTTCAGGGTTTGTGCACAGCTGCGCTGGTCAGATGACTCTGTCAGCTGAACCTGCCTCCGAATCGGGCCTGATTTATCATAGCAGGGACTCTGACCTTTGTCTGGTCACAAAAATACCATCTTGGAAAGATTTCTGAAGGCTTTGTAAAGAAGGAGAGGAGTGGTAATAATAGTTCAGGGGCGTCCCTGTAAAGGACTCTGCCTGCTGCTGAGAGGCGCAGCCCTCTTCCCTCTGAGTGCTTTTCACCAGGGCTAGTGAGAAGCACTCACATGAGATATTTTCCAGGATGCTGTCTCATGGGATGGTTAACATTTTTGCTTGCATTTGTCTGGGGTGATGGGGCATCGCTCTCCCTGGTGGTCTCGTTTCCACCTTCAGGCAAGTGCAACTTCAGGTCCACCTTCAGACTTGCCTGCAGGGTAGTGGCTCAGACCCATGTCCAGCCCATGGCTGTTGGGTGGCCMGGGTGACATGAACTGGCAGTTGCCATTAATCCTGTGCTACAAATCAGTGCACATTGACAACCTCAGCCCAAGCTGAGCAAGCTGGGCTGTTTCTCCCCATCCAGGTCACTTTGCTTGGAACTTAAAACCTGGGCTCAAGCTCTGCTCTCATGTGGCAGGGTGGCCAAAGGCTGTCTAAAGATAGCTGCACAGATCAGTGTGGCCTGGACTCGACCACATTTCCAAAAATAGCTGGWAAAGAGAACTGGAGAAACCTGTGGATTTCCTTTCAAGCTCATCTGCCATGGCTGGGCACATTGTGCTGCAGGCTGTTGTGGATAGAGCCAAGTTGTTAAAATGCTCAGTCAGAGAGCCCAAAGCTGTATAGGCAGGGCTCTGGGGTGCCCTTCCTACTCTTTGGTGAAGAAAGCAGGAAGAAAGCAGGCTACCACTTGGGCTGCATCTGTCAGGTGTGAAAATGGAAGAATGCTTTCTTTTAAATGAAAMGTGCTGCTTAGCCGAGTTACATATCCACTAGAGTTCCTCTTCTTTCAAAGTCCAGAGGGCARTTGTCTGTGCCTACTGTGTAAAGTGATACGGATTTTCCATTTGCAGGAAGAAGGGAGCATAGGTTGGTGGCTAAAACTCAGGAGTGGCAACTTGGAGATATGAGCTCCATTAACCCACAGGCACTGCCAAGCTGRGTTGTAATTACGGATAGCTATTAATTCCTTCCATTTCTTTTTCTCCAAMGGGCCCTAATGAAATTTGCAAATGAATCCTGAAAGACACTGTTGTCAAAGGGACCTCAGCGGGCAACTCRCAGAAAAGGCAGGCGTTGTGCAATATTTCCTTGTAAAAATTTGTGACTTGTTCTATGAAGCAGGCGCACAAGGCCATGGGGTATTTGCAGCAAAGCCCAGTCTGTAGCTGTGTCCTCAAGGGAATTGTAGCTACTCCTGCCAAAAATGACTTGGTTCAAGACCTTTTCCTCAGCCCTCACAGCATATTAGATTTCATACCTTAACAACAAGTGGCAAAAATGCACTTCAGAGCAGCAGGCAGAATGCCACCAATTTCCATGGGTGACCATCGCGAAGTCAGATCAGGATATGGATGGGCAAGAAGAATGTGCTAGTTGGTGAGCACATAATTTGTTTCCAGTGATTCATGGTCTTCCACTTTCACACATCCCCCTCAGCCTCCTGCACAAGGATGCACTGTCTGTCTGCAGTGTTCTGTGGAATGACTGTCTTTTGRCTTTTCTGGACAGTACTCTTCTCCTTCTCTTGCTCTGGTCATCCTGCAACTTGACAATGCCTGCAGTATAATTTCATTATTACACTGGATTTTTAATGCTTCAGTGATATTTACTTAAGTCCCGTGGCCACACTTAGGAAAAAATTGCTCCTTTCACCGAGAGGAGCCRAATGGAACGGGTGTTTCATGAAAGGAACAAAAGTTTGGGAAGAGGGGAGAAGTCAAGTGAGTGCAAACACTGGTCAAAGCTGTTCTCTTGCTCAAAGCGAATACTGAGAAAACTTGYTCAGTGGGTCATGATGAGCTCATTCAGTCCACTCAATTACTGGAAAAATCTTCCACTTTGAGCAGTATGCATGTGTCTGTGTTGAGTCAGAACCTGGCACAGCAGCTTCAGTGCACATTTTTATTATAAAAAAAGTCCCCTTTATCTTTTGCAACCCTAAAAAAATTCTGGCCTGGACACTTTCTGTGTTTCAGGTTCTGACACAGAAAATGTGGGCACTGCAGTATTAGGTTTTTTCACCTGGAAGATGATGTCTATGAGCCTAGGGTAGGTCCATTTTTCCTACCTGCAACATCTCAGTATTGTACATATTTTTAGTTGCTGTCTAAAACTACCTTTTATTGCATATGCAAATAGCAGTGCATGAAAAGGCTGCAAGTGCATGACTGTCCACAGAAATCAYGTTTTGAAAAGTTTGCTGAAAGCATAGTGGAATTTTTCTGCTGAACTTATTGGCGTATTTTCAATGCAAAGCTGGCAGCTATTGTATAATGTCTCCAGCCTACAGTACAGGGGCCTCAGAGAGAATGRTGTGTTCAGTGAGACTGAGAAAACACAGTTGCAAACGCCACAGAGCTCTGCTGGGATGGGCATGGCAGTTGTGGGGAGGGGTCACGGTCAAATGCGCTATTTCAAGCAAAATCTGAGATGAGGATGTGTTCTTAGCCACAAGAAGAGCGTTGTCTTAGTCAGAACGGTTAATCATGCAACACGAAGAGGAGTACACACTGCAAGTCCTCATGATTTCTGTTTCCAACAGCTTTTTTCCTGTTCTGAAATGACTTGCATATATTTTTGTGCTGTTCACTTGCAACATAATAGCATCTGTGCTCTAGCTTTGTTGATGGAAAGCTGGAGGCTCTCCGGGTGTATATGAGCCATGCCTCTGTCACAGCATTAGCCTCCATGTGTCTCTTTTCGGGAGGCAGGCAGACAGAGGGAAAGAGAGGGGGAAAAAATGTCCTGCTGACGTCAGTGAAGACCACAGTGGGCTGGATAATATTACTGTGTACCTCAGCCGCCCACTCCCTTTAATTTACTAGAAACTAAGCAAGCTGTTTTGAAACTCATAGCTTCCAGCGTGTTTGCACTGTTCTCCTTCGACCAAAGGCTATTAATTGTCAGGAGGTTGAAAGCTACCTGATTCCTTGTTCAAAGCGCTGAGACAGAGGGGATTTCCATGAGTAATAATTTCAGTCTGTGCCTGTGCAGTGCACCGTAGGCTAGAGTAAATTGATCCAGCTGCTTGCAAGGCTAGATGGAAAAGTGCCCGGGGGGGCTGGGAGCACATCACCAGATGGAGCTGGATGCTGTTGTCATCACATGGGTCTCCCCAGCTGCTGGGCATGCTCGGGCTTGACTTCCACCATGAACAGGGAAGCTCAGCCTTCCTGTCTGCGCTGACTTGCAGCGTGAGGCAAATTCGCCAGCRCATGTTGCAACGTCTTCTCTTGTAATAAAAAGGGATAATTTTAGATTAGCCAGAACTGGCCTCTCCCGCCCCCCTGCCCCTTTCCCTCCCTGCTCAATGTCCTCACCACACTGACCCCAGTATKTTGTGCGTGTATTTTGCTCAGCAGCAATCTTCTCTGTGACAGAGACCATAAAAGCTTCTGAGAGGCCAACTACTTCTACAAATAATAAAAACTGGCAGGATTAACCTGTAACCCGAGGCAACAAAAATACAGATTCCACTAGCCAGATGGCAGAGTTCAAAGATCCAYTCACTTCCTGGCAGAGGTTGCACAAGTTATTTTTTATCCTTGTTAAAAAGAAATAAAAAGTGAAAACATAGCAATAAAATGTGTGCTGCTTGCTTCCCTGCTTTTAATCACATTTGTTTTATACCTTTATGTTTTGTTATTAGACACATTAGGAAATACGTTCTTGCTGCCTTTTGGAGCTGTTCAAATCCTGCTTGGAAGAAGAGCACTACGTAAGAGGAACTAATTAACATAGCAGGAATGCAATTCACTTATTTTTTTAAATGAGCAATTTAATTAGAGTTGCAGGGAAGAGAGATGGTACCCTGGATTCGATGGCCACATCCTTGTGGGAAAACTCGGGGTTGGCAATGTGGCAGTTGRGCAAGAGCCAGATGTGCTCAGTGGATCTGGGAGCTGCCTGGGTGCTCTGGTGAGTTCATGGAGGGAGAGATCTCTGCTGCAAACTAGGTACAAAGCCTTTAAAGAGGTTGCCAGAGCAAGGGCTGCATCCTGTGGTGGGACAGGGACTGCGGGGGAAGACATCCCGCCGGTGGTAGAGGGATGCTGAGGATAGGAAATGGGGAGCAGAGGCTTTCCCTCCCCAGGGCAGAGCAGTTTGCTTGGCAGAAGAAGGTCATTTTATGGAAGGGGGCATGGGAGCAGGAAAGTGGGATGTGGTTTATCCAGGGAGCTGGGTCACTGATGTCCCACCCATGCCTCACGCCCCACAGTCCCATGGCAGGGCTGGCCAGGCAGCACAGCTCACAAACAGCAAACCCACTCTGTCTGCCTTCCTATGAGTCTTCTCTGACACAACCAACACCTGCAGACAGCTTTGCAGCAAGGGGACCTTACTGCATCCCTGCTTAATTGGTGGTAGTGAATTTACTGGAGAGAGAGGAGCAGGACAGCATAATCYGAATTCTTCTTTCCCCAGGACAGGCTGTATAAGCTTTCTTCACCAGCCAAGTGTTCACTGTGAGAAGAAAGGATGCGAAGTGTGAGGTCAAGATAAGCGCCTCTGTGCCTGGCTGTGGTGTGGTTGTCATGAAGTGTACACAGAGGTAAATGGCTCAGCCAGCAGATTGCAGAAGTGGGAGTGGAAGAATAAAGTTCATGGGTTGTTTTTGTGACGGTTTGTTCTCCCTCCCTGGCTGGGCCATTAATGAACACAGGGTTTGAGGTACTGGCAGGGTTTTGGAGCAGGCTGCAGGTACCCTTCAGGAGAGCAGCACTGGGAGTTCCAGGCAGAGAGTTTATGATTATTTTTGCAGGCATTTATTGTGCAATGGGAGATGGCCACCAGCCAGCTCAGAAGTTAAGCCAGAAGATGACTGTCAAATGAAACTGTTACGTTTGGCAGATCTTTTCAATGCTGCTGTGCAAAACAGGCGTAATGAAGCTGATTTCTGGATTTTCCAGACCCTCTGGATGGCATATTCCTGCATGGCAGTCCTCTTCATTTTCCCGTTTTTGACAGAAGAATTGAATCTGACTTGCAGGCTTTGTGGATTTTAGATCAGGATTTTTTGTGCAGGCAGCCCTCTCCATGCCTTAATGTTTACCTGCAAACGTCTCCTTCTGGTTATTCCTCCTTTAATGAACTTACAAGGAACCAGCTCTCCTTRGCTTTCTGAAAACAAAACCATGTTTTCTTTGAAAAGCCTTTTCAGTCCAGATGAAGGGGGGGAGGAGATGAAAAAGCTGGTGGTGCGAAACGAGCTCTGCCCGTGCAAGCAGATTGCGATAGAAATTTCGCCCTTGTGTGGCTTACCCTGAGCTAAGGTCAGTCAGTTAACTCTGTTTGGACACCGTCTGGCATGAATACTTCAACGATAAAGCTTAATGTGTAACCCAGGGCTTTTTTTTCTTCTGTGTCAGCAGTTGGCAGGAAGATACTGTAAATAAGGCTCCCTATGAGTAAATAGATATGTGTGGAGAGGGGAGGGGAGCACCGCAGTAAGCAGTTTTGAAATTCATGCCAGCGTTGCTCCAAGCGATAAGGTTATTTGAGTAACCTGCAAACCATACGGATGCACAGGTTTCAAAAACAGGAAAGCGTCTTGTTTAAAAAACTTCTGAGGCAACCCAAAGGCTTAGAAAAGAAACTGGCTGTGCAGTTAAGTGCCTGTACTTCCTCGTTGGTATCGGGATTGAGGCGGTGCAAGGCCTCTCGGGAGGGCGGCGGGGCAGGCGGCGAGCGGGCAGCTGCGGCGGCCACGCTCACCAAGGGACTTTTCAGAGGGATGAGAAATCTCAAAATTTCCCTATTCATTTCCTCTTTGGATGAGTTGGGAGGGTTTTTTTCTCAGTCTCCTTTTCAGTAATGTAATGAGAAATAAGTAAATAATTCAAATGGGCTGACATCCTTGGAGGACCATTCTGTGTCTGAGTTCACCGTGTCCCCTCTCCCGGCAGACGTGGCCCTCCTGTGGGCTGTGCCAGGCTGGCTGGTGCTGCGCCACCTGGCTCCTGACACTGCCAGCCCAGCACCTGAACAGGGGGCCTTTTGGAAGGGCAGGGCACGAAACCTTTCTGAGGGGTTTAAATGTGGATGTGCAGAATTTGCTGATGCTTTTGGAAAGTCTGATGGCTAAGGTTCTCCATAAATAAACCAAAGCCACGTACTTTCTGTTTGACCTTTGCTTTTGGATTAAGAAAATCAGCCCACAAGATCTGAAGTTTAGTTTCTACAGGAGAGAGAAATGCATTTGCCTGGGCACACGTGGCTGTGGGTGCGCACGTGCCTCGCCGAGCACAGCGTGACCCTTGCTTGCACTGGCACCTTGCTCCTCGGGGATTTACAGAGCTGGTACCTAGAAAACACAAGGCTTCCTCACCTGAAATGACACAGCTGACACAGTTCMAGCACACTCTGTTATTATTTATTGAACAAGACCCAAAGCACTCAAAGTTGGGATGCAGGCTTTTTCTTTTCATCCATGTGTGGTTTCCAGTAGAGKTTGTGCTCTTTTCTGTTGCTTTTGGGTATCTTCGTTCTTCGATCCTTCAGGGTCAGAGAGGGACCTGACTGAGTCTCTTCTCAAAGGGATGGCTCTTCTCCTGGAAGCAGAGGGGATATTTCAGTCCCAGCCTGGCTTCTCCTCCCTGCCTACCTTCAGCTGTTTCCCTCACCAATGGCAGTGCCAGTGCCAGTGCCAGTGCCAGCCACAGCAGTTACAGCAGAGATGGCTTTGGCTCTTCAGGTCCTGTATTTTGACTGCTGTTCAACTGAAATGTCAATGGCTTCTCAGTCACTAAGAGCAAAGAAAATGTTTGAAAAACTCCAGGAAATTAATTTAACTAGACTTGGAGAAAATGTCTTTGGCTAGAAATTCAGGCCTCAGCCAACACGGAGGACTTCTGCCAACTCAACTTTTGCCTTGGTCCTAGAAGCAAGCAATGAAAAGGAAGGGAAAAAAAAAGGAAAGAAAAAAATCCCCTCCATTGCCCCTTAGATTTAATTGTGTTTTTCTGTAAGCCTCATAAATCCTGCCCAAATCACGTCATCAAGCCACAGGGAAACTGAAACCTTGCCCAAGGCAGGAGCCAGCAGGGCTGTTCAAGCCAGAAGGGTTACATTCAGGGACAAGTTCAATGCACTGCAATCATGTTTTGAATGGGAATGTGGTCGTCTGTGCCTGTGTGAAAAAGGCACCTGGGTGTAGGAGATGTCCTGCCTTTTTCCTCTTTCGATGTTAGAAAAGCWACAAAAGGAAGAGAGGCATGAGTGGAGGCAAAGCAGACATCCTTGTGGCCGCCCCCCAGCCTTTCAAGTGTTTTTCCTCTTGTGCTGCAGTGAGGGGGAGCAGGAAGGGAGGGACAGGGACTCACACCAAACTGGCCTGTCCAAGCACTTTATTTTTTTCTTTGGGCATCAGACAGAAGGAGGAGGATTTAAACCCCCTGATGTCTAAGCTGAATGAACAACTGAGGGTTTTCTTACCCTTCTCTCCTGTGGCCTTCTTGTATAATTCTTTTGCATGTAACTCCCAGCCAGAAGAGAAAAGCAAGTTTGGAAGCTGAGCCTCTGTGGTGCCTTTGTTGCCTTCCCTCGATCCCATAGGTGTGGGATGGGCGGTGCCCCATTGGGAGATCAGCAGCATCTCTCCAGGGGGAAAGCAGGACCTCCCCAGCTCCCACGGGCCAGCTAAAATATCACTGCTGGTATTTCATGTTGGGGGATGTGCTCAGTAGATCCCAAAAGGTTTCATCAGGCACATTTTTTAGATTTGAACCGGAGCAGGGCTTGGCCCAAAGTAGTGGCTAGCCCTGAACTGTGACACAGGTGTGCCCCATCGTGCCCCACTGTGCACCCCTCTGCCTCAATGGCACGCAGACCCCATTTCTCTGGAAGGGACACAGCCAGCAGCAGCAGGTTCTGATGGGGCTGAGCTATTGCCAATAGTGTTCAGTCACCCCTCTACRGAACTGCAGCAGAAGCTGGAAATGTTTGCTTATTTTTATTTGGATTTTTTTTTTCTCAATCTTCTGCAGTAAAATACATTTTAAAGCACAAGAGGATACGACTTCCTCATGCCAAGCATCAAGCTGAGCCCACTCTGCTCYGCTAAGTCCCAGCAACCTGACCTTTGCCTTCGGTCGGGCTTTTTTCAAACTCATCATTATTCTGGCTGCATTTTTGCTGTGGAGGAATGCAGGTGTTTCCTCTGTTCCCACCAGCATGCCCGCACTCTGGTTTCTGAAGGGCTGGGGAGGCTGCTCGTGCATGTCCTGTCACATTCCAGAAGGCATTTGAGGAAAGTGTGGATGCAGTTCAGGCATATGACCAGGGAAACAACTGCATTTGCATGCACTTGCATGTTAGTGTAATTTAGGCAGGCAGCATGCYGAGATTGCTTGAAAAACTGGCCCATGTTTTTCCATTTGTGGATTGGGTTGTTTTGGTTTTTTTTTAAGTTAAGGAAAGGCAAACAACTTGTCCCTCCATTTGATCTGTAATAACCCAAGCTGGTTCCCTTGGAAAGCTTATTTTTTCTCCTTGGCTGCTGAAGTGCATGCCAAATTTTGAGCATCCTGAGAAGAGACGGTGTGCTTATGGGGCTCTTTGTTGCCGAAGCTTTTGTTGGACGATTATGAGACTCATTTATATAGCTGTTTATGTATTAAAATTGTTGGGTTGCCTGGAGTTACGGATAAGCGCTCCTTGTTTGACGTATCTCTAAATAAACATGGAGGCACATTATTAATGGATACAGCTTTAAAAGCAAACACCCAGAGATGCACTTACAATAAGGGGAGGAAAAACCAAGGTTACATCATGTTGCTAGAAGCCAATTGCTTTGTTTTCTGAAATGTTTCTCTGTAGGACACAGTTGGTTTTTTGACTCATTCAATGTTTGAACATCCAAAAAGTCTCACAGTTGTTCCAAAATTCTTTCAGCAGCATCCCACATGGCATTGATAGACTGTTACAGCATTTTACTGTCCAGTATATTCTTTTTTCCTGATGGACTCATGCTTTTGTATTACTGGAGAACTGTGTCCCTGCTGAGGGAGGAATCAGCATTCTGGGGCTTTTCAAACTGCATAATTTTGCAATCTGAAGAAGAGCAGATGGCCCGGGGCATTCACATGTGTGTGAGTGCAAGTGTACTGATGGGTGAACACCACGGGTCGTCAGGAGAAAGTGGCAGCCGACAACTCCTGCTGTCATGCTGCTGATCCCTGAGGTGCTGAGCTATGGCTGGCACAAGGAAACATCTCCCAAGTGCAGAGCTGGCTCCCCAGCTGGAATTTATGAGCTCACTTGTGCACTCTCTGCCACCTCTGCTGCACCCCTTCTCTGGAGAGCAATGTTTCTGACACTGCGCTTCTTTCTCCTCCTCCTCCTCCCCAGCTCTCTCAGGCTTAGAGCCAGAAGCTCCCACCTGGCTCTTGCTGAGGGCCCTGCTGTTTGCTCCTCAGCCCTACCAGGAACTGGCTGTTGTTTGTTTTGGATCTGAAGGGCGCAGATTGGAGCAGGGCTGTGACTGAGGACAGGTTGTCCTGCCTCTGAACAGGGAGCTGAACCCAGGGCTCAGAGCTGCAGGTCAGGTTGAGAGCTGACAGCTGGCGTCCCTCTGTTCTCRTTGCAGAGACATCGACGCTTTCGCTGCCATTTGTGCCCTGCAGTTTTGGATAGAGGATCCACGACCAGCCACCTCTTCCAGGGGCCAGCCGGCTCTCTGCTCAGACCTTGGTGCTCAGCAAAACCCATGTGATGACATTTGGGACACGGGACTGAGAAACGCCTGCTGATCTTCCTTGTGGAGCCTCAGTGCTCCCAGGGCTGCAGGTGCATCCTGCTTTGTTTGGCAAGTTGGATGGCTGCATCCCTGCACACACCTCAAGGGAGCTGTTCTGCCAGCAAAAGCTGCAGCACAAACCTGCCTGTAGGCTGTAATTTTTGTGGGCACAGACCAGCTTTCCATGGCATGCCTGCTGTGCCCTGGGGGCAGCTGGGACCCTGAACCCTCCCATGGAGCACGGAGCCAGTGAACAGCTGGGTTCAGCAGTGCTAATGCTAGCCCAAGGGGGCCGTGTCACTTGATGAGACCTCTCCTGCTCTTCACTGGCTTTGGTGTCAGTTGTTTCTGCTCACCCAATTATAAAATAAATACACTGTGCTTGGAAAACCATTGAAGGAGCAGACTGCCCTGTGAAGCAGCGAGACCTCTCAGTGTGCACATGCAGGAGGCATGCTAGCTCTTTAAGCCCTCAGAGGGGTCGGTGAGGCTCCTGGCAGCTACTCTGGCTCCTTCCTGGGACACACGATCCCCCAAGCTGAGGGCTGGTGGCTCTCTGAAGGGTGAAAGCAGGGCAGACSTTGTTATTTCCTGCTTAACTGGCCCCTTCAAGTGGATCACCTCTTTCCCATGCGGTTGTTTGTACTGCAGTCTCATCTGTAGGTGGGTGAATTATTCTCTTCCTCACCTGGCGCTGCTCCTATGGGCTAACAGGGATTTGGCTGGTGTGCTTCTGTTTGTTTTCTCTGGGGAAGCGGTGTGCATTCACCTTCCACGGGAGGGTGCAGGCTCAGCAGTCAGTGTGCCTCTCTCAGAGCCCGGGGTTTGCAAGGGCTCCTCAGGCAGCTGCTGTTTGCTGGAAGCGTCCCTTGGCATTGCTGCCACAAGCAGGGGTGGTGTCCCAGCCTGACCCTTTGTTCCATGAACAGCCTCCCTGAGAAGCTCAGCCTTGGAGCTGGGGAGCTGCAGGAGAGCCACTGAGCCAGCCAGGTGCCAGCACCYCTCTGYGAGCAGTCCTGGCTGTGGTGTCTCTGCTGCGCTGTGTGACAGTCACAGTCCCTGCTCCCACTGCCCTCGAAGCAGTGATGGGGGGTCCAAGGAGTGGCTTCTCCCTGTGGCACCAAGGGTCCCCTGGTCTGGGGACCATGTCTTGGAAGGAAAGGCTCAGCAGAAGGGAAAATAGGGAAGAGTGAAAGAACAATAAGATTATCAAAAAGTGCCATCCAGTCATGGTGCCATCATTGTCCCAAACTTTTATCCTTTCACTTGCCTGTGTTGTTGGAATATGGTGAGATGGCAAAAGGGGCCTGGCCTGGGCACTTGTGGGCAGGGTGGGAGATGTTTGTGTACCCAGTTGGCCACTGCTCAGCTGCTGCTCAGATTCTGAGAAGCTGTGAGCTGGCAGGAGGGCATGACACCTCTGGCAGCACTCTGCCATTGGAACAAGAGCACCCATGGCCCTTCTAACCTCAAACCAGCCTCCTGGCCAGGGCTCACAGGACTTTTGCAATCCCTCACCTCTCCCACCAGTGGAATTTAGTTCTCCTAAATGACTYCTGCCCTCTCCTGTGAACAGTCCTCTGCCAACCTGTGGGGCAGCTCTCCCGAGGAATGTGAGCAGAGCCAGCTTTCATCGTGCACTGTTAAACATTAGCTGCATCCCTCCTGGCAGGCAGCCGCTTTCACCTTCTGTGCCGTGCTCTTTGCCACGCGTGCCAGCGTGCCTGCAGTATGAAGCACCCTCATCTTCCTCAAATRGGCAAGCAAAATTGCATGATATCCAGATGAATGCATTGAACTYTTGGTTGACTTGAAGGCTTTCACTACACAGCGGAGCTTTGGGAAGTGATGAAGGAGACAGAAGTGTTGAAAAATATGGAGAGAGAATAAAAGGGCAGGCTGGGGTGATCAAATTCCAGCCAAAAAAGTCTCCAAAGCGGCAAACCAGAGATGGATAAAGAATTGCCAGTGAGTCAGGGGGAAGGAATGGCAGCGTTGTCTCATGTTCAAGCAGAGAATCTGTAATGGAAGAAGATGAAGTGCCAGGGAACTAATATCCCTCTGCAGCAATTGTTTGATCCCTCCCTTCCCCTCCAAAAAGCAAGTTGCTGCTGGCTAGCTAGCAAGTTAAAAAATCCAGTCCAAACCCTAATCTACTCTCCTGTGCCAACAAGCGCATCTGTCAATGTGTCAGTGTTGATCCTCCTTCGGTACATGCCACATGCTCGTGTCTTTACACAGGATGGGCTGGAAGGACATTAACTAGATTAGAAATTCTAAGGCACAATTTAAAACCATGCTGCTGMTTTTCTTTAATCTTCCCTCCTCTAGCTTCCAGGCTTGTTTTTTTCCCCGGGCTGACACAGACCTAAGTTGTTGGGTGGTGGTGGRGTAGCGTTACACAACCCGGGCTGGTTTCTGAAGTGTGTAACATTTTGCATTACCTTGGCAGCAACAAGAGGCTCTCAAAAAAAAAAAAAGAGTAACCCCACCAACTGGCAAAACAATAGCTGCATTTACTGCCTGAGAAGGGGAAGATTTGGGCATTGAAGCCGTGCAAACAAGGAGTGAAATGTGCAGTTTGCTCTCCAGGGTTGCCCAAGAAAAATTAGTGCAAGGAAAGGAAACGTTTGGTGTATTTRCTCAAAATGCGTCTGCAGACCTACGGCAGCTGGATGTAGGTGGGAAGGAGGGGCACTGGAAGATTTCTGGCTCTCAGTGGTGCTCAGTGAGGCAGGACTCATGCCACAGCAGCCTGGAGGACGGGCCCCGTGCCAGCAACATGTCCCCCATTCCCAGGCAGACAATTTCTCCAGGGAAAGATACGATGCTGCAGATAACGCCACGGTGCATACTCCTACAAGAGGGGTCCTGCTTTTGTTCTCCTGCTCTCCCAGCTCCGCCTGGCAGAGACGCCGACTTTCCCTGTCCTACCTGCAGCRAGGGATGCTCGGGCAGTCCCTGCCCCGCGGCAGAGGGCGGCTCTCGACGCCTGGCTGGTGCCTGTGCCCCAAGGGCAAGGAGAGCCCGGGAGAAGCAGCACCATTTGGAGCATTCCTGACCTCCTAGGCAACATCTGATAACGYGGGGTGGATTGCAGCCTCTTTTCTGAGACAGGGAATTGCTCCTTAATTGTTACTGCATTGTACAAATGCAGTGGGAATTTTAGAGAGGACATAACATGTTCTAAAATTACTTTTTTTTATTCCTTGGCTAAGTGTTTTCCTCATGCAGAACCACATTTATTACTATTATTAATGGCCTTGCTGGTCCTTGTGCTAGTTCTGAGTCTTTATAGTTACTGTCATTATACAATTTTAAAGGTACAGATTGAATCCTGGYCTACATTAAAAACAGTCGTGTTCARGAATTYTATTTTTTACAGGTTTGGGCATCAGGATATTTTTGCATTCAGTCTTGTGCTTGTTGCAATGAAAAGCTCTCATCACCACTGCCCGTAGAATATAGCAGGAAAACACTTCCCCACTGCAGAAAATTAAAGACAGTATAATTGTYCCACTGGGATTTTAGAAATGAATGCAATTCTGTCCTAGTATTTCTATAGGACCCCTATTTGCTTATCCTTTTTAAATACTGTGAGATTTTTCCATATGGTTATGTTTAGGATGCATTATGAAGGCCTTTCATCTTCCTCTGAGGCACGGGATGAAATATGGGTCATGGCTAGAATGAAGCAGTGAAGGCTTTGTGATCTGGTAGTCTGCTGCATCTGATATGGCAAACCCCGTGCTGCCAGGAAAGCCATCGTCCTTTTGGGAGCTAAATGGCTTGGCAYGGTTGCTTTAAAATTGCAGCTACACCTATTTGATACTTTTTTGGATGAAAGAACAAGATCTTTCACTGTCCTAACTGGGTAGTGCCAGCCAGGTTTAAAATTAATATCAACCGATGTTGGAGAGGGAAGGAAATGAAAGAAGCATTTCTTCCCCAGAAACAGCCCTCCTTTCCTGCCTTTTCCATACGTRCTCAGACGTCTGTCAGTTTTGGCACCACAAAACATTAAAAATAAGAAGTTTTTTAAATACCGGGCATTCTTTYGAGTCTTTAAATGTCGCCCAACAGGAATGCAGAGGCTGTAAAACGGACAAAAGAGAATTGAGCCAGTCAGTGTTTCTGCGGAGAGCTTATTTCTGCCTAACAAAACATTTGAAATATCCCATGTGTTTTTGGAAAAGGCTGRAACAAGGTGAAAGGCACTGCCTCTTGTGCCCTGGAGCCTGGAAATTGAGAAGAAGCCCAGAGCTAAGGAACAGAGGTTGAGTTTCCTGCTGTCCCAAATTCACTCCAGCTCCCCGGCAGATTCCAGGAGTCTGGGATAGCTGATGTSAGATGCCTGTGGTCTTTTTTTGCTAGAAATACTGAGTACCTATCCTAGACGCTGATTTGGAGCACAATAAACTGTGGTAAATCATGCTCTTGGCACTCAGAATACAGATGTTTGAAATGAACAGAGGCTCTCTCAAGAGATATTTTCTCCAGCCATAAAAAGGGGTAATAGCTACATTGCAAGAGAGRAGGTTAAAACATGGAGTTTTTTTGTAAACTGCTGTGAAGCTTTGGAGAGGAAGCCATTATAGGAGTACAAATTGCCCTTTATTTTTTATTTTATCTATTGCCTCATTTTCAAATAATGAAATTCTGAACCTACCTCCTTGCTAGCTGCTGAAAAATAAGAGAGTGTGGGAGGATTCTTAATGACACTAATAAACCCAGCTGAACACTTTGCCGGCAATTTTTTTTATTGCAAAAATACCATTTTATTAATACAAATGGTCTTTGTAGGATTGCATTTGTTGTGACACAGTTTTATTTAGAAAAATATACAGGCCAAATTATTTTGTTCAAAACGATCCCCTTTTTTTCTTGTTAGAATAGAGCACTTAATTTCAGAATTTCATTTTATAATGGCTTTTCTTTTTTTTTT
>NW_026623324.1:2157379-2164444 GCF_030028575.1 Malurus melanocephalus | reverse complement strand
TTGTTGTTATTTGTTTGGACAGTGTAATTTATATGCCATAGTAAAAATACAAAGAATTGAAGTGCCGTGCTTTTAATGAAAGTGCAATGTATTAGCATGGGATAGTTTTATGTGGATGGAAACTTCAATTAGTGGGAAAAATGCCAATATACTGGTGGTCCACTCTGCAGCCTTTCTGCCCTGCTCTACTTATGGAAGAGATGGAAAGCTTTCTGGAGTGCTCAGAATAGGCTTTTTTGCTTCTTCTGTTCAATCCTTCTTGGCATTATTAACACCTTTCTTAGATAAAAGGTGGCATGTTTTCAACTGCAGGTTATTTTCTGGCTGCAGTACATAGATTTCCCCCCTCTCTCAACTGTGTGGAGTTTGTGGCCATGTGGCAGGGGATCATTCAGCCAGCAGTGAACAGGGGTGTGAAAATCCATCCCTTTAGCTGCTCCCAGATGCTGGCCTTTGCCATCCCTGCCATGTGAATTCAGGGATGCTCTCTGTTTGGATGCCCACATGCTTTTGGGTTTGGTGGGTGCTGTGGGTGCCCACAGATCATTTTCCTCCTGCCATCCTCTTTGGTMGTATGGTGCTGGGGAGATAAATATATTTCTGTGCACTTTAGKGTGTTTTGCAGATATGATGGTGCCATTTGGGTTGACTGGCCTCTGCCCATTGACTAAAGGTGATAAATTGGGATGTTCAATCAGTCCCATGAAGGACAAGGAACACTCCTGCCTTATTTTGGGAAAGAGGGATGTGGAAACATCTGCCCTTGGAGCAGGAAAAGGAATGAGAAGAGTGGGCCCTGGGTTGTGCTGATGGACATGCGCTGGAGGCAGTGTGGCACAGTGAGCAGCCAGAGCCCCACGCACAACTGTGGTGTGCTCTCACTGCCCAAAGCACCGCTGTGCTGTGCTTTTCCACAAAAACCCAATATGTGAGCTCTGCAATGTGTGCACTCTGTTAGGCATTGTCTGGAGTGGCTTTTCAGGGAGCAAGGGAGCTCTCTGTGCATTAGCTGGAACARCTTCTCCACTGAATGTACGCTCTGCTTCTTTGCTTCTCTGGACCACTCCCTCCCATCTGGCTCTTAGCACTTCCAGCCTTCAAAATGTTCAAATAACTCAGTTTATCCTCACAAGACCTCTGTGGGAGGGACGGAGGGATGGGTAAATCCTTAGTTTGCAGTTGGGAAACTGAAAAATAATCCCTCATCCCTAATTTGCMGTGAGGCTTCAGTGTGCCAGGCAGTGCTCAGTCTGTGCAGTCAGCACATACCTGCACACACAGGAGCACATGGACACTTGTGGGTGTCTGTGCTGGCACAGCTGCCTTTTTATGGCTTGGTCAAGCTCTGTGGGTACTGCAGGTTCAAACATAAGTYGCTTTTGATTTCCCTCACACAGCGCACACCTGGTATGAGAGACCCTGGTTCCTGCTGTTTGTGAGAGATGCCTTTCCCTGCTGGGCTTGGTCAGTGAGGAGAAGGAATGAACGACATGTGGTGATATGCATAGCACCGTGAGCTTGGGCCCAGCAAAGTGTGACCCACTGGCAGGGCTGGCCAGAGGTGGCCAGAGACACATGCAGGAGCCACTGTTGGACACCACAGGGTGAAAGAAGCCAATGGCACCACTGCCTCAGGGTGCTCCTGGGCACAGCTGCTGCACTTGGGGCGAGTTTGCTCTTCCTGGAATCAAACTARGACCCCAAAAGGATGTTACATGAAATTTGTAAACCAAAGTCAAGCCTCTTTTYCTTGTAATGCTTGCTTTAATTTTACTGTGGGCTGTCAGGAAAATAATATGTGATTAAAACTGAAAGTTGCCTTGGAACAGCTGTCAGGCTGGGAGATGTCGGTGGGGGCTCCGAGGGGTTTAGTGAACTCCAGATCTTTGGTGCATTGTTTTCCCCATACTTAGATCCATGTGCAGGATCTATTCCCAGATCTAATCAGGATCTGGAATTGCAAAGGGGTGAATGCTAGAGCTGTGATCGGAGTCTGGGAGGACAAGGCAACCCTTGTGTGATTTACCTTTATGCTGCTGCGAGCTGCTTGAAAGCCTTTATAAGAAAGGGGTGAGTCTGATTTAACAAATTTACCGAAGCTCGCAGGTTTGTGGTGAAAAGTCAGTACAACAGGTCTTTGTGAGCCACGGATTTATGACATGTAAATAAGTTGGTGTGCTAATTGAGGCTGGTGTTACAGGTAGCAGGCAGTTAAAAAAAGTCTCTCAGGGTGATTTATGTGGGTTGTTTCACGCACACTGGTGTGAAATATGTTTATAGATCYTCTGCCTCCCTTCCCTGTGGCTCAAGGGTAGGAGCAAGGAGCAGCATTCAGCGTAGGCTRGCCCACGCTTGCTCCCTGGGGTGCCAAGTTCCAGCAACCAGGAATCATTAAAACAGAAGAGAAAAAAAAGGCTTTTTGGCTGAGCCTGAGCCCTCACACCAGTGTTGCCCTGCAATCTCTGTGCTGAATGGAAACGGTTTCCTCTCTCCCAGCCCTGAACTTAYAGACTGGGTTTCCTGCCTTCCTGTTAGTGCCTCCACCTACCCAGACAGCTCTGACCCTTCAGACTTACTGATCAGCTATTTTCTACCACAGCTCTTTTAGCAAAGGTTTTATGCGGCGGTGTAACAGCTGACTAAGCAGTGAGCCTGCGAGCGAGAGAAATGAGTGTAGGGCTTTTTTTATTCAGCAGCCTGACAAGGCTTCATCTCAAACTGTGAGGCATTTCTGCACGCGAGCAGCCTGTTCATCAGTGGATGGGTTGATGTTCAGTTGTGCTCTTGGAGCTGGGAGGCAAGCCCTGACGGGGCCCCCCATGAGGTAAAAAGGCAGGGGTATGCTTCAAATACAGAGACTGGAAGAGAGGGGCACAGGCAATTTGTGTAGTGAAACCATGACGTGAGGATGTGCTGAATGTGCGACTTGGCTTTGAAAACAGTTATCATATGCAAAAGCAGTTAATACATAGGAGAATTACAGAGGGAGAGTCTGGACCAGAAATATGAAAGCTCAAAGTGATTTTCATAACAGATAGCCTGTCATTTCAGAAGGCTGTAGAATGTGGCATTTTGGGGCACTACAGCTGAGCTGGAACCAGCCAGTCAGCTCTGAACTGAATTTTATGTATATAGAGATAAATATATATATTATATATACACATAATATATATATATTCCCTCATCTGTGCTGAATTCCTTCTGTAGTCAGCGTAGTGTAACCATTCAGAGCACATTTCCGTGATGCTTTCGGTTTTCATGCTCACTTTTGCAAACGATTTCAAATGTATCTCAAGAAACGAACTAACTCTGTCTACAGTTAGTGATGGATGTACCTTAAAACATTCAAAGCACTCAAAAAGTTCTGATATCTTTGGTCTGATCCTYAGCCAAACTATGTCTAGCCTTGCTGGAGTCCCTGTTTTATCCCTGTTTTATTCAGACACTGTTGGCAAAAACATCTATAGACTTCCAYTGAAACATTAGTGACCTATAGTCATCTATCCTAAACAGGTCTTTAATTTTACCACACTACAGCTGGTGAGAAAAAAAAACCCAAAACAACCCTGAAACTGGAGTTTCTGTAATCTTTTGCAAATTTTAGGAATTGATTAAATTTATGGTCCTGCTGTGGCACCCGGTTGCCACTGTGAGGTGGCTTTATTAAGTGTCCTGTTGCCCAGTGGGTGGTGTTTAAAGGCACAGGGGGAAGGACACCAGCAGGACACTAATACTTGCCCACTGATGAGACACACTCCTGGACAGGGCTGCTAATTCTGGGAAGCATGTCCCCTCCTTCTGCCTGGAAAAAAGTGAGAAAGGGTAGAGGAATAGACAATTACTGACAAGGCAAACCAGCAAAAATGCTGAATGAGTTCATAAAGAATTTAGGAGGAAAATGGAGAGCATATATTTAGGAGGAAAATGGAGAGCATATATTTAGGAGGAAAATGGAGAGTTTGGGGAAGAGAGGAGATGATGTGGATGGACTTTGTAGGGGGATAAAATCTGGTTCAGTGGCAAAATGGAGCAAGATTAGTAAGGACTGACCTGTGTGCCTGAAGATGGCAGGACCTGGAAGGAAAGGTGACTTCATCTGAGGATGCTTTCTCCTTGTGCTTTGTCTTTTAGGAACAGCAGTGGCACATTTTTATTTGTACCTGYTCCCATCTCCATGCTTGACAGTACCTCCTTGGACAGCTTGCTTGCACAGCAAAAAGAATGAAATATCCATTAATATTAGGACGAGATGGCATTCCTCGCATTCAGGAGGAGCCACAGGGGTGCCTGTAAAAAGTGTTGGGAAGGCAACTCTGCAAAATTGAAATTTTTATTCTTTATACTCACTATAACACACATGGTTGGAGGAATGTTTGCCCTTGGACTGTGRGGAACTGAGAAGGATGCTCAGTACTGGAGTTTCTACTGAATGGGTCACAAGCCCACTGATGGGATGGTGCCTTTCATGGCATGCCTAGAAACTGCTGCTGAATGCAATGTAGCATTGGCACCTCAGTTAATCGATTTCTCTGAATGCCGTGCCGAGCAGATGAGAAGCCTTTGTCAGCCTTGGGTCAAGTCCGTCACCTGATCCTTGACCTATAGCTTGTGGGRGTGGAGTACAAAGGGTGAAGTCATCAGAAAAGTGCAAAGGTCTTCTGTCCTTGGAGGRGAGAGTTAGATGTGCAAGAGGAACAACATATTCAAAATGAATCAATAAATCAAAGATGCTAGTCCTAGGCAGATGTGTTTCTGTGCTCATTCTGGTGCCCGTGAAGAAGCACAGCAACCCAAGGGTTACCTTGGTGTCTGAGAGGGGCTTTCACAGCATAGGTTTGAAATGAACTGTCACCAGTGGAGCATCAAAGGAGAATTAACATTCAGTGCTGTGTGCCTTTGCTCCCCTGGCCCACAGGAATAAAGTCTACAGGGTGAGAAGGATTTTTCAAAGTGGTGTGGCAGGCTWGCAGAAAGAAACCAAAAAAGAATGGGTTTGTGGTGTTACAGCAATTCATTGTGTGTTAAATATCTCTTTTTACTCTGTTCAAATTCCTTTTTCCCCAGGCTTTCCTCTGATTTATCTCATCAGAAGTGGGTCAGACTCACCTGTATGTTCAAGAGGGAGGTCTCAACTACTSCATCTAGGTAAGACACCTTCAGTCCAATGTCACAACATGCCCACTCCAGTAAGGGGCAGGACTGTTTCAATAAGCATGAGAAGGTCCCAGATCCTAATGCCAGAGTTGCTGGGAAGCCTGGTGGCTCTTYGGCTTTTCACTCTCTGTGTCTCCACGTTGATCCCAGGATTTGTGAGATGCTGGAGAGCTTGGGTGTTCTTGTCTCTGTGGTTTGAACAAGAGAAGGAATAGGATTCGTCTGGCTCTGAAACTCAGGATATTAGTTACATGTTGGTAGACACACCGGCAGGGCACGCTGAYAACTGCATGTACCAAAACAACCTGGGTTGCTTTTCCTGGCATGACATTTCAGCTCCATGCTTTGACATGTTTGCATGGAAAGTGAGACAGAGGCAGCATTTTCAAAGGCGAGGACTCAGAGGTGTGCAGGAGCCGTTAGCAGAAGAGTTCGCCTGAAGAGCTGGAAAATCAAATAAGGAGAGTCTAAGAAGGGTGATTTAGGAGTGWAGGGGCAGCAAGATGCCAAGGCTATGGGTAGATAAATGGAATATCAACTTGGAGTAAATTGCAGTGTAACAGCTCTGTGCACACAAGTATTATGGGATTTTAGAAGCCAGGCAAGTTTAACTGTTATATCCCAGGTCTGGATGCGTCACTCTTGTGGCTGGACTGGCTAGTTCTCACAAATTGCAGGGTGTTTCTGGCTTCTTAAAGATGGGACAGTTTTAGATCTTGCCACAGCTTGATCCATTTATGGCTCCTGGATCCTTGTGTGGGAACAGAAGAAAAAAAGTGAAGAGTTGAGAAGAGTYTGGAGAATGCAAGCCCAGAGAAGTGAGAGAGAGCAGGAGGTGGGAGGCATCCGTGGGCCTCTGTGGTGGTGGTGCAGAGCAGTTTGGGGAAGTGGGAGAGAAGCCCCAAGACTGGGTAAGATGACAYTGTCAAACTGCTGAGACTGTGCCCATGCCAGGAGCAGAAAAGCCGTGAGTGAACCCTGCACTTGCCCCAGCACTGGTGGACTGTTCCAGCCCAAGCTGCTTTCTGGAGCTACCTTTGGCCAGTGTCACACTAGCAGAACTGTGGTGGGGTGTCCCTGTGGCCTGCCTGTGCCAGCTTTCCATGGGTCACAATCCTTGTACGTTGGGGCCACAGCCTGCTCTGCCTGTGGRGATGCTTGCCAGATTTCACACAATCGTGGAATAKTTTGRGYTGGAAAGGACATTCAAAGGTCATCTAGCTCAAGCCCCTGTAATGAGCAGGGGTATCTTCAACTAGATCAGGTTGCCCAGAATCTTGTCCAACCTGACCTTGAATGTTTCCAGGGATGGGGCATCCACACCACTCTGGGCAACACATTCCAGTATTTCACTGCCCTCATTGTGAAAAAAAAAAAAAAAAGCTGGTCTGGGACTAACTCCCCCATGGACTCCAGCAGCCTGGAGGTTCCCTGCCTCTCCAGTCATGCCCTGTGGCCCCACTTTCCTSTGGGGAAGGTTGCTAGAGGCATTGGTTGGGGTGGCAGGCTTCTCAATGCAATTTGAAGTTTCAGTTTTTATCAGGAGCCCTGCAGGAGCAGGGAGTGAGCYGTTGCCGTTTCCGTTTCTTGCTGTTAATGCCAGTGACATTGTAATTTTCATGGCTGTGGCTGTAAAGATGCCTGGAGCAGAGGGTGGGCCCACTTGGAAAGAGCAGCAATATATTTTTTTCATATTCAAGAGAACAAATGATCCTTCCAGCAAGCAGCCCTCACTTCTGTTGCCATGATCTGCCCTCCTCCCAAGAAAGTACTCACTTCAGAAACACTCTGCAGCCTTGCAGAGCGTGAAGGGCTGCTTATAAAACAGACACACACACACACACATGCAAACAAAAAATCCCCAGTAACACAAAAAACCCCAAACAAACAACAACAACAACAAAACCAAAA
>NW_026623324.1:2085598-2156339 GCF_030028575.1 Malurus melanocephalus | reverse complement strand
AAAAAAAGGAAAGAATATCTTTCCAAAAATAATCAGAGCTGTTAAATAACACTTACTCTGTGTGGAGGAAATACAGTACTATGGGACTACTGGCCCATGCCAAGGAAAACACTTGGGCTTGTTATAACAATGGACCAAACTGAAGGAAATGGGAGGCTGTGATGCTTTTGGGCTGTTCTGGAGGGAGCTGGGGGGAGTGGGACCTGGTGGCAGACCCGAGGGAGGAGAGGCACATGGTGGTCGTGCCATGCCATGCATCTGGAGCGTTCCTTGGGTCACTGTCCCCCAGACAGTGTCTCCCAGCAGCCAAGCCCAAATCGGGTCATGAAAACAGAGTACTGTCATCATGCAGCAGCTTTGTGGTGATCAATCAAATCACAGTGATTTCACTGAGGGAAGAATTTAGATTTTATTTGCAAGTGTAAATACATTTTGTTTTCTTTCCCCTCTGCTATACCAAATATTATCTGCTTGAATTCGACAAATAGCAAATACTTCTGAAACACTGTTCAGGATCCCAGCACCAGCACTGAATAAAGATGTCGCAATATGTATGCAAGGGTTTCAAAGCTTGGAGTATGAGGATGAAATGTAGAAACTCTTTAAAGACTGTATCGGATCAATCCCATATTCTGCCTCCATCTTCCCCGTGCAGTATTAATAACCTTGTTTCAAACCAGACCATCTCTGTCCCAYTCAGCCACATCCCATTCTCACAGCTGAGTAGATTTTCAGACATCTCTCCTCAGGTGTCTGCTCCGTGACAGTGGTTTTGAGCAGCTCACACTGGATGCTGAAATGGCCCAGGGTGGGGAGGCAGGGAGACAATCAGCCTGCTTCCCCCAGGCTGCTGTGTGGAGAGYGCTGCTGGTGCAGGGCCAGGTTACATTTGCTGCTGCAGCAGCCCAGYGTTGTGGCTCTCATGCAGAGATCCATCACGAGCACGTCACGCCTCATGCAGGGAGCCAGCACGTGACAAACACGCTGCTTGCATGCACAGGTACCAGATCAAAAACCAGCAGTGCTTGGCCTGAGCAATTATGGATTAGCTGTGCTTGCCTGGGGATCGGAGGGAAGGGCTTCAGCTGTGTCAGAGATTTTATATGTGAAAAGAGATTTAATGAAGCTCTCTAAGCTCACAGTCATYTTCTTGTGCTTTTCACGGAGCAGGAGGTGAAAATGTAGATTTGATTAGGGTTGCTGGATCTGTTCTAATCAGAGACATCTTCACCTTGTCTTCCCATCCTCGCACAAGGAGACATTTTAGCTCCTGTGTTTCTTTTTTCTGCCTCTGCACATGAAACATATCTTTCCCTCCTATAGGTCTCTCTATAAAKGTATTTATCATTCATCCTCAGGTTCCCTCACTCATCCCCAGCCTCCAGCACTGTTAGACAGCTTTTCCTGTCTATGGCTGTGTGTGGGGCAGCCCCACTCTCCCACCACCACCCCCCTGTGCAGTTTGGGGCAGCTGCAGCAGGGCTCCTCCTGGTCTCCCACATCCCAGCAGCTTCTCTCCTGGGCTGCATGAGCCCCCCACAYGATGGCCATCATGCCAGCAGGACATAACCTCGTGCTTAGCTGGAAAGGGGGGCACTCATAGGAACTGATACCGGAATGGGGTGGTGTCTCCCTCAGATCCCCCCTGCTTGCAGGGTGTGGACGTGGCACTGGAAGGACCAGCGTCATGCCAGGGCAAGGCTCCTCCTGTCCCAGACCTGCTGCCCAGGGCAAGTCCCTGATGCTCTGGAGGCAGGGACAGGAAGGGAGGAATGGCTGAAACAGGAATTGCTGACAGCCTTATTTTGGTACACGTCCCGCTGAAGTCAATGGGATGTTGCTCCAGGAAAAACTGGATAAGGATCTGGGGTTTGGCAGTGGCAGAGGTTCTGTCTTCTGGCTGTTTACTCTGAGTGGAGCCCTAACTCGCTGTTCGTGATGTCATGATCATTTCCAGAGCTGTGCTAATGATGTCATACCCAGGGGATTCTGGCTTCAGGTGGGAAATTAACAGCAGGAGCAGATGAACTCTTTAATAAACAAAGTTCCTGTTTTCATGCAAATATCTTTCGAAATAAGGAATGAGGGGAGTGAGAAATATAGAAATTTATGGTATAGAAGAGACGCTGTTTAGAAACAGACTTTTTATGAGTTTTCCAAGAGGCGCCAGCTGCTCTTTAATGTTTTCATTTAAGAGTTTTATGTATGAAAGCTCTCGCTTGTGTAAACAGCAAGGCTGAGAAAGTTGCAGGGATTGTTGTTAATGGTGAACCTAACAGGCTGGGGATTTGGCTCGGAAAAGACTGTGAGTGCTGATGTTTTTTCAGAGCAGAGGGCTTTAACATGGCTGGATAATGCCTCTGATGTCCCTGTTGTTCTCTGGGCTCTCCTGCCCATGCCCCTCACTCCCATGACCACMCCCAATGTCCCTCCTTTCTCCCACCTGGGAGAAGGTGGCACGAGTGCATGGGAAACCCTTCAGGCAGGGCAGCACCTGCCATGCTGTGCCACTGCTGGTCATCCTCTGGGAGCAAGTCCCACGTCAGGAGGTGGCCAGGTTTGCACACTGCTCCTTCCTGAGCTCGGCAGGCAGGGCAGGTCCTGCTGCAGCAGCATGGCAGGAAGGCAGCCAGCCACTCCATCCTGCACCCTGCTCCTCCCTGCCCTCACCAACAGCCATCTCTGATCCACATCAATCAATCTGCTCTTTTGGTGAGCACCTATTGTGCACTCCAATTAATATAATTGCTTTATTTTACCAGAGAGCGTGCTGGAGCCCATGCCACAAACAGCTTTGTGAATGCTTTTCTGGTGGGTTCCCTTTGTTTGGCATTTAACCCTCCAGGGGTAAAATGTGTGGCACCAGATTAAAAATAAAAAAAAATTAAAAAAAAAGAAAGAAAGAAAGAAAGAAAGAAAGAAAGAAAGAAAGAAAGAAAGAAAGAAAGAAAGAAAGAAAGATTAAGTCCCTTCAGCAAGGCCAGTGGACACAAAGCAGGCAGCTGCACACCCAGCACTTCCCAAGGAGGAGCATGGAGATGATCTGTGGTGCGTGCTGCTCTCCATCTTGCTCTCAATGTTTTTGTGCAGCAGCTTTCTGTTTGCTCATCCACAAGAATACTCTGCATCTCGCCTGCCTGTYTCTGAAAAGGTGACTGCTGATGACAGCTAAGATAACAAGAGAGTGGGTTTKGGGGKTTTTTTTTGCCTTCATGAGAACACCTCCAGTTCTATTAATAAAATCCTGAGTCTCACTCATCCTTCTGAGAACTCCTGGCCTCTCTTCACCCATTCAAATCTGTATTTTTAAGCTTCTGTAGGGGGGTTGTTGACAATGGTTGTTATGCAAACTCCGAGTGCTGGCTTCAGGAGCTTCTTAGAAATATGCAATGAGTAATCTTTATGTTTCTGACAGGTCTACGAGGAGGGAGGGTGTGCAGTTTTGCTGAAGATAGGTTGACAAAATAAGTGTCAATTCATGACAAACTGACTGCCAAAAATACTCACATCAAACACTGAAAACAATTAGCGAACAGCATGACAGAACATCTCTGAGGCTGGGGAGTGCACTGAGGACAGAGCACCTCACTAATAAATGGATATTTTCATGTTTTTTTTAAATTTGGGTCAGGAGAAATTATCAGATYATTTATTCTCCAGCATTACTTACAGGTTTTGTGGTTTGGTTGATTTTTTTATTTTTTAAGTCACAGGCAGTGGCTATACTTGAAAGATAAGGTAGGTGAATTTATTTTTCGAGCTTGCTGTGTGAAGTGAGCGCTGATCACGTGAGACCGTGGGATGACAGAGATGTGAGATGGACATCAAAATTTGAGGAACTGTGTCAGTAGCGACCCGGACTTCAGAGGTTTCTGAGCTTGAAGCTGAAGCAGCATCCTGTGCTCCAGTGGGCTGATTCATTTCATACTCTGGAAAAAAATTATCTGGAGAGAAATTTTCCTGAATAGAGAATCGGCTATTGATAGCTCCGTTTGTACATGGTCTACATCAGAAGTACAACGTGCAAGACTTTAGATGCCAAGCTGAACAAAATAGGGATAGAAGGAATTCTTGTGGGGGGGACTTGCAGCAAGATGAGATCCCCCCCCAGAGAGCAGTGCACTTGGCAGAGTTGCATGTGGTGCAGTTTGCCATTTGTTTGTCCCAAAGCCATCACATCCTGGGCTGGCTGGAATTAGGAGGTTTGGCTTTGCGGTAGCTGTTTCCTGACTGTAATGAGTGGCTCCTGTGACCCGCAGAGCAGGCCAGCAGCAGATGGGGAAGAGGAGCCAGCACAGCCCTGTGATGGCCCCTGGGCTTGGGGCTGCTGCTGCCTCTGACACCCAGGGTAGGTCACCGAGGAGTCTTCAACAGCACCAGCCAGGGGTGCAGGCTTATCTTGGCTGACTTTCCAAGGTGCTTAGCTTCCYGTCATGATACCTCACGGAAGTGTCACCCCCCAGCCCTCCCCAAAGAGGATTTGCATTTGGCAGGGGTTTTGCAGTGTCTGTAGTGTGGCTGCATGGATGTGAYCCTGGGCCAGGAGCCTCTGAAGGGCACAGCGCTGGGTGCCCTGCACCACCTTACACTGCTGCTTTCCCTAAAGCTCCCTGTGTTGCTGGCACACCCGAGTACCATGGCAACCTTCATCTTTGCATCATGCTGGTGGGCTCAAGGAGGCAAAACCCMGGACTCCACCAGCTGGAAAGCCCCTTCTCTAGGCACAAGCGCTGCTTTTTACTACGCCATAGCTCACGGATCTTCAGGAGTCRACCAGCTCTGTGAATCCATGTTTTCTAATGCTGAGAGTCCCAATGCTTCTGCCAGACTGCTAGTTCCATCTCTCCTTTCACAAGTGAGTCAACAGCCATCTGTGCATGCTAGAAATCAAATAACTTTTGCTTGAAGAGTCTTTTTTGTCACTTGTAATGAATCCCTCTGCATCACCCTGTGTGGGACCTAAAGATGCAATCAGGAGGAAAGAGTATGATCTGAAGCCACCCACACCAGCCTGGTATCACCTTTCTATCTCAGCTGCACTTCAGCGAGCCAGCTGAAATGAGACAGTTTTCTCTGTGCTTGATGCCAAACACTATTCTCACTGAACCAGAGGGAAGTTTTGTTTTTCCCTAAATAGGAATGATKTGGCCTTTGGTGGTGCTCAACTGGAAAGAATCCAGCATTTTTCTGATCTTGTCAGAGTGGCTGAGATGGTCATAAATCAGAAGGACTGCTCCAGAAATATTTTCCCTGGGTTTGATTCTCAATCCCACCATGCTGGTATAATGAAAAGAAAAATTGGGCCCACCACTGGTTTAATTTTACAGATAACCGCTCTCTTTCCAGGCAATCTTTGTGATTAATTTTTCTCACAGTCTGGCTGGGATTTTTTGGGTTTGTTTCATAGAGAGTTGAGTTTTTTTTACCCTCCTCTTCCCTTCCATATGGGGAAGAATAAAGTGAAGAAACAACRTTTTCAGAGAAGAAAGACTTGGAAAGAGTTGCTGTTTTCTGGGAGTCTGCTACAGCTGTTAATTTGTGGAAAACCTCAGTGGAAAGTAAGCAATATGGCAGCATCGCTTTACACGAGAATTCAGTGATGGCCTCATTCCAAACCATGGCTGATTTAGGTTCTTGGCTTGCACAGCCAAAGCTTCATGTAGTGTCATGCTTTTTTTAATAGATAATGTTGATGCAGCTGTGGAAAGCTCTGATGTTCTTTTTTATTTTAACATGGAATTGTCGTCATTCAATCAAGCTTAAGCATTGTGGGGCTGTGATGTTGTTTGTCTTTTCTTGTTAGATGTTGTTTGGGAACAAAGAAAAGGCTCCCTCCCTTCTTCCTTGTCTCCTTCACAGAAATGCACTGACCCAAAATCCCATCCAAAAAAGCAGAAACACTGAGAAAATTTGGAACTGTACTTAGATATTGTGGCCTGGGACCCTACTGCCTCTCCAGAGCACGCACRCTCTTTTCTTCCTGCAGGCTTTGCTCCTCTCCAGCATTTGTCATGCATAGTTGGTGGCATATCAAGATTCTGAGTATTGAACTGAGTGCAGCAACCTCTTTTTCTTGGATGGACATTTTGTTTGTGGAGAGTACAGCATGGTGCTCAGTTGTCTGGGCAGAAATGAACGCTGAGGAAAATCTCAGCTATGTGATGTCTATTAGATCAGAGATTAATTTTCCAGTAGAAATGTCCAATTATTCAAACCTCTCCAGTAGACAAAAGAGCTTTTGACAATCTGTTTTTCTGAAAAACCCTGCAATTCAGTTGGCATGGATTAGACGACCTATTAGAGATTAGAAAAGGGGGAAGAAAGTTTCTAATTAATGTCAGCCCTGCTGTTAACTTGGGGAATATCAGTGAGTGGCAGCAGATGATGGCTCCTACAGATGTTTCTGTGGTCACAGTTCATGTGTACGTTGTTACCTGGACCTTCTGCATAAAGCATTGCACGAGTTCCYCCTTCCCACATAAGGTGTTAGTGTGCCCTGGACCAATTGCTGCTTCTTGGTTCTGCTTCCTTTTCCAAGGCAGGCTTTTGTGAATGGGTAAGTCTCCTTTTTTTTTCCCAGTGCTACCTTGTCACATGGTGACTGATTCACTCACCTCCTTATCTTTGGGCCATATGACTTGCTTTGATTGCATCTTCCTCTCCAGTTTGGCTATGTATCTTGTTTCCTTCCCTCAGGGTGAATTAGGGCAGAATTCTTCAATCCTTAGGGTTTTCTCACTGCATCTGGAAAGAAGAGAAAAACCAGAGATGAGCCAGAAAGAGGCAGACTGAGAAAGATGAAAGAATTTGGAGGCGGGAACTATTCACTCTTGGAATGAAGCTTCCTCCTGGCTGGCCTTAGGCAGAGCAATCTACACTTTTCTGCAACATACACAATAGTCTAGGCCCTACTCTTAAGAGTAAACATTTCAAAGGTGCCTGAGGGGCCCTCTATTTGTATCTTTATAAGGTGCTTCATCTCCTGTGAGTCTCAGGCTGTATCCCCATTGCCAGTATTGGAGCTMACCTGAAGTGGGGTAGTGCCTTGTGGAAACACCTGAGCTGGGCTGAAGAAGTTTAGCTGATAGAAGGGGTTTACCCACAGCAGTGTGTTTGTCAGACCATTACACCTGTCTGTGTGACCCCAAATCCTGTGCTAAGCCCTGTCACTGCTGTCTGTAGCCCAGACCCGGGACTGTCTGTGCAGCAAAGGCTTGAACTGCAGCCCTGACTCTCTGCAGCCACCGCTGAGGCTCCAGGACCTAAATGCCACAGTCAGGGTAAAGCATGGGGTTGGGGAGCTGGAGCCCTGCCAGCGCTTTTGCAAATGTTTTGTAGGGCCAAAGCCACATTCACTATTAGCACTGCTAAATGCTTTCCTGTTTTTCTCTGTCCACTTGAGCTCACACTGCAGCCCTAACAGACTATCACATTTTGTTTTTAATGACAGAGCAAAGGTGCCAAAATATTTCAGTAGCTCCCCTAGGAACATCTGCAACTTCTTTAGCTAGTATTTTTACAGCTGGCCGTAACTTTATTTCATTTTTGAATGCTATAGTTGTGAATCAGGGACCCTGAAGGAGAACAATGGCTAATTGCCCTTGCATCAGGATTTAAAACTTACAAAAAGGTACCTAGCACCTTTGAAGAAATGACCAGGAATGGAGCTAAGGGGTACTTTGTCATTTGGCAGACCAAGCTTCTGAGCTCCAGCCAGCTTAGACCAGCCTTCAGGCTCAGGATAAAGTCTGTGTTTGGAGCCACAGGGATCAAAGCCTGCAGACCCCTTAAGTGGCAGATCTGCTGGGGCTGGCGCTATTGAGGTTCATGCTGCTGTGTGGCAGGAAAGCCATCTCATCACTGCCTCCTGTGCAGCTTCTGTCATCTTTGATGGAAAAGAGAAGAATAAAATATCGCACCCCTAACATGATACCAAAGTCTGGGAACAGGAATCAGTTTGGGAATTTGGACTTCCGTCTGGTAAAGATACTGCGGACTTTTAATTGCAGCTCAGGTTTATTACCTGCTGGCTGTGCTTAGTTGGTCTAACAATGAAAATAAGCCAAAGATCTTTAGTCATTGTATCAATCTGACACTCATAATCTTAGTGTGCCCCCCCTTCTCTCCCTCAACTGAGCTAGAAAAGCATGAAGAGAAAAAAAAGGCATGCTGCAGAGCTACCAATTTTATTTAACTACTGACAAAGGAGCTTTAGACTGAGTTTAAGACTGGCATCGTCTTTGACTCCTGCTGGGATGGAGACTGTACCTGACCTCACATTCAGATGCAGCACCAGGCACCACTTCTGAGTGTGGTCCCCACCCACCTGTGAGAGCTGCACCCTGTTTCTTGAGGGCAAAATGCTGGGAGCAGGCAGGTCTGTAGCCATGATCTGAACAAATGTACCAGAGGCACTTGCAGGCTCGTGACACAGGCGGGTTGCAAGTCACCCCGAAAAAAGGGTGTATCTGCTCTTGGAGAAATCCTTGATGGTCTACCTTCCTGTGGGGAGCCACAGCTGCCAGATGAAGGATGCCAGTAGTGGAGGATGGTGTGAAGTGTCACTTTCTGAAAGTGACATTGCTTCCCAGTGTAGGTGGACCCGTGCCAGCACGCTCGATCTGACTGTGAGATATCCCACAGCTCAGAGGAAATGCTGACGTGGAGCAGGATTCAGGATTCCTGTTGAGGCTCCTTCCCAACACAGGCGGGTAGCTCTGGTGGGTTGTTACGGTGCTTCCCTAGGGGCAGAGGAGACAAAACCCCTCTTGCTTGCCYTGGGACCACGAGCTTGTAATTTCCTCAGATCCAGCAGTGTTTCTTTCGATGTGCCTCCAGGTAGGAGGGGAGGTAGGCTAGGAGAAAAGACTCCATGGTTTTTTCACATTTCCTTGGACCTGCCCCGTCAAACTCAGTGGCAACTTAGCTGTTAATTGCAACTCAAGCAGACGCATTGTTGAGTATGATAAAATCCAACAGAAGCCTTTAAAATTCCCAAGATGACCTCCAGTGCTGCAGTTAACTTTTTGTCTGTGACTTCTCCAGGAAACCAGATACACCTCATGCAATTCAAGAAAGCTCAATGCCTTGACCTAAGTGCTAAGGTATTGCATGATCTGCCTGCCAGATACCACAGCCCCGCTGCTTCAGACAGGTAATTGGGTCACCACTTGTGAACTTTTGACATGCACAGACTTATGGCCTGATAGCACGGATGCCCTCAAGCAAGTGAAGGCAATTCACCTATCACCACGAATCTAAGGAGCACTGAACTCCAGTCCTTTAGAATAAGTGGCTTCAATCTTCTCCCTTGCAATCCTACCTGAAGGCACAGAACTTTAYGTAAATGTCTTCCAGGAGACGCCCAAAGGAGCCGGTGGAGCTGCTGTGGTGGTTTGGTGCCTTGTGGGGACACCGTTGGTGCTGTGCAGAAATGCATGCAGTGCCCACTTTGGGACSCTGCACAGGGGTGAATGGTGAATGGTGTCCTTTAGTACTTCAGCACCGTGACAGGAGTGTGTGTGTGTGTGTCTGTGCCACAGCAAGCCCACAGAAGTAATGCTGGACTGTGACAGGGAAGCACAGCTAAGGACTGGGCCCGGCAACACTGCAGTTTCAGGAGTGTGACACTGGATGTGTCCTAAAAATGCCTCCGCTCATCTTTCATAAATGGAAAATGCAGGGCTTGGTCAGCTCACCTCCCTCTGTCCCTGCTGTATTTGTGTATTCTGCATATTTTTTCCTCATAATACATTTCAAGATACTTTCCCATCAGCTCATGCTGTTATGTCACTCTCCAGTGGGTGAACTCAGTATGACTAGGAAACGCTGAAGGAAAATGAGATGCAGATGTGGTAACTGCATTAATATTCCCCCTCAGTGCAGTTGCTGTTGGGGAGCTCAGGCTGTTAATTTGACTTTGCTCCTCCACAGAGCATGCATACATCAAAATGTCCATTTGATCTGCCTTTTGTTTCAGTCCACCTGCCCCCAGGGAACAGCTTGTTCAGTGTACTTGCATCCTCCCTGATCATTCTCCATGGGTGCAGCACATCTGGTGGGGACCACAGGGGACACTGGAACCTGAGAGGGGCTTGGATCTGTGGTTCAGTTATGTCATGTCTGAGTGGTGCTTGTTTGTGTATTTTCAGAAAATCCAGAGTAAAAAAGGTTTTTCCCCATAAATTAATAGTGACCTCAGAGCTCCCATGGAGGAAAAGCTGCCATGTGATGCAATGCCAGTAAAATAAAAGCAACTGCAACTTCATAGAAAAAGCAGTGATATTCTGATTAATTGCTCTGTTTTCTGGGGTTTCAGTAAAAATGTCTGCTGATTATTTCTGAAACTTACGATGACTGTCTAAGTGCATAACCCCTTCTTAACATCTATTTGGCAAACAGAAAAGGAAATATATCATACAATATTCCGCTTGTAGGGCCAAGTTCTGTCATTTATCTGCTTGAAAAGCCTCTGTTGACTGCCTTGGGATTTCTCCCTGCAGAATGACGGCAGGACACGATCCAGACCCAATATAAATGTAGCGTATGAACCAGTATATCTTCAGATGGAGAAAACGTGTGTGGAATTTCCCTGCRCTATCATGTGCATATTTTATAGGCAACTGCATGCACAGTTATTGAAAAGAAGCACAGACGTCTGTGGTTAGACATCAATGACTATTGTGGGAGGGAAAAGAGGGAAACTGGAAGGCTCAGAATTTGTGCTTTATTGGTTTACTGAGAAATACAAGGCGAGAGAAATGAAAACAGTTTAGGATGGAACTGTAAGGAGGGGAAATTGGCATTGCTGGCAACACTGATGAAATATAATGTCCTTGCCAGAAGAGTATAAATAATGAGTTTCCTGATAGAAAATGTTGATGAGGCCAGTAGGGGGGAGAGTCGGAGGAAAATGTATGCATGTGGAAACTGAGTTTTATTTTGGCAGTGACTGAAAATAACCACGAAGCCTGGAGCTTGTAAACCTGGGAATCCTGAAATTAATAATGTTCAGAGTTAACTGCTGGAGAGTGACAGCCCCGTGAGGACCATTTTCTTTTCAGGTCTTRCATATCCTTGCCTGTTTTAAGACCCCAGACTCACTGCTGGCCACAGAACAGCTTGTGAACCATCAGTGAGCCGAGATAGCAGCCTTCATTTCAGCAGCAGCCATGGAGGCTGCAGGAAGGCTGAGGGCAGTGGGCTCTTTGGGTAAGGGCTCTGCTTTGGGCAGGTTTTACACTGCACACATCTCTGCTGTACCTGATTGCTGCCTTCCTTAGGTGTGTTACACACTGCCAGCATCTGTCCTCTGCTGTGCTGTTCTGTCCTCTCCCCACAGGCAYGAGGGGGTACCATACTGTACTGCTCGGTTTCCACAGAGATTCTTGCTTAAGTCTACACTGTGGAGCACAGGGAAGCTCTGGAGGTTTCTGGTCCAAATTCCTGCTCAGAGCTTCACAGAGAGATCAGGTTTTTCAGGGCCTTGCTCAGGCACATTCTGCATGTCTGCAAGGATGGAGATTTCTCAACTTCCCTGGGCTGTAGGCCTGCTTCATCGAGTAGGATGATCCTTCTTTATGACTTTAGGTGATTGGTGCTGCTCCAGGTTTTAGGCCTGTGCAACAGAGGATRCTGCCATTCATTCATTGCCTTTGGGGCGGGTTTGGGCTGCTTGAGTAGAAGCAGATGAAGGAATATTCTCTTGGCTTGACAGCAAACCTCAGTATCAGCCCCAAGAAACTGGATCKAAAGAGGTTTCCACAAAGGCAAGCCTTAGGCGACCTGGCAGAGAGAAAGGATCCTGCAGGGAATAGTTCAGAGCACCTCTGTGAAGCTGCTCTTTTGAAATGCCCTCAAGAAGTGCTGGCCTATCTTCAGTGATAACAGCAGGCATGTGGGAAGATTAGCTTCCCTCTTGCTTCCCCTGTGCAGTGTGTATCCGCTGTGCATGAGCCTTTCTGCCATCGAGCCTGGAATTTGGATTCTTTTTTTCTTCATCTGGACAGAAAACCAAGAAGATCTGAAAAAGCAAAAGGAAGAAAGGTGCCACTGAAGGGCACTGATTCAACAGCTTGGTTTTGCATACAAGTAATGACAATGCTGATGATTCACCAGCCCTTCAGCCCCTTATCCTGTGCATATTGTGAATGCCCTTCAAGTGACTTGGGAAGTGGTTGAGATGGAGCAGTATTTGCAATCAACCATTGTTTTTCATCACCTGTGAGCTGGAAAATCTTGGTCTTATAAAGGATGTCTTGGCCAAATTCCCAAACCAAATCTACTGCCTTTAAAGCTGATGTGGCTTGCCTCTCCAAATACAAATGTATTGGTGGTTAAGATCTCAAAACAGCCCACCAAATACATCCACACGTTTTTAGGGAAAAGCAGACTGGTGATCAGTTAAAAGACTTGCCCCCAGGCCTTGGTGGGTAGCAGAGGAAAGGTGTTTTTCTCTTCCTCCATGCCTCCAGGAGCTGCAGTCTGAACAATCAAGCAGCACCTACATTAGATAGGGAAAACCAAAAGCATGAACTATGGTCTACACCAAGCACAACTCCCTCAACTCTAYACCATGGCATGAAAAAGGAAAGCCAGAAGGTTTCTCAGAATTTTGCTCTCATATGCAAGCACAATACTTGGTTTGAGGGTTGTAACTGGCCCTGTGTGGTGTGGTGATCTCGGTGGTGCGCTGCCCAGCTCTGGTTCAGGCACCTCCATCCTGGGCAAGCTCCTGCCTGGGAGGATGTTACAGAAGTGTTTGCTACATCTTTTTTAAACTTCACCTGTGCTTAATTTTCCTGGCAGATAGGCCTGAACCTCCTAACTATTCATTTTGAAGGAAAAATATAAACAGTGTGCAATGGCAAGATACTGCAGCAGGRTGTTTCATTTTGTGTGCAATTCCTCCTGCTTTGGCCCTTTGCTTGGTGTTGGGATTTGGTATTGTAATGAAGAATCACTAAGGGCTGCCCCTTCACTGGAAAACTGAGCCCAAAGCTAGTGGGGTACAGGTTACTCCTAAAATTCCACACAATTGTGTGGCATTGTGGGGTGGCTGGTGAGCCTCTCTCAGACTGACAGTGCAGCAGCATTCCCCTTGGAACAGTGCTACCCTTCTGCTTCACTTGCAGCCTGGCTTCTCAAGAGAGCAAGGCTCATGGGGTCTTGCTTAGCAAATGTGTGAAAGTCCCTGACAACATCTTTCAGCATCTGGCAGGTTTCAATCAAATTTGTCAGGAGGGTGAAGATCTCAGCAACTTTATGCTCTCTTAACAAAGATTGTGAAAAGAAACAGCCAGGTAAAGAGGACACTAATCCTCATTGCTATTCCTGTTGTGGGAAAGGTTGAAGTAGGAGCTCTGATCTCATTACAGCATCTGGATGGGAGACACAAAGCTCCAGGGTTTTCCCTGGTTATGGAGCTGTTTTTTTATTTCCCCACCCTGAGCAGGCGAAGCACTGCATAGYGAGAGGCGGAGCTGGGGCTGGTTCCCAGCTGCAGTAAAGATGGAAGTGCTGGAACCGCTGTGCTTTGGGCTCAGGCAGGAGACAGCCTCTTCCTGGGCCCCTCTGGATTACTGTCCACCATGGCAAAGGCCTATGTGTGAAATGTGTGCATGGCTCCTTCTGCCTGCTGGAGGCTTTTTTTTACAACAGAGCACAAATGCTTACCCAGAGTCAACTGTCTCTGGCCTCCTGTCTGCAGAATCTCTTTCATGAAGTAAATGTTTATGGTTTCAGACTCCCTCTAGGCCTGTATACTCATTCAGCACATGGCTGCAGGATAAATCTGTTCTTTCAGTTAGCAAAGGAGTAAATGCATTCTCCAAAATCCTCAACGAAACCATGAGAATTGGAGGGACACCAAACCCAAACATTCTTCTCATTTGCACTGTTAAAGCTGCTGGGAAATTGGATATTTTGCAAAGGAACTGCCTTCCCCCTCCCTCCTCCCCCACCCACTCTATTTTTTTTCCTTGAAGTCTACAGCAATGGAATGAGTGAATTATTTCCTGGGGCAGCTGCTGTGTAACATCCAATGCTTTATTCTTTGAGCTCATGAAAATAAGCGCATCAAGAAGATGAAGAAAGTGGCAAGTTGCTCAGTGTTCCAGAGGACCGAGTGGCTCCAGAGATTTCATGTTTGTTTTCTTGGCATGTGCTAGATATGTCCATCTTTTCTCTTTCAGTTTCTGCAGGCACCACCTGACCCTTGTTCTTCTTCAAAAATAGATGAAATAAATCTGAGACACAGGGCCTCGAGGGATTGCCTAGGGAAGGAGAGGAATAGAAAACAGTAGGAAGAGAGAGGCTTGTATTCCTCTTCAAAGGATGGAGATGATAGATTAAGAAAAGCCTTAAATGTCTGAACAGTTGGTGAAAACTGTCGCACATCATGCCTTACTTGCATACTTACATACCTATACAGGCAAATTTCCATCCACAAATTAAAGGAACAGGCATTATATAAATGTATGGSCTTGGCCCCTCTTATGGCCCCATTCCTCTCCAAGCCATGCAAGGTGTCATGGTCGTGCAGCAATGGCAACAGCTTAGGGAAACAACTGGCTGTTCAAAATTGCTTTGCTCATCTTACAGGATCCCTAGTGCAAGCTATTGGGGTGGAAAATGCAACTTCTTTTCCCTGGAAACGCAGGCTGAGCAGGCACTGGCTGAGTTCTTTGCTGTGGGATCTGAAACACGCAGGCTCACTGTGAAGGAGAAATCTCTCCCTGGCTTCTGCCTGCAAGGCAGGCTGGAGGGAAGGGGAAGGTGTAACCAGGCAGCTGGGGAGATCAGTTAAGATGCACAGAAAAAGAAACCAAGGGCTGTGTGAACTGTGCACAGCAAAGTCAGCGATGCACAAGCTCATAATCTTCCTTTCATCTGAGGCACACTTCTTAACAGGCTTCCTATCAGAAATATTATTGCCACTTGCCCATTTGAACAAACAGCGGAGGGAAGAGCAAAGCAGTGCCTTGGGCTGGAGGGTCACTTTTAAGGAGCTCACACCCGAGAGGCACCCAGCAGCACTGGGGTCCCACCTGAASTGCTGCCATGAAGCACCAGGGACAGGGGACCCATATGCAGCACCCGCCCAGGGCAGCATCCTTCACCTCCTCCCCTCCCTYGCTGCAAGCAGCCGCAGCATCAGCTGAGGCAAAGCTGTGCAACTTGTGGAAGYCCAGGTTGCTATGCTGATTCACACTCTCTGAGGATGTGGCCTGTCCTCAATGCCTTGCTAGCTGGTCTCCAGATCACTGTTATCCATGGCATTTTGGACACTGGTGCACAGGAAGCGGCTACATGCTGCAGCTGACTGCACTTCAGAGGAACACTTGCAGGCCATATTTCTCTGCTCCTTGAAATATTGGAGTGGTCTCCACTATTTCATGCATTTTAAAAATGTATGAAATACATGAATGCTAAAAAAATCATTCCCTCCTGCTTCTTCTGAGATGTAGGAGTGGCAGAACATATGCTTGGAACATTCATTAGGCAGTTGAGGAGGGAACAAAATATACACAGATCTCTTTGATACACCCTGGTATCACTGGGACCTTCTTGGGCGCAGAGAAGGGTGAGTGTGAGACCCCACGAGTGTGTTGAGCAGCAGCAGGGTGTGGTACACTGAGCAATTCTCACAGAGTATGATTTGCACATCCCCCTGCCCTCCTCCCTCAATGTCTCTGCTCCTCATCTTCCCATCTGTGAAATGAGACATCTCTTTGCCTTTGGAGAAGGCAGAGTGTATTGGAGATACTTGGAGAAGCAGTGCTTTTTCATTGCTAAGTACTTCTGCTTATGTGGTCTTTGGGGTTTAATTGTGTCAAATGGTATTTAGTATTGTCCTAGTTTTCTGTGAAGGTCGGRAAAAATGGGAAGGACATAATTTGAGGTGAAAGAAAGTCTGTTTGTGACCTTCTGAGGCCACAGCTCAGAGAACGTAAGGAAAATGTACCAACAGAAACTTCCTGGCCAATGTATTTTCTTCCTTGTAAAAATATATGTGAAGTGTTTTGAAGAAGGAAAAATACAGACATGACTAAAGTGATGAAATCAATAAATTAGTATCATATTAACAAAAAAACTCTTCATCSACAGAATGGAGGTTTAAACAAACACTGAATAGGAAAGAGAGTTGCCTGGGAGGAAACCAGTGCTGGAATTAACAGTAACCAGATGCAAAGTACCATTATCTTTCTGAACAATGTGAATTTATCTCCAGCAATAGTCCAAAGTGCTGCCACTTACTATAATGCTAGGCCAATTGTTGGGGAGTCTGCTTTGGCAAGCTATAGGCTTCTTTAGATATAAAAGGAGGAATTCTTACATGATGGGAGGAGTATGCAATGAGACATACATATTTTTTAAATTAAGAAAGTCCTTTCTTCTCTTTATGTGGAATTAAGTAAAAAAAATACAAACATGGGAACTTTCTTCCTATGTGAAGTTCTGACAAGCTGTGTAGGGGAATCCAGAATGTCCCAGTGCCTCACCACAGGTCTGCCACAGCTTTACTGTATGACCTTGAACAAGTCACTTACCAACACTGTCCTTTTATCTCCTCCCCAAAAGGGATAAATGCTCGGAGCAGATCTTTGGCAGTATGTTAGAAGAGGGATCCAGAATTAACTACAGGAGGGAAAGCACCTTGTTATTACAAGAGGGTGACCTCCTCCAGGACAGGAGCATTACATTGATRGTCTTGTAATGAAGAGGAGGTGAAACAACAAAAAGAGAGAGATCAAAGTCTTACCAAGGACACTGTCAATGAATTTGCATGGACAACTGTCAACTGAGACTGTTTTGAGGATAAAGTCCACTGGTTCAGCATCCTGGTAGGCTTCCTAATCATGGATTGAGTCTCCCTGTCTAGTGACTTGTCCTTCACAAGTGGTCCCACGGACACTGCTAGTGCTCCTGGACCACAGCGCCACTCCAGATGTGCTGGGTAGTAAGAGTCTCCTCCTAAACCAATCTTCAAAACAGGGATACTGTGCCAGAGGCCTTTAGTGAATTCACTAAAGTAATAGTTTTCAAATGCTTCCATAAAGTGGCACAGCTGGAGTTTGAGAAGGCTTTTTATGGCTTTGTRTTTTGTTTTATAAGTAAAGAGCAGGAAGGAATACACGCTATGTATGGATGTATTTATAAGAGTCGAGAGAGTTGGATGTGTCGATTGAAATCCTGTGTGGAAGTGTGTGAAGCAAACCAAGCATGTCCTTGGGAATTAAAATAAAAATAACCTGTGACCTTTCCCTAATGAGCTATGTGAAAGGTTGGTGGTGATGGCCAGTAGGCTGCACTTGTCATAACAACATCTCATGTGCTGTTTCACAGTGGGGGTCACAGCAAGAGCTCACTACTCCTCATCTCTCCCTCCATTTCCAGCATGGTACCCACTCCGTGCCGAGTCCTTTAACTGCACTCATCCCTGCAGCTACAAATTGCTTTATGTGATACACAGGTGCTCAGGGTATTCTCAAAACCATTTTCTTTCAGTGTGTAGTTGGTCCCATCTGGTTTCCTTTCCCTACCCTGCAGTTTACACAGAGGTGCACGTGCCATCATGAACCATCTGTGCATGCAGCAGTTCATTCTGTGCTGCCAGAGGGGCTGGAGTTTTAGGAGACATCATGTGGTTGTCCACTAGCTCCCAGTTCCCATTAAGGAAACACTTCAAAGTCTGYCCTTGTGCATCTAATTTAGGTTAGAGATGAGTCTTTGACCCATTTTYAGATGTCAAGCAAATCACCTCCTGTCTTTCAGGCCAGTGCTAAGTGAAGGAAATCCATGCAGTCCTTATGAGGGTAATAGATTGGCATCATTAATAACAGACTTTTTACCTAAACTGCCAATGTGTACTTGATTTTCATTCTTGGTAGCAATTTTTGCTTTCTCCTCTCCAATGTGGTAGCATTTCATAACTGTGAGAGCAACAGYAACTGTGGGGCCTTCTGGCTTTAAAGAAAATGCTTTCCTCAGTGGGAAAATGCCCTCTGGTTCCACAAAGAGCATGCATACCACACTGAAAACCAAAACAAACACTCAGCAGATCTTCCTGCAGAATTCTGGGAACTTGGGTTCTCATGTGTGTCTCTCTTTAAAGACTGACGAGGTTTAGTGGAGAGAAAAATGGCCAGTGTGAGGGATTTTTGCTGTTTGCTCAGCATGCTCGTGGGAGGGTGTGACAAGAGGAAGGAAGAATCTCCAGGCACAAGGACCAAGCCTGACCTCACCCTGCACTGTTGAAGGTGGATGGGGTGGGAGCAGAGCAGGGTGGCCGTGCCAGCRGAGCCAGTGACAGCAGCGGGTTTGCTGGCAGCAGTGGCAAGCAAGGTGGCTTTAAACAAACTGAGCAAGGAAGTCTGTTGGAAAAAAGTCAGCTCTTTTGCTACATAGGGGACTGTGGTCCATCCCTGTGCCTCTGTTTTTCTTCTGAGTGCTTATTAAGTGTGTTTGTCCTGGTGGTGCCCTAATATGTCCAGTTCAGGARGCAGTGTCATCTTTTGTCAGAGGAGCCAGAGGCACTGTGCCACCTCATGCGAGCTCTACATTCACCCTTGGGCTCTGGCAGTTCCCTAGCTCCCTCTGATCCCCAAATCGAATGTATCTTGCTCCTCCTGAGGTCCTGGGACTGGTGAGGAAGAAGTCTGTGCCCAGAGAGCCTGGCTAGGGCTGGCTCCTGCTGGTGTCCTCGGATGCTCGAGGCTGCCTGTCTCTGCTGGTTGGGACCATCATATGCTATGGCAAACACAAGAATTTCTCTAATCAAGTGGAGTTTATTGGAGAATCAGTATGAATCCTTACAGCAAATGTAGCTTGCCCTAAGCTGTCTRAATCCCAGCCTTTGATGTGGGAGTCTCCCTGGTCCCCTTGGAAAAGTTTTAGGACTTGGATTTTCAGCCTGGTGTCCGGAGTATGGTCCCTGGTGCCACCAAGACCCATGTCCTCTGTGGAAATGCTTCTGGAGTCCCCTCCATGAACCAGCTGTGTTTGACCAACATGGCCCAGTTGCTCCTGCTCATCCAAATCATAGGATTTCAGTGTTTGAGCAAGGGCTGTGTCTAGACAGYCAATTACTCTCTGCTCTCCTGTCTCTTGAGAAACTTCAGTGCAAATGCCTTCTTTGACCTTGCATGTATAATTTGTCTTGCCTATAAATAATGGATTTCTGTGTTGCTGGTTGGTGTCAATTCATTAATATTTTTTTACCTTCTTGAGTCTCAAACACACTTATCATCTTTCCAATCTACTCTTGCACCAAAGCCTGGTCCTTTGCATGGTTCCTAGCCCTTTTCAGATGCTACTTCCAAGTTTTCAGTAATCCCATTCACTTTAACTGTAGATCCTCCACTGATGTGTGCTATGACATCATCCTAGCTTAGCTTTTGTTTATGAAGAATGGGATGATTGTTTGCTTCTGCTTGTATATTCACACTCAGAGAATCTCCTCTGCATTTTCATCATCTCCGTATCAAACCTGGGAATCTCAGTTTTGCCTGTTGAGGTAGAAAGAAAGATATGGGGCCAAGTGGGACCAAACCTTGGGGAAGTGCACTTTGCGTAATACAGAGTAATTTCCCAAGGCATTTAGTAGCAAAGCCCCATGGAAGGCAAACCCAAAATGAAGCTGACAAGCATGTGGAAAGTAAAATCCTAGAAGGGTTGCAGTCACACTGGCTCTGCTTCCCAGGTGATAGCTGGTGGTCACGGTTCTTCAATTTTCCCTTTTGAAAAGCAAGCCGGGTCAGGTCAGCGCTGCCTGTCTCGCAGCACACAGTGTTCTTCTGGGGGCAGGAACAGCACCACGTGAAGCTTGGCTCGGCAGAGCTCCAGCTTTGCTTAAGGCCCCCTCGGGCACTCCTCTAATTGAGATGCTTAGTACGGGTAATTAGTAAGGGCGCTAATTGTCCGTTTTCAAGATCTCATCTTTCTCACAATGCAAATTGGCTGGTAGAGAGGAGAAAAGGCACAGGAACTGTCAGTACCTCTCTGCAGACAGCTCACTGCACTTAAGGAAATAGTCTTTGAGAAGTGCAGTAAGTTTACGGTAATCTGCCCAAGGGCTCTGTTGCTAAGTCAGCACCTTGGGAAAATGACAGCGAACCACCCTTTTCYCAGGCACGACAGGAATTCACAGTGCGCTTGTCAAGAGGAACTGCAAACCTGACAGGGGCTATACCTCTCAGATGGGATCAAAAGGGCACGGGAAGGGGTTCAGGGAGGGCAAGTGGGGCACTGCGCTCTCAGATCTCTTGGAAAGAGCACCTAGACTGTGTAACTCACTCAAGCAGAGAGAGACGTCCTAGCCCCTACATTTGCTTTGGTTCAGCTGTTCCACCCCCTCTCCCTGCATTTGGAAGAGCAAGATGACTGCTTGGTAAGTGGCAATAAAAGCACCTGAATGCTCGCTCATGTTGCCTTTCCACGGTGAGGGACCCAGGTGTGGTGTGTGCCCAGCTGACAACATCCAGGACTGCCCAGGCTCCCCATCCCCTCTGTCCMGGATGCCTCACCCTTTGCGGAGACAAATCCATCCCTGCCTGCCTGGGGCGCAGAGGCAGCACCGAAACACCGGGCAAAAAAAAAAAGAGAATTGGGTTAAAGTGGCTGAGGTGGGGATCTCACTGGCTCTGCACGCTGGCAGCTGTTCAGCACAGCGAGTGTGATGCACCCCAGTGCCTGAAGTGGTTCATACCTGCTCCCACCCTCCTCGCCCTGCAGAAACCAGAAAATGGGCTCTTTGTGGCTGTTGGCAGGAGTGCTGGATGTTCCTCCCACTGATGGAGTATTGCAAAACCACACAGCTYACCGCTGCTTCCCTGGGAGTTAAAAGAAGCTGAACTTTTTCTTGATTTACTGAGATCAGCAGGAGACCGATACACAGCGCATCAGCAATGCTACCCTGCGATGCCAATGAGTGCAGCAGCAAGGAGAGCTGGGTCAGTGGCAACTGCAAATCACCTGTATCATCAAGATATGGAATTTCCTCCCACCTGAGTCTTGATGATTATGTGGACTCTCCAAGGCTGTTGGTGTTTTCCACACTGTGTGTGCAGCTCCAGTCTTGTAAACTGTCCAGCTTGCAAATACCAAAACTAACAACTGTGGGATCATTGAATACTCAGTTCTGAACACTGCTCACTGGGTCCACATCCCTGCTCAGGCTGCTGGGCCAGCTGGTGGCTGGTTCCCATTTTCTCCAGGGATGGTGGGAATAAATAATTTATTCCTGCTTCTCCTCATGCTGAGGTGTTGGTGGGCTGATCTGGGGTGAACAGTGCATCRCTCTCCATTCAACATGAACTGTGTGAGAGTGTAGCTCAGTGCCAGACAAATAGCYTGATGTCTTGGGAAATAGTCTTCATTTGGCTCCTGCAGCTGGCTGGCTGCTCTGAAATGCTGATGTTTGCATTGTTTACAGGAGGCCCCAGCTGCAGACTACAATTTCCCAAGATTCAGGGTATTTTAGATCTGTGGGTTTGGTTTGGACTCCTTTTGAGAAGCAGWGATCAGTTGTTTTAAGTGGAGAGCTGACTTCACATGATAAATCTGCTTCCTGCAGTTTTGGGCAGTAACTGGATTCATCCAGTGCATTTGTGTACAGAATACCTAGATTTCAGAAGTTCTTTGTTCTGTGGAATTTAAAAATCCCCTTTAAGTTACAAATTCATATCTTTTTTGTTCTGCAACCCCACTGAAATATAATTGCTCCATCATATTCCCCATAGCTTTCTCCACTATTGATATTGTCAGCTCCTTCCCATGTCTCTGTCTCCCTCTAACWTTCAGTTGTCTTCCACCTTATACTGCTGTCACCTCAGCTCTTTTCCATGCTCCCATGTCCTGGTTCCCAACATCCCCTGGCACCCCTCATGACCTATTCCCTTGAGAAATCTGTCTGAAAAACAGATCAAGGCTAAGCACTTTAACTGGATCAAAATAATATTTTTACATTTTCTGCAAATGTGGCAGAGAGGATTTTACTGGAAACTGAACACACTTCTAAGTCTTTGCAAGGCCACCCAGATCTGGTGCTGCACCACTGCAGCAGGGGCAGGGCATCCTTTGCCATGTCCAGACCTCAGGCTGCAGTKCTGGGCTACCATCAAGCTCCCTGAAAACCACGCTGCCATCACTAGAGGGTCATTCTGCATTCTCCCTGGTCTGTGTGCCACACTGCAGCCACGCTGTGTGTCGGAACAGTTTGCTGTTCCAGAGTAGATGAGCAGAGGCAATTCCCCCCACAGCTTTCTGAGGCCTTGGTGTGACACAGGCAGGTGGCAGGAAAGTAGGAGCGGGGATGACAGCAGGATAAGATGTCTTGATGCTGTGAGCTTTCAGCAGTGAGGCTGTATCAAGCTGTACCATGGCACTATGTCCCAACACACCCTTCATTCCAGCAAATTCCAGGGAATGACAAGTGCTGGGTAACATGAGTTTCATGCTTGTGGGGACAAAGAAGAAGAGGAGGGGAGGTCCCATCCCTTTTGGGGCCTGTTCAGGCAGCATAAACTCCTTCCTCAGAGCAAGGGGGCCRCCACTCTGTAAAAAAGCTACTGCATGCTTTTAGACCCATGCAGTGCCAGGACATATCAGCCCTTCACTGTAAATACGCTCTTTGTTCCAGAGCAGATTTCATCAGTGCCACTGGATGCCTCTTTTCTCTTTCAACAGAAGACACCCAAGTGAACCCAAACCCCCAGAACTTCATTGAGCAATGGTATTGTATTAAAAGAAAACAAACTCAGGTGAAGAAAAGCCCAGTTAYGGCAGTTTGCATCAAGATATGAAGACACATTTCTAGAAGGTTTTGTGCACAGAGATTGCAGAGTGATTYGGTGAGCAAGCCAGTGCTGTCAAAGTGGGAGGCAACGGTGTCAAAACTACTGATGACAGCAGCTGTGCTCACACAAGGGAGCAAATCCTTCCTAGTGCAAGTCCAGGTGCCTCAGAAATGTTCTCAGCCTATACCTCTTTTCCTGCACCTTGGACCAACTTGGTTTTTTCCTTTCTGCTTCTACAAACCACAGCAAGCTCATCCAAAAAACTGTCATCCTTTTTAACAAAAGGGTAAAATAAACATCCCAGCATCATCCTTGGCAACCTGCCACACAGAAACTGCTGCAAGATATGACAAGATGAAYGCTGCCTTTAAATGGGATACTGAGAGGAAACAAATGACACCCACCTGGAAGAAGCAGGAGCACTGGAGCCCTGCAGAGCTGATCCAATGGTGGCAGCATGGGATGCCAGGGTGYCCTCCCTGGCACAGTCTGTGGTCATCATGACCCAAAGGGTCCACTGGCCATGCCTAGGGCCCTGTCTCGGCTATCCCCATCARTCCAGGATGGATTTCTGTTGGTCTGGGCAGATAGCCCTGGCAGGGCTCTCCCAGATGGTRCGGAGACAACATCAGGGTAGCTGTGCCTTGTTTTGTTAGGTTGGCTGTGAAAAAGGCAATGCCCAAGGCAAGATGATTTTTTAACTGTTTTTTTTAAAGAAAAAGGTAATGCTAGTTGATCTAGACTGAGGCAAGAGGAAAAGGCTAACTTTTAACTTGCTAAAGAAAGCACCTAAAAGAAAGACAGCTACTAGGGAAATAAATGCAGTAGCAGGGGATGAGAGGAAAACATCGTGTGCAGGGCTGAGGATAATGCAGGTGCCATGTGCCCAGCCTCTGGGGCTGCAGGAATTTGGTGCAGAGCTGTACCCACACATCAGCAGCAGGGGACACTTACTCCTGGAGATGTGGYTTAGGGGTGATCTGAGTGCTGGGCTCTCCAGCACCTTACCCTGCTGGTGTCTGTGCTCTGTGCTGTGCAGCTCCTTCTAAGGCAACAGCACAGCAAGAGCAGTGCACTGAAATGTTGCTGTTTAAAGGTGATCTATGGCTTGTCCTTCTAGTTCTTTGCTTTTAAAGCTTCTTGCTGCCAGGGACCCACCATAAAACACAAAAATGCAGCATGCTCTTCATGGAGAGACTTGAGTTATTTCGACTCASTGTCTCTAATCTCAAAAGCACATCAGAGAAACTTATAAAGGATGTAGTTCTTGCCCCAGAGATATGATCTAAACATAGATAAAGCATAAGGAAAAAGATGACTTAACAGGAGAGGGGAAGGCGCTGAGATGTTATATCTGGGGTATTGCAACCTTTGCTAAATTTTTGGAGACTAGCGATGCAATTCCATGTGTGTTTATGCATGTAGACACGTGTATTTGTGTATTTACAACCATTACTTTAGCTCTAGTGGCTAAAAATTCATCCCATAAATTATTTGAAGTAAAAAAGTCCTTCGCGGTGTGTGGTGGTCAAAGGGGATGGAGACAAAAAGAGGACAGAAATGTAAGAGTTTTGCATGGCCACTTTTTTTGCCCTCTGAACCCTCCAAATGCTGCTGAGCTCTCTGTACTAAAATTACGAGTCCCATATGGTCTTTGAGGTCTTCCAGGAGCTCAAGTCCCTTCTTCAACCTGTTTGTTAGCAGGCATTAGCTGCAGTGATGATAAAAATGCTGCCTGGGGCATGTAAATCTTTGGCTTTCACAGTGTCTGTGCTTTGGTTCAGTAGCTCACAGCAAACCTTGGGTAGCTCTTGTAACCCTGACTCGTTACAAAAATRTTCTTGTTGTGTGGAGAATGGGAATAATGCTTGGCTATGTTTCTGCCAGGAGTTCCGATAATTAATTATTTAATATTTCTAGAGCACTTAGATATTTGGATACTTCTTGACAGAATCATATATTCCCCTAGCTGTTGAACCACAATAGCACCTTTTCAGCCTTACAGGTGATGCAGTGAGAGATTGTAAAACATCCCCAATGCCTGAATACACTGAGTGACTGGCTCTACCTTTATCAAAGTAAACCACAACAGGTTTCACTACTTGAATGAAATAAAGCCTGAAAGGAGATAYGAGAAAGAGACAGTGAGGAGATTAATGGTAGTCTTGATGGAAGACTTCCTGTCTGGCTGCTGTTGCCCAGAAAGTCCCTCAGAGAATAGAATTAGTGGGTTTTATACCCAGGTTAGCAGCATTTCTTTGTCCAGTGCCATCCATATTTTCTGTGCTCGCTTCCTCTCTCACAGCTCTGCACACTTCTTGCTCATGTTTCTGTGTCCTGGATCACCCTTTCTTTAGCATCTGTGTGGATGGGCTCGTGTGCAATGTACTGCAAAGGTAGAGCAAGGTGGGGGAAGCAGACCATGCCCAAAKGTCACTGCTGTCTGGATGGGAATCTGGCTGAGGGAAGGCTTATAGCCGGCATGGGAACCTGCAGCGCTCAGGAATGCAGTTGGGTGGCACTGAGGGCCATCCCTGGGGGCACTGCTGGTGCCCGGGCAGCGGGTGGGTCCAGGCTCGAGCCAGGCTGGGTGCTGAAGCAGCCAGCCCAGGTCACTCGCTCAATAATTTCTAGTCCTTGTTAGCAAATGGTGATGGTGCAGCGTTCATCCTGGCTGTAAGCCATGGCAGCACAGTGCCACCACTGGTGACCTCCACCTCATGCTGCTGTGTGGCACTTGGATCAAGATGGGCTGTTTTTTCTCTTAGAACAGGCATAAAATGGCAGATSTCAGCACTCTGAAGCAAAAGTGGATCTCAGTGCAAGTCAGACTTTGTGAACTTCAGCAGATCTGAGTTTGATTTAGCATCTCAGATTTAGGRATGGATCTGTTCTGGATCTTAGAAGAGTTTCTGTTCCCTGATWACTCTTTGGATGGATTAGATAAACTGAGATCACTGTGGTTTGACTACTATAGAGAGTCACAAAATCTAAACTTCTCATTCAGACCRTGCAGAACAGACTTTGATGACTTCAGATTTATTGAAATTCAATTTTAATCAGTTTATGTTTTTTCAGAACTATAATATAGGTTAACTGAGCTTGCATAAGCCCTGTACACCGACTCTTCACCTCGTATTGGTTTCTATTACCTGTCTTAAAAGTGGGATTTTTAAAAAAGTCGCATTGAAGTACAGCTTCAATTACATCCTGTTAATCATGTTAATAACTAATAATTTAATTGCTWCTTAGTGCAAGATCCCACCCCACCAAGGATTGGCATTTAAAGGATTATGCCTACAGGGTGAGGACAGTTTGGTTTCAGAGTTGTATCTCCTTGGTGTGACTGATCCTGATGGATTGTGAGCAAAATTGTATTGTGAAATACATGTCCTTATTGGAATTGCTGTTAACTTCATAATTGCTCTGTAATTACCAAAGAGAGAATATCTTACACTTCTGACAGCCAGGTGCATGTATTGCTTAATCTGTCTCCATTATTGACTTGGCTCAGTTCCTGGGGGTGCTTTCCTATTCTCTTTCAGTTGTGCAATACCAAAACTGACTAAATGGTGCATCTGCTGTTTTGTTCCTGCTTTGGAGCTAACAACAGGAGCAAACAGAGGTGAACTTTGAGAAGCTGAAGCGTTTGGCTGGTCCCGAGCTGGGAGCTGAGCGTGTCCCTGCTGCTGTGAGCTCCTTCCCACCCAGGACAGTGGAGAGCAGAGTCTGGCTCAGACCCATGGCTCCTCCTGCCCTAAGAGCACAGAGCAATACTGCAGCATCTGACAGGCAGCTTGGCCAGCAGCTGAGAAGGCTACCAGGAGGGAGGTCAAGGGTCTTTCTTCTGGAGATCTTCAGCCTGGAATCTAGGTTAGAAAAAGTTTCATCTCAAACAGTGATTAAGAGTGGGACTGAAATGAGATAAACAGTGAGTTGTCAGCAGCTTCAGAAGCGATTCCTGCCCTGGGGGAAGTGCCATTCGTCTGTTTTGCTGTGTACTGGGTCAGAGCTTATGCTAAAATATTGCAGATTGTCAGCTTTGTCTGTGGCTTTGGGAATATTTCAGTGGCCCTTGCTGCATGCACTGGCATTCTAATGGAGCTTTATGAAAGGGCTTTTTTGGCATAATCTGTCAACAGATAAGCCCAGGGAGAAAGAAAAGGAGAATTCAGTGCCTCTCCCAAGAGAGGCAGCAATGAAGATGCATGCATTAAGCATTCCTCCTCTCCCTTTGCTACACCCGGCAGAACAGGGCCTCCAAGGATCTCKTCAAGCACAGTGCTCACTGAGTGGGTGTCCTGCCTGACAAAAGCTTTTCTTAAACACCTTTTTCAGTTACATGTAGGGAATAAAGTTCTTGACTTTATCTTTTTTCCCAAGTAAATAAACTTTTCAGGCGTACCTGACCAAAAAACAACAACCCCATGGGGATATTGTCAATTTTTATTGACTTTCCAGTAAAGCAGAAATCGATGAAACAGGTTACTACAGATAGAACTTGCTTGTTACGCATGTGACAGCCATGCAAAGCTCTGACCAGGCAATAATTTATCCCAACATCGATGTTACACCTCCAAGGCCACCAGCAGTGTTCAATTCCCAGGCTGCAGAGCACCCCAGTCCATCCACAGCTCTGCCCTCTCTCTCCTGAGCAGCCCATGAGCCTGCAGGGCTCACAACACGCTTTTGTTGGCACCCAGCTCTGGGCTGCTCATGCCCAACACCTTTGCTGCCCACAGCCCAGGCTGCCTGTGGCCTTTTATCTGAGCTCATTGCTGGAAACTTTGCACCTTGGGCAGACAMACTGGCTTGGTGCTCTCCTCTGCCAGAAAGATGGAGGTCCCCTTGAGCTATGGAGGCAAAATTTGCTGCTTTTTGCAGATGTTACAAGTGTCATATTCCTCTTCAGTCACTGTTTCGAGGTCAGACTATGCCAGTGTTTCTTTCTTGTCCTCAGTGGACTGAAARCATACAAAGCATCTGGCTTCCCCTGCCCCTTTTGTCTGCTTATCCACATAGAGTAGAATCTGTCTTTCCAAGAGCAAAGAGTGCACTTTGTGTTAGAACAGGTGAACTTTTCAGCTGCCACAGCTCCCTTTCCCCCATTTCCTCTGTTGTTAATATCCCTATTCTGCTGAGAAACATTTTAGACATGAAACACCCAGCAAAATCCTGACATTTCGGGAGGTGATGCAAAAGACCAGAAAAGGGAATTTTTAATTTCATGAAACAATCGTGTCTTCAAGGCCTCACAGTCGGTGCAGTTCTAGGAAACACTTTGAACTGGCAAGGGATATGATATTTTTTTTTGGAGTGACTCACTCTTTTTGTAGATTACGGGTTTCACGGCCTTGGAGGCTGATAAGTCTGTCCACAGAGCAGGTGCAGCGAGCGCCCTGYGGAGCCTCACTGTGTGTGTGGGGGTTGTGTCCATGCTGCTGCAGGGAGATAYGGCTCTCTGGGTGCCCTTGAATTCTCAACCCTGCTGTTGTGCTTGCTGTGGGGGCTCCCAGGGCTTTAGGATGCACATCTATATGGGCACGGCAGGGGGCTGGAGAGGATGGACACATCTCTCATGGTTGGTGTAAAATTGCGCTCTCAGAGTTCCTCTCTCTTGAGGAGAGACCTGCATAAAAGCAGCTACTCGCCATGACCCGGCAGAATGAATTTCAGGTGCCCACAGGAGCATCACGACAATGGCCAGATATGTCTGGGTGGGCACTGAGCTCTCCCTCCGCATCCCAGGTCTGAAGGGAAGCCTGAACAGACCACATACTGCCCACCTTGCTCACAGTGTGTTGTTATTGCTGCTGTACCTTCCTTTGCAGCAAATTTACAGCTCCTTGTAAAACCCTTTCTAGTAAATGGCAATTGGGGAGAGATGTAAGTGCAGAATGACTGTGCTTTATTAGTTACAGTAACTAAATAGTTTCTGGTCCAGCTTGGGGCTGAGGCCTGAATCTAAGCATGACTTTGCAGTAATTCACAACACACRAGCTTTTGGAGCTGCAACACTTTGTTGTCTTTTCCCCTGGCTGTGGCATGTTCCTAAATGTCCTCCCTCCAAATACCATGTCCAGGTGCTTTCTGCACATACGCAGAGCAAACGAGATGTCTGTTTTTCCTCCAGGAAGACATCTTGGACCTTTGGTTCTGTCACCAGTCAGATGAGAGGTGGCTGCTCTATTTCTGTTCCTATTCCCAGTCTGCTCTGGAATGCATGTTCTTCCAGATGTTTGGTTCTCACTAGAAACAAATTTCACATAGGAGAAATTTTTTTAATAATGTCCTGCCAAAATCTGCTCCCACAGTTGTCTGCCTMTCCCTGGATGCTGTGCCCAATGCTGTGTGGCTCTGTGGGTCATTGTTGGCTCAGCATCACCGAGAAGTGATGCAACTCCTGCTATCAGGATGCACCTTGACCCCGGAAAATATCAAAGGCCTCATGCTGCCAGCCTCAGGATGAGTTACTGGCAGGTAACTCTGTCTTTATAACTTTCTTTAYGATGTTTGGAGGCAGTGGCTTGTGTGGAGGTGGGAGGATGGCACTGCCYCTTGCTTACCTTGAGGCAGGCTAGCCAGGTTGTAGATTAACAGTGCACAAAAGCCCAGCAATTACAGAGCCATTACAGATATGCCATTATGTGTATCCTTATGYTTATGACTTCATTCTCTCYTAACCCCATTTCTCAAAGGCAAATACATYGAACATGTGGTGTTTTCTCAGCCCRGGCTGACGCAGGCTTTGTGTGACCTGCCTTGCTCTGAATGGGATGTGTCCTCCTGCCTGCCCTGCCTGCTGTACTCTGATCCATCCCGGCTCTCTGCAAGATGAATGAGACCCCGAGGAGATGCCCCTCAGAGCTGCAGGGTGGGCTGTGGGAGCAGGGGCCTGGTTTGTGCTGCCTGCAAGCACCACACGCTCCTGTGCTCCCTTCCAGCTCAGCTGAGAGCTGCCTGCCCTGCTGTGGCCACAGGGGCTCAGCTCCCCCAGGGCTTGCTGAAACCAAAACACAGCTCGGTGTCAGGAAGGAAGGGACGAGAACAGACAGTGCCTTGAAACTGCTGACGATGGGGGAAGAAGGGAGTAAACAACCCCTGGGCAGAGGGAGAGCAAGGGGAAGCCTGGATCTTTATATCTTCCTGGAGGCCCCTGCACAAAAGGCAGGCAGAGGGTGGTGTGGGGGTCTGCAGGCACACCATGGAGGTGTTTCTAGATTCCCCTCTTCTGTGAGCTGGCATGCAATGGACTGACAAGGGGAATAGCCTCTGCTCCTCCCTGCCCTCTGGCTACCATGCCYGCTCTTACCAGGCCTGGCTTGCTGCAGGCTGTCGGGAAAAGGGGCAGACTCTGGCCTCACAAGGGGCCAGGGGTGTGCTGGTGTGTGGGGTCACTCCTCCTGGCTGTCAGGGAGACCGGGGCACTTCATCCTGCAGAGCTGCTCCCAGTGCCTTGTCATGAGCTGGCCGATTTCCCTCTTAATGCACACATCATATTGGCATGGCTGCTGAATGAATGCAGAAAGTGCTGGGAAATGCATGTTGACTTATAGACAGCTGGAGATCCAGCGTGATTCACAGCAACACCCATCGCTGAGAAAATACTCATAAAAACAACCAGCCACTTACTCCAGCTTAACACTTCCACTTCTGGCTGGGACAGGAAGTGCCAGCTCCTGGGGAAAGCAAGTGGGCAGGCTCACTCAGGTGTGTCTGAACTGTGGGAGACACACATTGAAACATTTCTGATTCAGCCTTGAAAACATTTCTGATTCAGCCTCGTAAACCCAGACCTTGTGCTGGCTGCGAGTGGCCCGGGTCAAACCCATTGATGACATCAGTCAAGGGACTTCTGGCACGCTTGGGAGAGTAGGAAGGACAATAGGRGAAAGACAAATCCAGACCCAGATTTTGCAACACTTTTGAAAAACCCCAACRAAGCCCAGAGCCAAACACAGCTAAGCTGGGGAATACCGTGAGCACAGAGTTTGCCTCTTGGGCCTGTCCCCCATGCTCTTCTTTCTCTGCAAAGATTTGCCACTGAGCTTGCAAAYAGAAAATAAACTCAGTGTCATTGACTTCAGCAAGTCTTTGTGCATGTGGCAATGGTCCTGTGTGCATCAGCAGCACTGCAGTGCTCAGGAAAAGTGGCTCTGGCATGGGCTGAKGCTGGGAGGCACTAGAGAGCCCTGGGCAGGGTAACCCCCTGGCTGTCTTCAGTGCCAAGGTTGCCCCTGGCTGCCCATTAGAGTGGTAGCCAGGGCAGGGCAAGGGGGGCTTCAGAAAGAAATAGCTTTTTGGGAAATCTATCCTTCTCCGTGGTGCTGTGCCCTGCACAGGGGGACAGCTAGGAGATGTTTCACTAATGATARCTGTCTTCCACAGTGTCAAGTTGGCAAGTTCTGACACTCTTTTACCCTTTTCCCTTCCAAAACTGAAAAAAAAAGTCCACCTACTTCCTAAAGTTTAGAAATTATTGGAAGGTGCAGAGTTAACAAGGTGGATTTTTAAATGAGATGGGTTTTTTGAGCCTGAAAAAAAGCAGAAAACACAGGACTGAACACTGAGTGCAGCCTTCCTGTGGCACATCCTCACCTGCATCAGGACACCCTGCTGTTAGAAGGAAACGCTCCTGCACAAAGCATACACTGACACCCTCTCCCTTTGCAAGCAGAATTAATCATACTTATGTGCCATATTCCATTTTAATTTTTATTGCACAGTCCAAGATTAAAGGTTAATGTAGTACATCTCCCCATCTCCACTCCCATTACAATGGAGTGCTTTGAATAACTATTAACTTCTCGGTTAACCGAAAGAAAATTGTTAATCATCTACAAGCTTATGTTGCATAAAAATCGGTCTCTGTAACTTTCTCCTGACTGTGGGAGAGCCCTTTCCTCATTGCTGACCTTCAACAACACCTGGTACCTGCAGCCTGCAAAACACAGAAAATCACACTACATGGGCTTATCTGCCASCCAAGGTCATAAACTGCGTGAATCAGTGCAGTGCAACTTATGTTTCTTGGTGTTGATGTTGATCCAACACTCAGTTCTTCTGCCAGCAAAGATACAATTCTCCGGGTCTTTAGAAAGCACCTAATGAGTTGCTTTGTTTGATTTTGGTTTGTTGGTTTTTTGGTTTTTTTTTTAAATTTAGCAATCTGTGGGGTGCTGGGTGTTGCTGGGACACACAGGGTGACAGTACAGCCTGTCCTTCCCCCTGCCCTGGATGTGTGAGGCCAGCAGGCGTGTGCACACCGAGGGTCAGTGGTGGAGTTAGGGCTGCCTGCCCCAGGGACCAGCTCTCCTCTGGGCATCAATGATGTAGGGTGGGTGCAAGGCCCTGGAGACTTTGKCATCTCACCCCCCCCAGAAGAGCCTGTTGGCTCTGCAGATGGGGGGATGGCAGCTTCTGCTCCCTTTGTGCAGATGCTGAAAGTGGCCAAGTTTGGCTGCAGAGGTGTAGCCTCGCTGTTGAGTGATTATGTGGAGGAGGCTTGAGTCCAGCCATTTGGGAAATAAATCACCCACTGTTTGTGAAGTAGGAGGGAAGCACTTGGGATGGTGAAAGATTAGACTGTAAGCCTCACAAAACTCCCCTTCTGGCTGTAAAGATGGGCTGTGGATGTTGTGTTTTTTAGCTCTTTAAATGATTATTTCTGTGCCAGACTTATTAGGCAATACATTGTTGGGATCTTGGCAAAGAGATAAATACGGCTGCAGGCTCTGCTCCTCTCCACATCTGGTCACTGTCAGGCCTTCAGCTAATAGGCCGAGGTCTGTGTGCTTCAGTAAACAGCGTCTGCAGCTGCTAGGGGCAAATGTAACTATATATTGCTCCAAACACAAACATTTCCACATTAGGCATTGCATGTCCTCACCCGGCACAGAGCTGCAGCCACTGACCTCGGGAGCCTGCACTGCATCAGCTTGTCCTGGCTTCTCCTTGGCCAGCAAATTCCGTCTCTTTTTATGGCTGTGGCTCTTGAAAGTGAGAGCAACAGCCCCTGCTTGGGTCAAGCTGAATGTGGCCAAGCATTGTGCAACCTCCTGTAGATGGTCTCAGCACAGAGCAGCCAGGAGCTATGGGGTGGCTGAGGCAGGAGCCAGGCCAGGAGAAACTTGCTGGGGACAGAGGGTGAGGTGGGGGGAAATGGGTGGCCACAGCTGCAGAGAGAAGGGTTTTGGAGGAATTAGCTCCAAGATCTCCTGGGAGTTTCTAGACATCTCTGGCTGGGCACCCCCCAAGCCTGGCAGAGACCTGGGAGCTGCCCTTGGCTCTTGGCTGGACTTCAGACAAGTCACCTTGCATGCAAACATGAGGTTTCCGTGTACGGTGCCTGGCTCCCCCACTAGTCTTCTTCGTCCCCTTTTCCTCCTCCTCCTCTGTACTTTTCTCTGCTGTTCAAGGCTGGGAACAATTTGTTCAAGATTGCTTTCAGCAAGGTGTTTGCTACACTTGTCTGAGAAAGACAAACATGTCTCATCAGCTGGAGCCTTTATTTACCAATATGACAAAAACCAAACCCCACTTCCATCCAGGATCTGCAGGAGCACTCACTTCCATGTGAGGGAATCTGTGAGTGGAGGGGTTTGGTGTAGCTGTTTTCTGGTCTGGCTGTTCCCAAGTTGTTGCAGAGCTCTGTCCTTCAGTGCCTGCTTTGGCAAACTGGACACATGTCAGGGTCCATGGAGGCTTGGCCCCCGTGCAGCACTTGGGTGTCTAAAGCAATCTTTCCAGAGAAGGCTTTTCTGAGACCCRGCATCCAATGCAGCAGGTGTATTCCAGGCGCCAGCCCCCAGTTTAGAAATTCAGYGTGCCGTGCTGACCAGGCCCTGCTTAAATACCTTCTGATTAATTAAGTGTCAGCCTATTTACATCAGCCCTCCTGCCTGCTTGCCCACTGCACAGCACTGCTTGGTGCTGCAGGGAAGAAAGACGCCTTTTGCTGTTTGGTTGACTCCAGGCTGGATCAGCTGGCCAGGTGCACGGCCAATTTCCATTGCTGCTTTGAAGCTGAGGAGTATTTTGTAAAGAATGGAGCCTTTAGCCTTGTAAGTAAAAGCCATTTATCTTAGGATGAAAAAGTGCTGGCATGGAAAAATTCCAATGCTCTGAAAGTCTCTTTTCCTGAATGTCTTGGATACTTTCTGGATTAGGTTCACTGGTAAGGAGCTCRGAGTTATGAATGTGTCTTTTACAGAAATGAGCTGCAGAAGGAAAAGGCAAGCACTGGCAYGCTTCTAAGTGGGACAGAGTGAGATTCCCTGTGGACCAGACATTTCTGAGATTGCTTTTAGAGGTACGGTCAGCATTGCTGCAGTGAGCTGAGGTGGTGCTAAATCCACTGTTGTAGCCATAGCTGTTACCATTCCCAAGGGTATCGTATCAGCAGAATACCTGACATAAACAGAAGCAAGGCGTTATTGGCTTTGCTCTGCACGGCTGTTTAATAACAACACTTTGTGCTCCACACGGACAGCGTCAGTGCTTCATGGACGCTAATGAAATTAGCCTCATGATGCTCTGGCAAGGTGAGGATGTGTTATTAGCCCTTTCCCTGGGCTGWGTGTGTGTGTGCTAGGGTTCCCAACAGCATGGGGTACTCATGCCTGCGCTTTCCAGCAGGAAACACCTCTTTGGGATGGGACCTTCTGCAGCCCTTGGTCTGCTCCAYCACTCCTCCAGATGGTTTCTGACCCCTGGAGCCAAGGGTATGTTGAGGGGAGGTGGTGGCAAGCATGCTGCCATGTCACTCCCCTGCCAGGCACAGACTTTCTCCCGGGTAAGAGCAATCTTCCACRCTCAAGGTCTTCTGGCAGGGACAGAAAACGCAGTCCCTCCTCTCAAGTCACTCAATGTGTCTGCTACATTTCAGGACCTTATGTCAGCTTGCAGTGGCTGAACTCCAGGACTTTTCCTACATGGCCAATGTGGGATAGTGGAAATGCTGGAGAGAAGTTCTCTCCACTTGCACTGTGCATGGCTCTGACCTCTCTGGGTGCAAGATGGGATGTTGTTTGCAACAGCTTTGCAACGATCCAGCCCTCCTCATGTGCAGTAGCCCCAGTTTTGTCCCAAACATCAATGCTGGCCCCAGGGTTGTATTGAAGCTACCACTGATGCATTGCTTTAAATAGATCCTAAGCAAACCTCTCTGTTTGTTTTTCTTGACATGGTACTGACTGGTGTTTTCCAAGAAATGAGGAAAAAAAAGCTGGATTCACAGTGGTGACTTTGACTCCATCTGGCAAAAGCAACTGATCTCCTAAATGGGAAAGGCACAGCRATGAATAGAAAAAGTAAACGGGTCACTGCAAGAAGCAGCCTGTTCCTTTTGACCCAGTGGCTGCCAGTGACAAAATCACACTGGTGCGTGGTTAGAAGATCCCCCCACTTCAAGATTTTCTCTGTCACAAGAAAGCCAAAGGGCTTTCCAGGTACATGAGATCTGCATATGGAGTTTTGTACTGGATTTCATAAATTTTGCTGCACTTTACCCTGCTCAGCTATGTAAATATTTTGCTTCCAAATCATCATTTGCCTTTCTGGGTCCTGTGGCCTGTGAGGCTGGACTAGACTGGAGAACTGTCATGCTGTCTGTATGGATGAAACTTCTGGGAGCCCCTCAGAGCCTTCATTAGACACTCCTTTGCTGTATTACTGTCTTCTAGCCAATGTTCAGCCTGCAGGAGATGAAAAACCACCAGGCCTATGCAGTAGTAACACAAGGGCCACTGAAAGTAGCCCTCCGAGTGGAGGGAAAATGCTGTGCTCAGTCTTGAGCCCATTATGCAATGAAGCGATGAAAACAGCACTTTCTAGCATCATCTCCGTATTCCAACTCCTCTGTGTCCTCCCAAAGCTTTGTTGTCAGGCTGGTCTCTGCCTGCAGCACTGCCTGTGCTCTGTAAGTCCACAGGGCTCTCCTCCTGGGGACCCTTTACTGGTCACACTACCACAGAATCACYGAATGAGTTGGAAGGGACCACCAGGGGGGTCATCTGGTACAAGCACGGTCCTTGCTCAAGTGGGGCCTTCCTAGAGCACATTACWCAGGCTTGCATCCTATGGACATTTCCAGTGAGACCCCCAGCATCTCTGGTCAGCCTGTTCCAGCCAGTGGTCACTGCACAGCCAAAGSTGCCCCTGCTGGAGCTGGAGGCACACCCTGGCGCTCAGGGCTCCAGCTCCTGCGAGTCACCAGTGTTTGGCTAGTGATGGGCTCAGGCTGTGCCACTGGAGCAGACCTTCCGGAGCCTCTCCCTCTAACCRCCCATGGGTGCTTGGAGGTGTGGTCTGGTTTGTCTGGGAATGGGTGTTCAAACTGGAGTTTTCTCCCATGGGGAGATTGACTTGGGAAGTCCTGGTGGGCTTTGCTACTGTTGGTCTCAGGCAAGCTGGAAGAAGCAATAGCACACAAAGATTCAGGAGGGCTGTGGATAATGCTTTCCTCTTTCTCAGCCAGATGTCTGAACTGGCTTCTCCATCCTTTCATGAAGTGTGCACTCTGACTGGTCCACATCCAAATTAATAAGCTTTGCTTATGGAAGAGGTGGAAATCCAGTGTTGGGGAAAGCACTGTGCTGGAGTTAATTATTTTCATGATGGGCAGACCCAAACCCAACATTGCAACCTAGGCCTAAAAATGGATGTGCTTGAAGATTTTGTCAGGTCTGGATCTAAATTTTGTGACTGTTAATGACTGTTAATGACTGTTAATGACTGGCTGGGCCATGCACTCCTGAAATCCAAACCGTCCAACTTGTAAAGCTCCACCTCTGAAGAGAAGTTGCCAACACCATTACCTATACACAGCACATTGGGTGGGCTTCTCTTTGTGGGGGTGGTGGTGCCAAATGCACTTTAGTTTTATTTTATGCCTGTGTTCACACATCTTATTAGGCATATGAGCATTGATGGGGAGAGCTCAGGGCAGGTTTTGTCTTCCATGTTGGTTCTTGAGCTGTGGAGGGAGTGTGAGCACCCCAGACAGGCTCTGCCCTGCTGGCCCTCCCCTTCCCTGCCTGTTGCTGATTAAAGCTCAGCTTAAGCCATGAAGCTTCAGTTTGAGGGCCACTTGTACAAACTCTCTGTTATCGTGACATATAACATCGACACCAGCAGGCAGTCTTGGTGTGTAGGTAGAAATCCCATCCTCGTCTGAGTGGACTGCTGGCCTTTTGCAACTCTGCTTGAAATYTGGGCTCTTTATAATCAGAACGATAAATCTCTGGTGCTTCCCACTTGTGTTTTTTTCTGCTGCCTATAGTGCCCAGAATATATGTTAGCAGTCTATTGATGGAAATGATAATTAGGGGATTTGTCATGAGAAATGTGCATGAACTTTTCAAGCTGTCATTCAAAAAAAGATTTTTTACAGTCAACTCTCGATTATCTGTGGGTGCATTCTCTGAGCTGTGGATTAGATGTGCCATGTTTAAAAAATGCCGAAGTCTTTCAGAGCCATTATAAAGTATAATGCACAATGTTTTTTCCTTTTTATTTATAGCCTCATGCTGCATCTTAAACTTGTTTTTTTCAAAGGTAAAGATATTAAAGTATTACATTCCTGAGGCCTTATTTACATGTATTCTGTATTATTAGTTTTGTTTTTCTTTCTTTGCCCTCATTATTCCGGATAATGAGAGCTGCACATATCAGCTTATAGCATCGGTGGAGGAGAGCATGTGACATGGTAACCTTTCCCCAGCTGTTTTCTTTTCTTCAGATGCTGCATAAGAATTTCTGCAGTATGATGCTGCTCAGCCAGATGCGATGGAGAGGAAGAGGAAGTGCTCTGCTGTGAAAGAAAAAAAAAGTCTGTACCTGAAGGAACATGAATGAGTGACAAACAGCTGAAAGAGAAGGGATGCCTTAGAAACCATTTGTCAGGCTGAAGAAGCGTCAGCTTGTTAAAAACATGCCTGTTCAGTTAAAAGGATGAATTGACAGACGAAGTCTCAGTGCAAATTCAGCTGCCATCACTTCAAAAGCCCTCACAGCTGAATCAGCAAATTTCTGTTTCCATACATAATGGATGCAGCCAGCGTGCCATTACGATGCCCACAAGAAGACTTGTGTTAAGCTCTTTAAATTAGCTGTTTATGATAGTCACACTCTATAGCTATAGCTTATTTTGTTCCTGGGCCTCCTTTTCATCTCATGCCTTTTGTTTTTGCAGCCCTGGGAACAGCTGCCTAAGCAAGGATTTTGGGAAGGGAGTGGTACTGACTCAGTGCTACCATGCCGAGATTTTCAGCCATGCCTTTCATGCTCTTGCTGGCCCATGCACCCCCTGCAAGTCCCTGGCTCGTGCTGGTGCTGCCAGTCCCACCAGGACCAGGGGCCAGGGTGCAACAGCGCAGAGGGACTGACCCACAGGGGGCCAGCATGAAGGAGTGTGGKGCTCCAGCACAGGGCACTTTCTCCCCACACTTGTACCCTCTCCTTCCTTGGCATCCCCTCGCTGCCTCTGCTGCCAGAAACACCTTTCCTCTGCCACCACCTCCTTTCAAGGGTCCCTGTGTCACCCAGCCTGGAGCTGGAAGGCTGCCCTGCCTTCCTCCCATCGGGCTGTGCCTTGGGGTGTGTTCCCCTCGTGCCTGGTTGAGCTCTGTCCATGTCATCGCTGGGTACAGCTAGTGCTAGAGAAAGACCCAAATTAACCCTGCCCAGGCTCTGACAACCTTTGGGTCCAGATCCCCGGATTGATTATAGAGCTCTCTGAGATTTGAGACCTGCTTTTTTTAATGTTGCTTGARGAGTTTGAAAGTAGCTCAGGATTTTCACAAAAAGTCCTGCTAAGTAAAGTATTACTGAATGATTGTCAACATTAATCCAAAACTTATTGCCCTATGATAGATTTACTCTCCCATTTTTGGTGGGTTTTTTTTTTTTTTGAGAAGGAATGAAGAGAAACAAGAATGAGTTAAAAAAATGAACAAAAATACTGTCTGTGAAAACAGAAAAAAAAATTATATAAAGTTGGCATCTTTTTTTTTTTTAACAGAAGATTTTCTGAAAGCAACTTTTGGCTGAATTTTTTTTTTTCAAGTGTTGGTTGAGAAATGTCAACCAGCTCTAGTATCTTATGAAAGATGTTGCACTTAATAAAACTGCAGGCAGGGAGGCAGAAACAATATACCCATTCATTCCCCCTGGCCCCTCTCTCCCTTCTCCTGCCACCCCGCTCGCTCCCAAAGRCRTGAGCCCTATCAGGTGATATGARCSTTTCCARTGACTTCAGTGTGATTTCTGGGYGAAGCAGACATTTTGTAAGCCCCCAGCAGCAGCCCCCAGCAGCTCAGGGAAGTGCACATCCCTGCACTGGGAGCGGGGGATGCGTGGCATCTCTGCCACAGGGTGGTGGGAGCTGTGCCACCCCTGGCGGATCTGCTGTGTGGAGGCCAGCAAAGCACAGTGGAGCAGCAGCAGTGCTGGCTAATCCCCKTTTCCTTAAACAGGCTTTTTTCCTYGSTYYCTTGACCCTGGGGAAGTGTGAAAGCCGTGTTGCCGGTGAAGGGTGGAACAGCTGGAGCTGCATGATGTACCCTTGCAGGGGCAGCAGCAGGACAAAGCTGCCTCAGGGGCTTCTCCTCGCTGCCCCTCTCCAGAGGTGGGACTGATGGGGATGGCAAAGTGCTGACGGACCCCGGAGGCACAGGCAATGTTTCTGTCTGCTGTGCTATTTTGGGAAGTTTTCATAAGGTAAACAAGGGCCTCCTCTTGATTCACGGAGGTCGTTAGTGAACCGTAGGATGGTATTTACATTGCTAAGGTATTCGCACAGGCTCTCCCAGACGGCAAGTTCACCGGGGAGGAGGTGACCTTCAGCGTTTCTTGTTCTGCCCTGAATCTGGCATGCAGGGGGCCTGCCTGTTTGACTGGAGTGCCTGGGTATTGTAATCAAAATAAATCGGCSTTATCGTGGCTGGTGGCGATACTGCAATGGAAACAGAAACAGGCGCCTGCTTTGCACTTTGTGGAAATGACATCACTGYGAGGAGTGGGATGAGAGGTTGGAGGATGAACTCCAGGTGGCTGCAGCCCCCACCTGTCCTGAGCAGAGCTCTCCTTTTTGGGGCCAGCCTCCCAGTTTGGCATGGATGAAGCATTGTGCATGACAGGGAAATGGATCTGCTGCCCAAATTAAAGCAAATAACAACTGGGAAGTATTTCTAATGAGAGACAAGGAGAGAGTGTGGTGATGTTCTGGTTCAACCTATCACAAATTGACAAGGGAGCCCCCAACCCTCAGCCTCTCCCCTCCCTGGGCAAATCAAAATACACAACTTTTCTTTCTTTTGGTGTCCTGGTCTGTTTCAATGAGTAGTGGAACCATTTAAGACTGTTGGGGCTTTTTCTGTGCATTTATATGGTTTTCACGATGCTGAGGGCTGATTGGCTGAACTCTCACAGTACTGAAGAAAATGAGCACTGGGAGAATCTACTTAGACCAGCAGTGCTACAGACATAATCATAGGAAAAAACTTTACAGTTTGCATGTATTCAAACCCAGCAACTCCATATAAGAGCAGGCCACTAGTCGAAGATCAAATTCACTGATGCTCAGTAACGTGTAAAAATTTTTCACTTTGAAGGAAGATTTACAGAGACCTTGTCCAGCTGCATATTTTCATGAAGCTTGTAGCAGCAACTTCCTATCTCARAGGCCAAAATGTTTCAAAGAGGATTTTCCGGTTGGTGTCAAGGAAAAAAGATGTGGGAAAGGTGGGGAGATGTGCAGGGAGGAAAGGGCTTGTACCTGAAGCCAGGTGAAGCAGGTCCTGCCTCCTACCACGAGCAAGGCACACATKCTTCTTGTGCCTCCACGGTGTGGCCATGAGGCAGGATGAGCAGGAGTGACGTGGGCATTCAGGCTGTTGAGCRCTTTGGTCTCCGTGGGTATGAGATGTCTCCCTTGCTGCAGGCTCTTCAAACCCCAGGCGAAGGTGCTGGCTCCATCACCTAGGAGAGGGAAGCCCTTGGCATCCCAGCTGCAGGGTCAGCCAGGGAAAGTTTCCACCCTGAGCTATCCCATCTGATATTCCTGGTGATGCTYTGCACCCTGGCAGAACCAGGCAAAGCACTTTAAAATTAATTGTTTTAATGCTTCCACACTCCTCCTCCTCTCCCTGCCTCAAAGAGGAGCTTTGAAGCCTTTGAAATGACAWCAAAGAATGAGATTTCCAGAAAAGCTTGAGGGAGTTGGGTGCTTTTGTCCTATTGATGGTCAACAGTAGATGGAGAGGTGGGTGCTTAATCCCTGGAGGTGCTTTGAAAATTTTGTCCGAATTGTACATCCTTGCTGGGGAGGAAGTGAGAAGCAGCTGAAAGCTCCTCAGCTTTGTAAAAGGCATATCTTGCCTCTTTTTCTGAAGAGAAAACATGATGGATTTGAAAATGAGGCCCAAAACTCAAGTTTTCTGTGAAAACTGCAGACTGTTTTTTAAAGAAGAAAGATTTAAAAACAACCTGTGACTTTGCCTGATAGAAGAGATGGTGTTTGTTGATAACTGAGGTGCTGTTACTTTCTCTCCCTCCGCATCTCTGCGGCCRTTGTGTAACCTTGCCGGAAACCTGAGAGCCTCCCAAGGTGGAGGCTGTTACCCACGACGGTGGTGCCACTGCTCTGCCTCTCTCGGTGTCGTCTTTCAGCAGGACTTTAGTGCTGTGTTACTTTTTGACGAGGGTATCACCATCCGTTTGCTTTTGCTGGTGAACATTAAACCCGGGTGGTTGAACTTGTAACACCCTGGAGGTGAAGATGCGGGAACAGCGTGCACCCTTGGGATTTTCTCGCTGCTTCCAGGCTGTCTCGGGAYCCTGAGGCGCAGGCAGGACTTGCCGGGAGCTGTAAGTGCTGTTTTGGTCAAGCCTGCTCGCAGGGATGTGCCACCAGGAGAGCATGGGGGGTGCGGGGCTGCTGCTGGCACCTGTCCTTGGGGCTGGTGGTGGCCATGAGGAGAGGCGGTGGGAGGGAGCTGTGGCTGGGGACTGTGTCCAGGGGCTAGTGTTGATGGGTCCTGCAGAAAGGCAAAGGAAACCAGGCTGCAGCCGTGCTGTTGTGCTATTTTTGTCCAAGGTAATAACAGGAACTCCGCTGTAAATAAAAATAGACAAGTGAAGAATTTCCCGAGTCTGTCTCTGCTCATTTCTTTCCTGATGAGGAATTATCCTACTCCAGAAGAGYAAATCCTTTTTGTCTGCTCCTTGGAAACTGGGACAATAACACTGGAAGGGAAAGAAGAGATTATGGAGTTGTCACGAGGGCAACAGCAACATATTGTACACTGTGTGCCAAAAATGCATTCTTTGCAGCAAATAATAGCTGTGCTCTGCGGGGCTCATCCCGAGAGTGTGAGGGCAGGCAGAGCCAGCCTCTGCCACCGCTGGTACCAGCGCCATGCCCAGGCTGGGCTGGGTGAGGGCCCTATCTCTGGGCTGCCCGGAGGGGCCCTGCCACTGCTCTTGGCTTGGCTCCCCCACATCCCTCCCCTCCTGCCTGTCACCCACACTGTGGTGGCACCTCACCTTTGGAAGCACATGGCATTCCTGTCTCAGCTGATAATCCAAAGAGGTGTTGGAGGTGTGGCCTTCTTTCCCTGATGATATCAAGTGTCTTTTCACAAAAGACAACGTTTCGTTGCAAAGTTTGAATTCCTGGAGGTTCTTCTTTCTTACCATATGATCCAGGGCTCTGACAGTCTCCCACCCTTAGCCACTGAATGTGTTTGWGGGTAAACTGCTGCTTAATCACAAAAGTGCATTGACTGCACTATTCCCCCAGAGCCAGGGGACCCGGACAAGAATTGGACTAACTGATCCTTGTCACAGCCTTCCTGCCCCTCTGATGGAGCTAAATGGTGCTCACTTGCTCCTTTTCAAGTGTCCTTCATGTTCAAGGAAATCCCAAGTTGTCGGGAAATGCAAAGGCATTTTAGGAGGAGTCCCAGCAGATGCTTTGGGGAGCCTGCAGATGTGCTGCCGAGCTCAGATGGGATGTGGCAGAGTCAGAGGCAGCGTCACACAACCCCAGGTGAAAACTTCTCCCTGCCAGAGGGCTCTGTGCACAAAACATACTCACACACCCGTCCCAGACAGGGTTTGTAGGGAGAGATGGTGACTCACTGGGGGTGGGAGTCTTGTTAAAGCTGTCATACAGAGGGAGCGCCAGAAGCTCACCCAGTTTCAGATGCTGATTTTTCAATTCTTAGCTATTCATGGCTAAAACAGCAAGATGGATGAGCCACTGTTATTGTCTGTACAGAAAGTGAAGGACAAGTAACATCTACTTTCAGATGCAAATGCAGGAATGCTGTTGGATTTTTTCCCCAAAATTGTAAGCAGTAAGAAAGCGTTTTCAAACCCCTTATTTTTAAGAAGTTTGATTATGCTTTAACTAAAACCAAAATGTCAAAACAAAGGAAGCGCTACATCTTCTCTGAAACTATGTTACCCATTTTTATAAAAAACAGTCACTGAGATTGATGGATAGATGCTTTGAAGAGAGAGGGGAGGTTCTTGTTTCTGCCCCCRAATCCCAGACATCCTATGATCAAACTTCTGATCAAAGTTTACAAAGTTTGAAACTGCGGAGTAAAGAGAAATGCAAAGCAGCTTGCGAATGGAGAGGTGTGAAACGGAGGGTGTGAAAAAGCAGATCTGATCTGCCAGGTTAGCTTTCTCTCTCTACTGAGATGTAACCCACAAAAGACCAGGAAACTGCCACACAGGATTTGAACTGGAGAAGATTTTAAAAACGCCTTTATGAGATGGATACYCAGAGAAAGAGGGATTTGTGTGCATGTGAAACCCGGCTAGCAGAGATAACTAGTTCTGGGAGGCTAAGTACAGCCTGAGAAGCCCAAGTTCTGTCCTTACTCGTGAATAMAGCTTTTGTTGATGGCTGTGGATGTTTGAAGGATGAAGCGCACGGATGGTCTCACCCCCTCTCCACCTCCTGCTGTCTGTGTAACTGACAGAGCGGATCTGGTGCTACAGTTTTTTAAGCAGACATGAAGCTCCTCCATGGCTCTTACCCAGGTTGCCTTACTGAGGAGCACAAGATGATTGAGACTGACAGTAAACGCTGCAGGAGAAAAAGTGGGTGGTGGTTCTAATTTAGGGATGCTCTCTAATTTTACCCTTGCTCTCTAATTTTACCTCTTTTCTCTCTAATTTAGGGATTCAGTGCACATTGTTTGGCTAAAACTCAGTGGAGACTAGGCAGAAAGTTGCTGTATTCATCCACTACCTTGCTGAAGCCTGAATTTTCTACTAGCACTGCTGAGGGACGGGACACTTATTCAGTATATTATTTTTGTGCTTCTCAAGCATTTTCATCAAACATTATTCATATTTTTTTTCCTGGAGTTTATAATAAAAAATATTTTTGGTTCAAAGCTTAGCCCTTTGATGTTTTCTTATCATGGCATTAGTCTAGCCAAGCACTTACATCCAWGCTTAAGTGTAAATGCATGCTTAATAGAGTTAAAAGGAGCTTCAAGAGTGTCCCTTGCTGCCCTACTGAACAGGCAGAGCAATGTGTAAATGTAGTTGTCTTGATGAATCAGAGCTAAGTGATAATRTGCTCTCACTAGCTGAGACAGAGCAGTGAACTGCATGTGTTAACAAGGTGAGATTTCAGAGTGGAAGTGACATTAGAGGACAGGGAAACCAGTTTTTAATAGCATCCGCTGCACCTTGACATTGCTGCAAGACAGGAGTCTGAGCTGAAGCAGTAGAACTTTGAGACATAACTTGGAAATGGTCTGGACATTTTGCATCTCTGTCAKCTTTCTGTGTGGGCTTACAGAGGGGAGGATTTCTTCTGTTCTCATGTGTGCCGTCACACACTTTACTTTCTCATGGCAGGACAAATAGGCCACCAGGAACAGAAAGTAGGACACTTGGCCTCTCTCCTCTATGGGAGGTGCAGTGCAGATTGGCTTCTGAGAACTAGGACAGTACCTCCAAAAGTAGAACAGCTGGTCACCCTGCTCATGTGTTTGTTGACTTACAAATRTATCCTTTAAAGCTCAAGATTTAAGAGACATTTTTGGCCTACTTAGGGAAATRTTTTCTGACAATAGGGACCAATACATTGGAACAGACCCAAACCTGTGCTTTCTTTCTGGAGCACTTAGCAGAGTTAGCAACTGGGAGGATCCACATGCTGGGCAAATAAACCCAACAGGTGCTCTGTGTCACTTCTTGCATATYGAGCGATGCAGCAGTGACAAATCCACTCTTCTTGTCCAGGAGGTGCTCACTTTTCAGTAGCAGAACATGGGCAGAAGGTCTGGCACTGCAGTGTGAGATGATGCTTCACTGTTACCAAATCAAACTTGTGTGCGTGTGTGTGCTATATAGATGTGTGTGTGTGTGTGTGTGTGTGTGTGTATCTATACATACATAGATAGAAACAGATAGAACAATATCAGTTTGACCAGAAACAAAAATTTTTCATTCAACTACACAGAAACCATCCACAGAGGGTTTCACTGTCCTGCATTAAGGTCTTTCTGTAAGGGTAATTAGGTCCATAATGTCTACAATCCCATTTGAGTTATAATGATGCCAGTGGGATTGTAGCATGTTGTYCTGGTCAGTAGGATGTGCCTGGGGACTGTGCACATTATGAATAACATGCACTTTATGAATAAACCGAAGCAAAAGGTACTAGCCAGGTCAGCTGACATGGCTTTTGGAAAGRAGCTGCTGTCCTCACTGGTTGAGGAAAAGCCCTCCATGGCTCCCGTAATGATGGCCATTAATATTTCCACCTGTCTGTGACTTGCACTAATCCCACATGAGCTTCTCACCTTGAGCCAGAGGTTACTCAAAGTCATTGTGCTGCTCTGAAGTCTGGGTTCACTCTCTTGGGACTCATCATTAGTCAAGTCAGGTATGAAGCTGAATCTTAATAGTTAGAGAGAGAGGCTAATAGAAAGGGAAGCCTTCCAATTTTTTTTATCCAGTAAGTGTGCTATGGTAATGAATTTGGAGCCTGGTGGCTCCAGTTGGAGTGGGAAGCTCGCTGCCTTGAGAACAGGTCTTTAATCYACATAAAGAGGTGTTTCATAAGCCATATGTGTTGCCCTGCTTTGAATATTAATACCCAGAGTACTTATTCAGCTCACAGCCATTTCATGGAAATGCCATGCCTCTATGAGGCCAGATGGAGCCCTTGGTGCTCCAGTTCTGGCTTTTTTTTTTTGCAAAGATAGTTTCAGGTTGTTCTGTACTCTTAATTCAAAATTCTCATTCAGCCTAGAGCCTCTGAAGCCACTGCATTTATATTACATAATATTAACTGATTGTAAATTTAATGAAAATGTGAAGGAGACTATAGGACAGCAGGTTTGGTCTACTTAGCCAAGTGACCTGTTAGTTATACACTTCATGAAGTTACTTAATCTTCTACAGGGTAGGCTCTTCTAAAATGAAATAACACAGGAGACAGGGACTGTTCTGGCAAGCACTCATGTTTTTAAAGGCCTTCAGCAAAAGCTGGGAAATGAATATTCAGTGTGAATTGAGATGCATTCTAGCTGTGTCAGCCGTGCAGCTTTTGTTTTTCACATTTATACCTGTGGGCACAGCTGGGGAAATGAACAGCTGCAGAGTCCCTGGTGTAGCACCAGCTCCCACCAAGTGCCACTYATCCAGAGCTGGGGGCACTGCACCCACGGCAGTGGCAGGTCACAGCGCAGTGGAGCTCTTAGCAGTGGGTGTGGACAACCCTGATTGTTTTTTAATATTAGAATATGCCTGTGATAATGCTTGGGGAAGATGGTTTGGGCTGCTGTGCTGGGCCTTGGTCACACTCCAGCTCAAGCAATCAAGATTCGAGCCAAGCCAGCTGCCTTGTGGGGGATCCTTCCCACAAAGCCAGACTCAGTGAGCAATGAGTGGGTTGTCACTTCTGTGCATCGATTGTTGCCACTGTTTTTCTCTCCCAGYGCTGGAAAGGGAGGATGGAGCACACATTGCTTTTCTCTGCGGGTGGTTACTGCATTTAAATGTGCTCCCTATTTAAAAGTATCATTGTTACTCACTAGTGATGGCGGCAAAGCATTCTTGTTCTCTGGTGACCAGCAGGACACAGCACATACTTGCAGTGCAAGAATGCTGCTCTGAGGCAGGGCAGAGGCAAGGCAGGCTTGATGTGCATGCAGCAGGGCCAGCTRGTTCGTGCCACACACAGGTGCCCTGTCTTTGCACTGTAAGTACTTGTCTCTGCATTTGTTTCTGCTGTTTTTGCTGTCTCAGGGGACCTGACTAGGAGATACAGTTACTGTGGATCTGAGCTAGGTATGAAGGGGATGCCCAAGAAGAAGAAAGCCAAAGCTGAGAAAGCTGTATTGATACCTTTGAGGCATGTCACTTAGTCTTCCAGTGTAAGAAAGCAGGCAGGCAGCAAGCTGAAACCATTGCTGGGTATGCAGTGAGTCTCTGTTCAGCTGTTCTCTTCCACCACTTTCCAYCCTTGTCTGCTCACCTTACCCTTAAATTCAGATTCTAACTCCTCTTCAGGGAATGTTTTATCCTGCTTGCACCAGGCCTTCCCCAACCAGGGAACTTAGTTATGCTTACAAACAACTACAGACATTTTGTCCTCTTACCTGCAGTGAAATCAATAGAAACTCTGTGCCTGCGGATCTCTGCAACAACTTAAACTTCTCAGATGGTGTGTTCAAAGGTATGGATTTCCTCTCCAGGCTCCCTCAGCTGGGAAACTGGCTGGACCACAGCAGCTCCCTTATAGCCAGGACAGCAGAAAGTCCTGCCATGGGACCAGAGCATGCCTTTGGCTTGTGTAAACTAATCCTGGTCTTTAGACTGATTAAGAAAACAGTAAGAAATAGTTATGGAAGGGAACATTGGTGTGCAAAGCTCAAGGACATGGACTTTGCAAACTGTGCTCCTCAGCAAACCATCTCATCCTTTTTATTTATCCATACATGAGGCRGGAGGTTCACTGAATGCTTTGGACCAAATCCTTCTGGATTTCAGTTGTGTAACCTATGACAGAAGTGGTGTGTGTAGGATCATGCAGATCAGGTGACTTCCAGTGACTCTTCCAGGAGACTGGGGAGGGCACAGCCACACCACCAACCTGAAAGGCTTCAGCCTGGGTGGATAAGTGCTTGGGGGCCTGGAGCTCCTGTGTGAGCAACCACAGCRTTACTCTGCTGAGCCTGAGAAGGAGTCCTGCTTGGGCCAAGGACTGCAATAAATGATGGCAAGGAAAGCTAGGAGTAACCTCTGGGTATTTCTAGGCATACAGCATGGTGCAAGGCTGGCCTGGGCATCTTCATTTCCTAAGCAAGAAGAAGGTGTGACTTGCAAAGTACTCTGTGGGGTGAGAAAGCAGAAAATAAGAGTGAAAATGTCTACCCAAACCATGGCTGTCCACTGATAAATTCAAGGAGCATCAAAAAGCATCCTGAATTTCTAAAGCATGTCGGATCACCCAGCCTGAATTTCAGCAGGACAGTAAGTCAGTCACAGCAAACAGRGATGAAAACCTCAGGTGGGCTACAGGCAGAAGGAATTTCGATTCCCCCACACSCCAGGGAGGCAGGTGGGAAGGTGAWGTGGGTGCTGGGTGTSATAACCTTTGGAAGATGCCTYTCCCCTGCCTACCACTGCCTTGGATATGATCCTTTGCCCCGGCAGCACCTTCTCCTCATCTYGTGGGTGTATTTGGTTTCTTTGGTGCTTGAGCTTGTCTGGGAGAYAGATCAGCAGTGCTCTCAGGAGGCAAGGAGGCTGTGCAGAGACMAAAAGAGACAACAGGGATTTGAAGGAGAGGGAACAGTGGTCAGACAGCTGAAAGGCTGCTRACCCCCTGAGAGGGAGGCTCTGATCTCCTGGGGCTGAGAGCTGCTGGAAGCTGAACAGCTGTGTTCTTTCTCCACCCTTGTGTGCTATCAGCTTGAGAAAACAGCCAGGATTGTTTGTCTTGTAACTGTCTCTCATCTGGACACGCAGGGGAGCTGTATCAGGTGGAACACAGACACTGCCCTCAGATAACTGCCCTGCCTGCAGYGGAACCAGTGCTCTTGTGGCTTTGCAGCACCACGTGGCATCCAGCTGAGCCTGGGGTGGCTGCAGCATGAGCAGAGTGGCCCCTCTTCTCTGTTACACAGTCTGCTGCCCCTTCCCTTTTTGGGGTTATCTGTGAGCTTTTTCTGGGTTTCAGGGGGTTTGCACAGCTCTGACCACAAAGGTACTGGAAAGAGATTGCTGAAAAAGATACTCCTGGTGTGGGAGAGAGTAAAGTGCTGGAGGAACTGATGAGCAAGGAGATTGAATTGGGTGTTACAAACATGTCTGGCTTGGTGAAATGATCACCTCTTCAGTTAAAGAGAATTTGAGGTCTGGGAGTGTATTTAGAGGGTGTGGGACTGGGACAGGATGGCATTAAGCCCAGCCTTTAGACTGGAAAGGATTTAGGTCTTTCTGCATTTACTGCTCCAGGGAGTGTGTACCATGCATGGGGTGGGACCGGCAGTGGGATCACTGGGCAGGAAGGAGAGAACTTGACTTTCTAGCAACTCACCTCTGCCTTTGTGGAGGCACTGATGGAGCTTCCAGGAAAGCAGAGGCTGTGCTCACGGTGGCTGGCTGGTGAACCGGGAAGTGTCAGGAGCTCATGAGAATCAACAAATCTAAGGAGAAGGATTCATTTCTCAAGACTGAAGTAGGCACAGAAAGTGGCACAAGGGTGATTTATGTGCTTAAGCAGGGTTTTGGCATTTGTGCCCAGCTTTGTGGTTCATTTCCTCATTCACTCAAATGCATAAAGACTGAACAAATGTTTGGTAAACAGGAACCCAAGGTTTCAGCAATGAAAAGCTTTAACTCTCGCCCACAGATCTGCTTGCAGCATTGGCTTGGAAATGTTTTTGAGAAGATGATGATTTCCTCCTCCCCAGTCTCATGACTGGGGTGGCTGCAGCCGTGACCCCCCACACCGCCAAGGGCTGCAATGAGCGAGAGAAGTGCGAGGCGAGGCGGGGCCCTTCGGGTCAGCCTCCATCGGTGCTGGCAGGGGCCGGCTCGGAAACTTGTGCAGCTGCTGCCCGGGCTCCACTTGGGCTATGAATAACTGGAGARCTTTCCATCACCAGGGCTGTCGGTTCAGGTATTTGCAAGCACTTTCTTTGGTGGTTTCCTTTTAGTGTGGTTGCTGGACAGGGAGGACAGGATAGAGAGAAGAACCTTTCATGCCTCAGCTTCTGCAGCATCCGGCGTTTTCATGAAACCACAAAGGACGTTAAAGAAAGAAGAACAAGAGCTCTGTTTATAGGGATTTAGACCATCAAAACAAAGAGGGGGCTGTGTTGTTCAGTGATCGCTCAGAGTCAAGGAGCCAAAAGACATAGGTTCACAGGAGATGGGCTTCCAGRCTGAAGCCCACCCTCCCTGGGACACAGTTTGCTGCCCCTCGCTTGTGCTGCTACAAAGGTTGGCAGAGCTGGCTGGCACTTCGTATCCACTGTGCTGCCCAGCATTGCTGTGCATATTAAAAAGTCTCTCGGGATGATGACTCTAGATTTCTACTGCTGTCTGGGAATTTGTTTTGTGCAGRGCTTTTCACCTCGGAGCCCCTTGCAGGATGTGTTGGACACAGAGGAGAAGCGTGCAGCACCCAAATGAGAAATGCATGGGGAAGGGAGTCGGGCAATATGCAGTCCACACACTGACATCTGCTGCTGCACTGCTTGAGAGCAAATGTTTCTTTCCACCACCTGTGTTCTGTGCAGATTTTTGTGCAAGCATGGTAGTAGGAGGTAGCACAGAAACAGGTCTGATGGCAGTAGCAGAGAGGCTTCTGCTCCCAAAGGCAGTCTGGATGCTATTTTTAGGAGTATTGCACCAGGACAATGGCAGCAGGAGGAGAAGGGTGATGACAGCCTGTGATTCTTAATCTCTTGTTCGTATCTTCTCAGTGTCCAAGCTGACTGAAATGCAAAATGAAAGCAATTGTGTAGCATAAATCAGGTGCTGGAAGTCCTTTTCATGACCTACACCCAGTGTCGCCACCACAGCTCCTGGGCTCTGTGCTGAGGTGGGCAACARGGYRTGASRCTGCCCAGCCCACCACTCACCCTTCACCTTAACCCTTGGAGGAGCAAATTGCAAACTGAGCCTGGAACCATCCCAAGCCACGCAGTGCTCTTTGGTAGGTGTTTGTGGAGAAAGGCATTTTGGAGGGWTGCAATATGGATGGCTGCAGTGCCATTGCAGACTGAAGGTCTGTCCAGTCAGTCCTGGTGGTGGCCACAGGAGCCTGCCTACTCCCATATTCCAGTAGTTGGCATGTTTCCCAAAAAAGTAGTGGCAACACAAGGGTAGAGCATGAGAGAAGCACAGCTCTGCAGAGCTGTGGGTGCCCAGCTTGGTGCATTAAATTTTTTCCACCTGATTGAAAGTTGCTCTGTTTTCCTAGATGAAGAGACCCCTGCCCACTGCCAAAATTCCTGATTTCTCCTTGCTGCTGGAGTGCTGCTATCTCTTAGGAGAAAGACCTRCAGGAGGCAGAATAAATAAATAAGTTCTCACTCATGTTTTTTAGTCACTCAGTGGCCATTGGACACCTCACTGAAGTATATCATTAGCAACCCAGACATTTCAAACATAAACAGCAAGCAAGATGGTGTGTGTGTGCTGCCTCCAGACGCAGCTGGTGTGTCTGATGCGTGGGCTCCGTGCATCCCAAAAGCGTCTCCCAAGCCAGCGGGCCGGGACAGCCAGGAGGGTGTCAGGAGAGTCCTCCTTTGCTTTGCAGGAAGGGTGAGCATCCGCTTCTGGATTTCCCCAGTGCTCAGCCCCCTCCCAGGGCTCAGACCGCCCTGAGTCAAAGGGTTGGTGATGTGTGGTGCTCTGTTTCCACTGAACTATGTCCAAATCATCTCCTGTTAACGTTCGAGGAAAACACTGGGCTAAGAATATTTTAGAAGCCTTTGGAAGGGCAAGGGCTGAATCGTATGCTAATGCTTTATTATCCAATTTTCTTTTAACAAGCTGTCCATTCACAGGGTGCCAGTGAAATTTGGAAGTCCTATTTTGGATGTGGAAGAGACTTCATAATTTCTAGTACTTATGGAATCTGTGAAAGTTATTTTCTGTTTGGGTTTATGTAAAACATTCCCAGTGTCAAGCATTTGGGGATTTTCTGAGGAAAGGGTGTGGAGATACAGTCTAAGTAGTCTCCATGGTTTTCATCATCTTGGTAGAGAAAAAATCATGTGTTTTACAAGGATATTTTTTTCCAAAAAAGGCTTGATTAGAAGTCTCCACATTACATAAGTGACTTAAAGCTGAAGATTCAAGCTAATGAATCACATTTTTTGTGTACCGTGCTGTCTGTACAGATACTAATTATTCTAGTCTAAAACATTTTGACCYCTTTATAGTCAGTCATTCTTGCCAGGTGATTTTAGCCGATCAGACATGAATTCTTTTCAGCAGTGATTWTGTGTAAAGTTTGAATTTGCTCCTAGAGGTTTCTGTTCACCCTTATGGACAGTCATCCTGGTCCACAGTGCTTCTGCAGAGCTATCAGAGCAAATGTGTGAGTGAGTTTTGAATACATATCCCACACAATTGTGTCACCCAAGTGCATGACTTGGAAAACACACATAGAGGCAGAATCTTTACTTGAGGATCCCTTAGAGTTAAATTCCTTYATTAAATGGCAGCTATTCCTGTCCACTAATAGCATATATCAAATCCTCAGCCCAAAGAATTCCCATAAGCCTGTGGGACTGACCACGAGGTAGCCAGAAGGTCAGTGGGGTCTCTCAGGTTAACAGCAGCRTGGGAGGGGTAACTCCAAATTCAGTAGTATCATCCCAGACTTAYAAGCCAGTGAATCCCATCAAGCTAGGCAATACCTCCAATAGATTAGTTTTCCAGACCTTCCCATCAACACTGTTCATAGCTAAATTTCTGTGGATCACATCTCTTAGTGTTACCTTGAAATATATTTTGGTGTCATGTAAATGTGTTATCACTCAGAGACAACACAAAGTGCCTTCAGACACTAGGCAGAGAGCCAAAACCTGTCCTTGGATGAATATTTGGAGTTCCTCTTGACTCCATGTTATCTGAAGGTCAAGTTGGACCCAGGCTGAAATGTTAAGTCAAAGCCAAAGAAGTTTTAGGAGTACAAAAGTAGTTATCAGTAGTTTCTAGTTGCTTTGTTCTGGTGACAGGGAAGTAAAATGTGAGTAAGACGAGGCAAAAGGAACATCCCAAATGCATCCTTTAGGATTCTGTAATCTCTTGGTTTCTAGCTGTTTAAGTGCAAGGTATTCTGCTCTTATCTTGTAATTTGTGCTGAGCTCTTCCACAGTCTTTTTTTTTTGCTAGCACTGAGCCTAACTGTGTCTTCARCTGAGTGCATATATTTTGCTTCTTCTACTGACTTTTTCTTTTGGGTCCGTCTTGCTGGGTGACACTCTTGTGCAARGACAGGGGTGCTTGCAAGAGGCAATTCAGCTGGGTGCACCTGCTGTCTCCCAGTTTCAGGAAAGCAATCCTACTGCAAACATCAGTGCATCAGCAGTACTAAATGCTGTCTGCTAAACACTTGGCCAACATCCTATGGGACTCTCCTGTGCATGGAGATTACAAACTAGAGAGCCATGCCAAGCCTTCAGGCATGCTACCAAGGATAGGCAGAGGACTGAACTTTCAGCAAGCACTGAAGTTTTTTGGGTTAGAGTACCCGCAGTAATGTGACAGCATGCTCCAGTGTTGTGTTTCTTGCAGAAAGGTGAGGAAATTCCCAGGCATTTTCTGGGAGAAACAACTGAGCACACCTGAAGGAGCAGCAAACTGTTTCTGTTCGAGATCTTCCAACTACACTGGAAAGCCTACAAGTTTAATAAAATATAAGATTTTTTTTCCTGGTAGGATTTTTGGTCCAGCAATCATTTCCTATTAAATTGGAAGGAGTGATGTAGCATCCCTGTAGGTGAGRTTTTCGTTCTCTGTTGAACTTCAGAAGGCTTTCCCATGAGGATGGAAATTGAAGCCATTCCATTGGCAGTAAAGAGCTACCAAGCAGAGCACCCGGGCTGGAGCTGCCCCTGGCTCCCCTTGATGCCTCTGCCCAGGGCTCTGATGGGGAGAACCCCCCTGCTTCTGTCCCTGTTCATGGCTGGGCTGACCACCACCCCATGGCAGGCCAGCTGGGGAGGGCTTCTCTCACAAGGAAAGTGCCTCCCTACCAGTGGCTGCCCTGGGGCCACCAGCATGTTTCACACCGGTCTCCAAGTCATCTCCAAATGGCAATGACTCYTCTGAAATACACTAAATGAATTTGCTTTTTACAGATAACTGATTATGTTGGGACCTAGAATATAGCCTTGTGGTTGCTAATAACCTGGGTCAGAAGTGAGCTGGTGATTTATTGGGAAAAGGCTTTATATCTGCCTCCTTAAGTGCCTGCCTTGCTGCTTTGCCTCTCTCCCTGATTTCTCTTCTGATCCCCTTACTCTCACATTCTGGGTATTTCCAGCTACCTCTGAATGATGCATTAATGCAGATAAATATTACTGCAAGGAAGTAATGGCCAAATACTCTCTGGATCATCTATATGCATTGGTTGGGGAGTGATTTTTCATTTCATACATCATTTGCTATTCCAGCATGTGGCAGTTCTGCAAAATAAGGAAGGAGAATTGGAGCGCTGAAGAGCGTTTTGTTCTTGCTGTTCCCAGCACCTGCAAGCACAGGCACAGGGTGATTGCTGTGCAGCTACTGACCTGAGATGCCAGGCCTGGCCTGAGRTGCGTGTGGATGAGCTCGTGTGAAACTTGTCCAAACCCTGTATTAGACACCTTGCACAACTTTTTTTGAGATTTCTTCCTGTCCTTCTGCCTCTCTCTCTTCTTTTCTGGGCTTTAACACATCCCAGTTGTAATCTCACTCTGCCCCAACCTCCCCTTCCCTGCATGCTGCATTTTTCAGTGTAACTGATCCCAGCCTATAACACACAACTCCCCTTACTCCAATAAGAGCTTGTACCCCAGTGAAGTAATCTTTCCCACCTGGGCTGCTCCAGTGGTTTCATATCACTTAGTTCTCCCTCATGAGCTGAGGACAAGTTCAAGGTAACATCTGCTAGGCTTTATGTTGGTTGTGTTTGTACTGGAGGTCCCTTGGTTCCCATTGTCAAGCAAGTGAGAGGAACAGCCTTGCYGGAGTCCCACATTTTCTGGGAGCATTTTCTGGAAGATAACCAACTCTGCTGGGCTTACCCTGCTATTAGAGGCCCCATTAAAATCAAGGATGTATGTTCAGTAAATTTATTCYTCTGGACCGCTGTGCTTGTTCCACCTTCCAATTTTCCCCTTGAGTTTCTCTGTGAGTTCATTTTCCCCCTGCTCTCTCCCTGTTGCTGGTGCACTGGGCTGTGAGACAGGAGCTGAGTCACCGTGCCCTTGGCAAGCTGCAGGCTTTGGTGGCCCTGCACCTTGCTGTGGTCCCACAGCTGGCAGTGTTGGCCTCTCAGCCACGCTGCTGAGTCTTGTTTCAAGTCCTCTGCTGGAAAGAGCTTCCAGATTTGCTTTGTGGTGGCTGCTCCTCAAGGGCAAAGTACACCCACACACAACGCTCTGCTGGCAATGCCCACAGTCCCTGCAAAAGCTGTAGGCAACAGGATTCTCCTGCAAAGCATTTCAGGTGCCTGTTGATGCTGGGGATATATCTGAAGGTCATCTCCTCTGCCATACTGCAAGTGTAGTGGGAACTAAGGAGTGTCTTTCTGAAGATTTCTCCTCCTCATGGTCTCACACACCATGCAGAGCTCATTCATCTCTGCAGTGTGCTACTGAAYGCCTTGAAGTGAGCCATCATTTCATTTTCGGTGACTTCCTAATGTGTTTGTTCCTTTTTTTCTCCAAGCAACAGCAGAGGCATTGCTGTATTTGGCAAAAGAACAAAGCCTCATTTTTCAAAGCCTGTGTGCTCCAGTATCAGCTGGGACAAACACACCATTGCACTCTTAGACCTCCATCTCAAAAGCCAGCTGGACAAAGAGTGAAAAGGCTTAAAATCACAAGTTAGAAAAGCCTTTACCTTTATCTTCTCTCTAAAGGACCCTGCCAAGTACAATTTTATATCTGTGCTTTCTTTTTGCTAGTAATACCTCTCTAGAAGCCTGAAAATAGCATCTCTTTCTCTATTGATTTGTCCCCCTGAGCAGCACAGATTTCTCTTCCTCCAATCAGCATGGCTCATTGTGTTGATTTGCTTATGCAACTCCCTTATCAATGAATGTCAGCGTGGCTCTGGTCACACAAAGTGGACATTTTAACCTTTTCTTTTCACTTGACTGGCAGCAACGGCCCTTCCCAGGAGTCTCCTCTTCAGGTCCTGCCTCCCGAGGCAGGTGTTGGGATGATGGCTCAGCTCTAGCCCAGCTCGGTGCTCGCCCGGACCCTGGCAGCGRTGGATGAGGCCCAGGAGGTTATTGTATCACTTTGTAATCACTTTGTGGCAAACCGAAATTGTGCAGTGCCAGTATAACATATCTCATAACAATGCAATGCCCAATTCTTCTGTCATTATTATGCCTGGTAAAAGGGCACCTCTCCTGACACACTTATCTATACCTGAGAAGCGTAAACCTTGCKTTACATTGCCACAGATCACCTATATAATTCTTTCTCCACAARCCAGACTTCTCAGCTTTTCATTATTTTTGCTAGTTTTCCCAGCTCGTCCTCCAGCCTAGCAGCCATGCTGGTCAGGAGGCATCCAGAAGGAAAGCTTGCACAACAGTGCTCAGACAGTTGCTTATCTCTCTGTCCTGGGGTATGTCATGCAGCCCAAAGCCACACTGAGACTTTTTCTGTTGACGTGACAAATTGTAAACTCCTGTTCAATTTCCTGTATGCAAACCCTGCAAAGCATTTCAATACATTTAGGTCTCCTCCCAGACTGTCTTAATTTTTGACTRTTTCTTTCCTAGATATAGTATTCTGTGTCCTTTGAGCTAGGTCATTTTCTCCCCATGTCACATATCCTTTTTTGTTCTTTTGTATTATTTTCCACTTCTGGCTGGTGATTGCATYTCCTCCCCACTGTAGTATCTGTTGCAGTTTTAATAAACACACTGTCTAATGCTTTTTTTCTAGATCATTAATGAAGATGGTAAATAAAACTGGAGTTARCACCAGTTTCTAGTAATAACCCTACTGGATGCCTCCACGCAAGCTGACAGTTCTGTCGTTGATCACTATTCATCACCAAGCCTGAACGTCAGTGTCTCCGTGTGAGGTAATTTATATTCATTTAACAGCATTCATCACAAAATTGGATAGAAAGGACCTCAAGAGGCTGYTTTCAGAAATATTCCAGAAGTTTCCAGTCTGCTTTTAAACACTGGCAAGGATAAAGGTTTTGCAGGTGAGTTTAGTGTTCATCAGCCTTCCCCTTTGCCAAGCATCTAAGTTTAACCTCTCTTGCTGCAATTCAGGCATGTTGTTTCTTACCACACTCACAATGCATATAGAGAWCTCTCGACTGAGTAAGTGTTTCTTCCCAGTTCCTCTTTTCTAGACCTTTCACCCCTCTTCCTTCCAGACTTTGCTGAGGTGAACAAGGTTTGTAGCAGCACTGGGTAAAACAAAGGGCAAAGCCGTGTATTTTACAGGCAGAGCTCATCTCTGGGTGTGCTGATACAGTGACTGCCTTGTGTATGATAAATGGCACTTTTTATTCATTTCAGGTTCCTGCCTTGCTGCACTGCTCCACACCTGCCTAATCATCTGTCTCTCGTTYTGTCCCTGTGTAGCTGACTGTACCTACCTCTGTGCACAACTTTGCTTCTCTCYTTAGAGAATTACATCCTTTTTTTCAGACCTTTTCTCTGAAAATCATGTCAGGATGATTTTTTATTATAATGTTCTTTCAGGTCTTTGTGGGTCCTGTCAGCTTGGTGTCATCTGCATATCTGATAAAGATGCCCACTATCTCAGAATCCAGTGGCAGGACCTCTGTTGAACCCTACTCCCCCTTTCTTGTATTTTTACTAAGACACTTTCTTTCTGAACACGTTATTCTAACCTGTTTTGCACTCCTTACTTAATGTAATTTCTCTAGAGCATGTTTCCTCTTGTAACACAAAGTGAGATGGTACCAGAGATGTACCAAGGTCAAGATACAAGAAGTGTCCTGCTTTGTCTCTATCCACAAGAACTGTTGCAGGATTAAATTAGGCTGATTTGACWTGATTTGCTCCTGGCAAATCAGCACGGGCTGTTCCTCTTCTCCTGCTTGTTTCCTAGGTGCTGATGATTAATTTGTTTAATTATTTGTTCCAGTGCATTTCCAGGAACCGAAATAGAGCTGACTGGCCGTAGCTGCCTCACTCCTCTTGTTTCCCCTTTTTGCAGCCAGGCAGGGTGCTGCTCTGTGAGGAGCCCCACTCCCCCGCGCTGCTCCTGAGGGTTCACAGAGGGTCCCAGCCTGGGCTGACCCTTGTGTGGGGTACTGCTGCAAAGCCGATGCTTTCCCCAGCCTTCCTCTGACCACCAAGCTATAGCCAGAATGCTTCCCTGCTCACCTTCCTGTCCTGTGCTTGTTACATCTCCTTTGTCTTTCTCAATTTTATCCATCATAGCATGTGCTGACCTCTGATGTCAGCCCTGAGCCATCTGCACATATCTTGGTTTTGCTGTTTGCTTCCTCCTTCACTGTGAGGCCCCTGAAGACTGACTGACATGGCCAGTTATTCTTTCTCTTTATTTCATAACTTYCAATTTTGCATCAGTGTGACTTAGGTTTGTGCTGTTGTGATTTGCTCCTGCAGACAATTCCAGCATTCCTGAAAGTCTTTGTCCCTGGACTTATTTCCCTGAGTGGTTGCTTACTGGTGGTCTGTGTTGCCAGAATATCTGCGGTGCTAAGCACAACCTCTCAGTGGGGAAATGCAGAAACTCAGACTTTCAATGAAAGGATGAACTTCACCCACTTCCAACTGGACTTTCCCAACCTGCACAAGACTTCTTGTTTTCGGTAACCTCCTTATCTCTTAGMACAAGTAAGCACAGTGAGCCAAATTCTGACCTCATTTACACCAGTAAAATCTGGATCYGTGCCAGCAAACTGCTGAAGTTGTTTTGGGCTTACAGTGATGAGAATGAAASCAGCATCTGCCTCATTAATTCCCCCAATCCACAGAAAGTAAATTATTCCAAGAGGAAATAGCTCCACAGAAGGGAGCCCTGGAAAGAATTAGAGACCGACTTAATGGGATTAAGGGGGAAAACTGCTTAAGCAAATTCAAATTCATCCTCTCTTCAAAACATTCAAGGTGCCAAAATAAATACAAACACTGTTTTGGGAAGGAAAAGGTTAAAAAGCTATGAAAACAAAATATCTCAGCCTCTTCTAATGATGTCCTGTAGCAGAATGAGCACAACATAGAAAGGGTTGCTGAATCAGCAATATCTACCTGCCTGCCCCTTGGTGTTTATCCATGGGACTCCAAGGGTGGAGACTCATTTCCCACTGTATCCATGGGGCTCATTCTGCATTTTGAGGTTTGATAAAATAGCCCTGGAAACCACAAGGCATTACAAGCAGGGTTGGGTGAACAGGCAGGAAACCCCTCTGAGTTGCCTGACCAACCAGCCCCTAGGGCCATCCTCCAGCTGCTGCTTTCGAATTTTGTTCTGCAGTTAATTACCATCTCTGCACATTTGTTCACCCACTCCTCACTGTGCATGGCACTAGGATCAGATGTGCCAAAAATAAATAAATATGTGCAAAGATCCTGTTCCTGATGTATTGYTAGATACACTAGAAGCTACACGCATCCAGCCTGCTTTTGTACAGTCATGTGGAAGGGGAARTATTTTGAGCAACTGGCAAAAGCCAGCATGATTCAGGCAGGCAGGTGGCCCTGCATGCTGGGAGGGAGAAGGGTAGGAAGRAGTTCAAGGCTCACACTGCCTATTAGTAATAGCCAGAGGTGAGCAGGAGCTGTGACMTGCTCATGCAAAGTGCCTTCTTGTATCCCCTTCCAGCAAGGTGTTGTCCCCATTCACCTAGCCACCCTGATTCACCCACCAGAAGAGCTGGGGGAAAATAATTAGAGGATAGTCAAGACCTCTGAGTGACATGGACATTTCTTCTCCTTTTAGATGGTACAAGAGCACACCATTGCCAAGGGCAATGAAGTACCAAGGGCACGAGCTGTMTACTCTGATGATTTTTGAGGGAGAACAGGGCTCCATGCAAAGACCCTTACACTGCAAGGTGAGCTTGGCTAAATGAAAGCACATTGAATGTACAAGGGCCACAAAGCATTCCCTGTGATGGGAAACTACAGGGGACCAATCTACTTCATCTAATTTAGAAATTATAAGGCAACATGATGACAGYGCTGCAGTGGGAAAGAGATCTCTGCATGGGGACTTCCATTTAGGACAAATGTACAATCCGGGGGCTAGAAGCAAAGGCAAAACAGATGTRGAGGAGAAAAAAGGTGTCTAAATATTGTATGAAGGTAGCTAACAAAAGAGAAAAAAAGGCTTTTCTAACAACCTRATTAACTCTCCAGACCTTTCAGTCTTTAAGCCAAGACTGGGTGACATTCTAACAGATGCATCTGCAAATCTGAAAGAAGTTGAGGGCAAGCCTCAGAAATGACTGGGGTGGTACCCTGGATCTGTTATGCAATATGTTACAATTGACGATCATAATGGTCTCTTCTGACCTTAAGCAATGAATCCCTGACATTCAGCTGTGCTCAAGTGTGACACTTTATTGCACAGCAGTATTGGATCAAAACTAGTTGTTATCAGTGAATTAAACAGAAAAATTAATGTCGTTGCTCCAGCCCCCCTTATGCTGCTTAATTTGTCGTTTCTTTATTTTATGTTGTCCTTAAATTTTAGTGTGCTGCAGATCTATGTACTGGGCATGCAGAAGCACATTACAGGGGTAATTATAAGGCAGCTGGAGRGTTTTGGCAGCTGGGAAGGGCATAACAAGCACTCTTGGCTCTTTGAGAGGCAGTGTGGGTTTGTGGGAGAAGGATTTTAGCTGAATGATAAGATTGTCAGCAGGGAGAGTCAAAGGGGCTAACAATAGTGTTTGCATCATTTTGGAGTTAACCACTTCCAGAAAAGAACATCAGTTTGCAGCAAAATAGAAGCTATTGTTTACCCTGCAGACTGGTAATCTCTTGAATCTTTCAGCAAAGGGCTTTTTTCAATGCAGCTTGACTGGTTTAAACCCTAAGTCCAGGGTGTTTACAGAGGCTTATGGCCAAATGCTTCAGGAAAGCCACTGTCACAACAGTGCTGGGTGCTGTGTGTGCTGTAGGAGTCTGCCCTGGTGCAGAACCGGGATCCACATCCACAGTGGTGTATGGCTGAGGGAGACCTTGCTTCACTTGCTCCAATTTGCTGCAATGAGTCTGGCCTGGTGTGTTTGTTCTCCTTTTCCAAGAGTGGACACCGCTGCTCTGCTCCCTTGCTGACTGTGAAGACTTCAACCTTGCAGCCAGGGAAGGGTGGTCCATGTAGGAACCTGGCTTCAGGAACAGTACAAGTGAAGCTGGGGCCAGGGAGGCAAGAGCTGGATGCATAAATTGCCTCTCCCCAGCATTTTAGTTGGGATGAAAGAAACACATCTCCTGGTCAGGCCGCATAACTGYGGTTTGATGATTCATACTGTGAAAGGGGATTGTAGAATGCGAGCTGGGCTCCTCTTGGGTGACACTTCTTGTGCTGGCAGAGGAGATGCAAGTGAGCACCTGAGGTGTTCCAACCTGTGGCTGCTCAGTCAGAGGTAAAAGGGACTGAGCACACCAGCACTGCTYTTGTGCTGCTCTACTTGTTAAGAGTGATAGAGCCCTTACCCTCTGTGACTGTGTCAGTCAAAATACCCTACTGTGTCTTGTTTCCCAWGATCAGAAGTCATTAAGATAATTTATATTTCAGAAGGACCCATCAAAGAAACTGTCTTGGTCATGATGTGATCATCAGGAAGGCGAGAGTGTCTAGCCTCTCTTCTGTGATTTACTGATGATGTGAGGCTGGCTTTCTACTGAGGAACCAGCTTGTGCCTGTCCCTCAAGCTTTCCTGCTTAATGTCCCTGCCCTGAACCAAGACTGTGCTAATGTTTCACTAATGTCTGAGTAGGGAAAATGTTACAGAACAGTCCCGGGCTTGGTTTTCAGAAGCTAGCATAACCCTTCACTATCCCTGGTCAACATCATCACAGAGGTGATTTCCAAGGCGAGCCTTGAACTTCACATCAGGACCATTTATTTTAGCAAAATCCTCTCTAAGATGATCCTACATTTCCTTATCCAAACTGAAAATTTCTCTTTGTTTTTTCTAGTATAAGCTATAGTTTGAGTTGCTGAATATTGTTGAAGACTGACCCTCCCAATACATGCCAGTGATGGGCAAATGGAATCCTAACTTGTATGTGATTTTTCCATCAGAGAAYGAAGTGCTTTGGCAGTCTGGATCAAAGGCACTGTGTAAAATTCAGGATTACTGTTGTTACAGTGAGGTGAGCTCCTGGAAAAATCATGTTGACTCCCCTTTTGAGATTGCCTGTAACGTGGAACCTGTGATGTCTAATGGCTGTATCTCTTACAGGTATAGACTACAAACAGAAATTTATAATGAATAAGAAAATTATTATTATTTTTAGTACCTCAGAACACTAGCTTATATGCATGACAATGTATATACAGGGACCAAGAAAGAGACTRATAGGTGAGGTGTTCTGTTTAATCCAGCATGGGCATCTTTTATATACTTTCCATCCCCTTAGAGATGGATGTTCAGTCAGCAAGGTGAGGTGTTGGTTCAGACTGTATGCCTGCAAATTTTGTGTTGTTGGCAAATCAATGTGAACAAAAATGATGTTCTGTGTGAACTCCACAAAAGGGCTAGGGATTATGGTCAAGGAAGAGTCAAGACTCTGYGAAGGCTCTGGGGGAATCTTCCAGACTTCCAGTACTTGAAGGGAGGCAACAGGAGAGCTTGATTGGGACTTTTCACAAGGATGTCRTGATAGGACATATTTTAAACTGAAAGAGGGCAGGGTTAGATTGGATATTAGGAAGGAATTCTTTATTGTGAGGGTAATGAGGAACTGGAACAGGCTGCCAGAGAAGCTGTGGATGCCCCATCCTTGGAAGCCTTTAAGGCCAGGCTGAATGGGGCTTTGAGTAACCTGGCTTAATTGAAGGTGTCCGTATTCGTTGCAGGAGGGCTGGAATTAAATGTTCTTTAAGGTCTCTTCCAGCCCAAACCATTCCACAGTTCTTTGAAATTCACTTAGTACTACTCTTTCAGGCCAGAGGAAATCTCATGTGTGCTGTGAAATGCCCTCACTTAAGTTCCATGCCTCCTCCATCTGTGAAAGATTTGGGGAAAAAAGAACATTTTAAAATGGATTGCTGTTTGCAGTCACCTTTCTGTGCAAGGTCCCAACAATGGTGCTTCTGCCCTGCAGCAGCTGACAGACCCTGCTGGACCATGATAACCTGCCACCAAAGCCATGCTGTGGCTGACTGGCTGTGGCTCTGACAGGGACAGAGCCAAAGGAAAACTGCTTCACCTCCTGGCTGAGTCAGGCTCCCACCTTGTGACTATCACAGAGTGYCATGTCCTCACATTTCTCCTTGTTTCCCTGAACCACTGTGCTCCCCAAACAACTCCAACAGGGATGAGCAWATTGCCATGGCAACCAAAACACAGAGGCTGGGCAAGGTTAGCTCCCCTGACCATCCCCAGTCTGTGTCTGTGGGACCATCTCCAGCACTGGTACAGGGAGTGGCTCTGGGAGGGGACCCATATGGGGTTGAGTTTCCTAGCAGGAAGCAGAATGTGCAGTGCTCGTGAGGCATCGCTCATTAACTCTCCAGTGTGCAGTACAGATGGGAGGATGGAGGGAAGGTTTCCTTCTCTTCCCCCGTACATGGGCCAGCATGGCACAGGGGCTGCATGYAGGACACAAAGGCTGAGGCCAGCCTTGTGCCTGTCGTCAACGCTGGAGCACTGGTGGGAAACACAGCTCAAAGAAAAAGGCAGCACCAGTACAGTGTTCCAGGAGCGAAGCACATGCTCTTGCAGGGCAAGTTTCTTAGCCTGGGCTGATGGGGTAAATTGGGTCTCACATCTCGTTTGTTCACTTGCAATCTCAGAGACAGTGGAAGGGGCACCCTCCAGAACCTCTGGAAGCTTCTGAAGACTCTTCRTCATCAAGGCATTGCTAGGAGGCTGATATGCCCCCAAAAGACTTAAAACCCAGATTTGGAATATGGCTAGAGCAGCCCTGACCCTCCCCCTCCAGGACCAGYTGCCACATGCATGTCAGGAGAGAGGATGTTAGTGGGGAAACATCGCGAAACTTCTGAAGGTGCTAATTAAGCAACTTTATGTTACAAACACTTTTAATTGGACTCATTTCTGGTGTCACATACTATCTCTTGATGAGACAAGTCCTAAAATTAAAGCTGTTTTAATCTCTCTCTCTCTGCTCCTCCTCTCTACCCTGGTTGTCTTTCTGGTTGCAAAGTAGAAAGAAATGACGGAGGGTTCTGGGCTTTGCTGAAGGCTGCTATTTTYAAGGTGTTATATTTGATTTACTTTAAATCTGACCAAAAACTCCACCTTGGGACCAGACCTCCTTTATCAGTGTTATAGCTAACTTTCGACTTTTGCATGTAGTATTTTTAAGGAGGAAAGACAAAAAWTGGGCTTGTAAGAGATGCTAGTTCACCACCTTAATGATGACAGCACCATCCTTTAGTGTAACCTTTACCCATGGATATTGCAGCATACCACTGTCTCCTTGTGATAAATGATACGTCATCGTCTCTTTGTCTTTTTTCTTTTTTTTTTTTTTTATTATTAAATGTTCCTTAAATTACAGAAATGGGCTTGTATTGAAGATCCAAACACCATCAGATTTTCCTGTGTCCTCCTTTGTCACTGTCATGGGCCAACCAAAACCCTCCAGGCTTTAAGAGAGYGGGGACTGTGGTCCAGGCTGTGCAGGTCATACCCTGTTCTGCCCTGGGAATACCTAAAGACATCAGATTTCAGCCTGTCTCGCATGAGCCCATTGCTGCTTCGCATGTCATCTATATTGAGCAAGACCAATTTTACAACCAAAGTCATGAAATTAATGACTCTCTATGAGARCCTTTCTCCAGAGGCTGAGGAGGACAGAGATGGAAGGGGCTGAAGATTTCACTATCAGTCTCACTTTTTCTTTCCTTGCCCTGCAAGCACTCCTTAACRTGGCACTCTGCTGACAGCAGCAATATTTTGGTCAATGTGCATTTATGTAGATGTCTGTGCATCTGCTGAGCTGCCACCAGCCAAGGATGGACATGCCAAAGTGGATCTACACTGGAAAGGTGCTTGAGCATCCCCGTTTGTGGCAGCTGGCGCAGGTCAAGGGCTGTGCTCTCCACTGGGCAGCTCCTGCTTTTTGGGAGGGGTGGAAGGAGCGGACAGAGCTGCCCTGGGACTGCCCCTTACTCAGGGCTCAGCCTTGCAGCTGAGCTTTGCTGCTTTTTCCTCCCCACTGATGGGGTCTCTACACTAAACTTCAGGATTTAAAACCTGTCCTGCCAAGAGTAGAYAGATATTTCTGGAAGCAGCAAGATGTGATCCTGGCAGCTTCCTCAATTCAGCACTGAGGTTGGGTATTTCACAGCTTGCATAACCCCAGTTTGCTTTGGGATTTTTGCTGAGGGCATGTGATGCCAAAGGCTKTACTCTAGAGGTTTTATTTCACTTCCAGGAGGCTGCCTGACATTTCTGTATTATCTCATATGGTCATGGAGCACTACAGGTAATAGAAACCTTTWGTTTTCATTGATTATTCACGGCACAGTTTGCTTTGCTAGGCATCTTCCTGGGCCGCAAGGCCTGCAGCCTCCCAGCACACGTGAGGGGAYACATTTCCTTTCCGCAGACAATTTGGATTGAAAATTTCCTCAAAGTGTCCCAGCTCTGCAGATAACGAACATTTGGGTGATTTTGACTTGGGTTCACTTCTCACCAACCACTTATACCAACCCTGGGCCTCCTGGATTCCCCTGGTCCAGCTGCTGCCCCTGAGAGGGTTTGGCAGCCCGTTTATGCCGGGACCTTCCTTCCTTGCATCCAGCCATGAACTCCAATTGCTAATCCTGATGTCTGCCCTSCAGGGAACTGACTTGGGTCCCTGCCAGCATGAGCTGGGACTTTGCAAGGCCAGCAAGGAAACGTTGAAACTCAGACATCTCCATTTCACTTTAAATTTTGGGGGGAAATCCTGAAAAGCTCTTTATGGAGTTTATTTTTGCAGCAGCCTCTTTCCCTCTCMTTCTTTGCTTTCCCCAGCTCTTTGTCTGCTAAATAAAACAACCTACATTTTTGACCTGAATTACTTTATGTGTCCCTGAAGGCATATGCAGCTCCTAGGACTGTAGGAGGGTTTTATTCTACGGTGCGGTCAGGTAGCATCGTTAGAGATGACAGTCAAGCTGCATCTTCCCCCCTAGTCTGAACACTGTATTTTTATTTTGCAATGCAAACAATAAACCCCTGCATTTCTGTAGCACTGGCTGTCAGGGAGAAGCTTGGGCTGCTTTACAAGCAAGCAGGCATCAATTCTGTGGGCAAAATACCTCCTTGTTTCTGCAGGTGAGAAGCTGAAAAGTAAAAAAAATTGCCCAGCATCGCTCAGCAAGGACCTGAATCAGCCTGCACCTGGATTCACTTAAATCAGCAATAACTCCGATGCTGTTAGTAGGGGAACCAGCAGCAGACCAAAAGCAGGACTCTGATCTGAAGATGGCTCCTCTGGCCCCTGCAGCATCTTCCCCTCTGCCCTGCTAGTGCYTCTCTCTGCCCACCAAACTTCCCGAGGCTCCCCGCAGGGTGTCCAAGGACCATGCACCCTAGGAGCAGCAGCAGAAGGACAGTGGGGTGGGGTGACCTCTCCTTTGCCCTCACCTCTGTGCTGCTGGAGCTGAGGGAGCAGCTGAACCCCCCTCCAGAGAGCCTGTGAGTCAGGCCTTAGCAACACCCCACACAAACCAGATGTTCGGAATGGTGAATTTTTTGAAAGGACAATGAAATTTCTCATTCCAGCTCGTTGTAACACTCTTCCTATAACATGCATGGCAGACTTGCTGAATTAAACCAGCCATGCTAATTTCTCTTGTTACAGCAGCCCTGTGTAACACACAAAATGTTCAGCTTTGGAGGATGATATTATAAAGAAGGACACTGTAATTTAGTGGCTCATTTAATGTGAACCAGGAGAAATATGAGGCATGCCAATGCCGCACTGGGGCTCTATTTATATCCTTTTTGGTGTGCTGTATGATTTATAATAAAGGATCATTTTTATATAGTATTAGCATGGTAATGGAGCTTACTGGGTTACCATGTCTGAAGTTAGAAAATATTGTATTAGAAGAAGCTCTGCAAACGCCATGTAAGAATAGCCCTTTCCACAATATTAAATCATGATTCCAAGCTTTTTWAAATAAATATTAATGCACTCTATTTACCTAGGAATCTGGGCTTTTATCAATGCAGCAGGGGGATCTACATCTCTGCTCAAAAGATGTGTGCAGCCTCACAGAATTAATTTTGTGGCTCCCAGCCCCACTGCTCAGCATCCTGTGGCACCCTCTGCCACTGGGAATGTCGTCCTCTGGCAGGGGCCCAGGAGGGGGCCAAAAGGCTAAGAAAGCAGAAGAGCTGTGTTTTTCTGTRGAGCATGGTATCACAGCTTATGGGAAGTAGGTCCTTCCTCTGTTTCCCTGTGCATGAAGCCATGTGGCCGGTCCCCACAAGTGTCCCCTGCCCTGGGGATGTTGGTGGGGAGGARGGAACATTAGGATTTACCCCCTCAGAATTTTTTTGGAAGCCACACAGCAAGTAAGTGGTGGAGCCAGGGTAAGAACAGAGCCACTCCTGACACCTTGCCCTCTGCATGATTCAGAGCTTGCTTCAGAAGCAAGAGGAGTGCGTAAAATTTCATTTGTCCATCTAGGAGGCAACGTGTTCTGCTTCCCATTGAAAGCTTGGGAACCTCATGATGATTCAGAGCACAAGAGCRCACCTCTACACTGATTTTTAGTGCTAGGTACCATAATGTGTGCTGGTGATCAGTTCTGCTACGCAGGTGGGTAAAGGAATTAAATTTGGTTTATGAACAAGGGGGGAACTAATGAGCTGGAGGATACCAGAGCAGTGCACTGCCTTTGCAAACATCATTTCCACTGGAGCCGAAGTGCAGGCTGAGGAGATGTGGAGGGTTTTCTTCAAAGCACAAAGGTTGCTGGTGTTGCTCACCTTTGAGGAAAGATGCTCAGCCCTTCCTCTCTTCCCTGCTGGGCAGGGAGGAGCTGCAGGAGGCTGCAGTGCCCTGCTGCCATGCTCCAGTGCCAGAGTGCCTCCAACCAGCTGAGCCTTGGCTTTGGGGCAYGAGGTGACAGTCAGATGCTTTTCAATGCTGATGGGGCTGATGGCTGATGGCTACCCTGGCCATCCTGGACCAACCTGCAGGAAGGACAGCCACGAGGAGACCACCTTTGGTGCCATTCATAACATTCCAGACATGTTACACGTATTCCCAGTCCATGCTCCCTCCTGGTTCATGCCAAGATGTATGTTACCCTGCAGCCGCTGGCACACGCTGTCTTGCTGGAGGGAAGTCCCTCTGCTCRCTGCTCTCCCAGCCCTGTGAGGACACAGCCACTGCTGCCAGCCAGGAGGGTGACATGCAGGAGCAGACAAAGCCAGAGCTGACTCTGCTTCCCGCTGAGCCAACCTCAGGGAAATTACCCAGCCACTTTGAATAAAAGTGAATTAAGCAGCCTGGCAGTAACTCAGACCATATTTTATTAACTTGGCCAGAACCAAGTAACAWTAATCCACCTCCCTGAAATTTCTTTTTTTACAGCCATGCTCTAATATATGAAAATGTGCTGGCAAAATTTTCTGTAGGTTACAGCCCTGCAGTTAGCACCAATGATGCAGTGAGAGGGTTAACCCTTGGATAGGGGCTGAGATRCAATGTGGAGCCACACATAGCCCACCCAAACACCAAGAAAGGAAGCGATGTGATAGCTGCCCTGTTGCTTGCTCTGCCACCTTGGAGCCTAATGGCTCCCCACTTTTTAGGTGAGGGATGCCAGGTGCCTGAGGGGCCTTGATGGTCACTGGGAAACAGTAGGCACTGGCTTCAGCCCACAGGAGTGAGTTGCTCTGYGGAGGTGCCTCCCTCCCTCCCTTTCTCCCTTGCCTGTATAGGAAAACAGTTTTTCTTGGCTCAGCAAATGCTGTGTCTCAGTTCTGCAAAATGGGGGGTGCATCCACTCAAACTGTTAGCTAKGATGCCTCAATGCCCACCCTTGCTTCAGACAAGGTGCTCCCCAGGAAGAAGCCAGACATCTAAGGAAAGGCAAAAATCACCCTCTGCACAGGTTTCCCCCTCTGGGCCACCCTCTATRCATGGTGGAGTTCAGCACAGTGCTGCAGAGTAGGGCTCTGCTTGCTGGTGGCCGAGAGCTCCTGCCACTGGCYCCATGGTGGCTGCCAGGGGGCCAGCCCTCCTGGGAAGGTCTCCAGTGGGCTAGCAACCCACCACAATCCCAGAGGGTTCCTCTCTGTGTTACAGATGCTGCCTTTATGCTCAGCACTGGAGAGGGGCGTTACCTTTGGTACAAATTAACATCATCCCCATTCTCTGCGTTCTTGTGCCCTGTGTAAGCCCTACCAAGAAATAAAATTGCCCTGCCTTCCTTATTTATTAGCAATAATAATCCTAATAATACTTCACACATCAGTAGGAGCTTCCATCTGAGGAAATGAATGCACTTTACAGACATTAATGATTTAAGATGCTTAGCCCATCTCTGAGATACAGAGGAAAACCAGCCTTTTTTTTCACAAATGGGAAGTTGAAGCAAATCGTAGGTAACTGACTTGTTGCCATGCAGGAAAGCAGCAGAGAGGCAGGGTGAGAGTCCAATCTCCTTCATTATCATCTGTGACTGTGCCTGTCTTTTTCTGCATTTCAGCCAACCTCTTCCCAAGGCCCATGATGCTGCAGATGTGCCATCAGAGGAACTGCTTCAGGCTCCTGGGGGCCAGACCCAGCTTGCTCACGGTGGTGTTTCAGGGCTGTTTGCCTTCCCAGTGCTTGCTTGCTCAAGGTGGGCTGGTCCTTGAGTGACAGCAGCTGCTCGCTACTCCTTGGAGCAGCTTTGCTCCAGCAGTTCCTACATTTTGGGGATGCTCTCTTTGTGCCGTGGTGTCCTATATTCTGTAAATGTCCTCAGGGCAGGTGGGTGGCCTGTCTGGGGGTGCACTGAAGAGGACGGTGCACTGGGAATGGGTYGGGCATTGCATCCCGCCCTGGGCAGTGTTATTTGCCCTTTCACTGCAGCCTCGCCTGCAAACACACTGTGGCTGCAAACACGGCCACCATTGCCCAGCAACTGTCCCGGTGCCTCCAGGGTGGGCGTGGGGAGAAGAAACCCCATTATAGATGGTCAGATGAACTCCAGCTCACTGTGCAGTGAATTTTTTGTGCAGAGCTGCTTTGTAAAATGAAACTAGCCCATGCCTCTCAGGGTGGAAAAAAGAAAGCGAGCGGGGACCACACCTCTTCTATTATGTGCGTAGATCTGCCCATCAGGGTCTGGCAGCACTCACATAGTTATATGAAACGCTTGCTATAAACACGGGACTACTGCATGGTTGGCTGTTAACTGTTTAGAGCACAACTTGAAATAACACCTTTTGGCATGGACCAGAGGCCAAAATGGGATTTTCTGCCTTAAGATGTAACCAGATCTGGGTTGTCTGCTTCCCTCTGCTATGCAGAGCTTATAAATAACCCCCTTCTC
>NW_026623324.1:2072072-2084647 GCF_030028575.1 Malurus melanocephalus | reverse complement strand
TTTTTTTTTTTTTTTTTTTTTTTTTTTTTTTTTGTTCTCATAATTGAATTCCTGCAAGATAAAAATCTCCTTTTCCTCAGTAGGCTGTAATCAGTGCTCGAAGAGCTGTGGTTTCCAACTGCCCTCGTCATGTGCTTCCTTATGAAATTCCACAGAGAAATCTTCTTGGCCTGGGTGCTGATTTAAAGGGCCCTGGGGTGAGATGCAGACCCTGTTGGCCCCCTAAAATTGCAGGGCTRGGACCACCCAGCCTGGGGTGCAGAGGTGCATGAGAGCCCAGGGGGCTGCTGTGGGGCAACGCAGGAGGGAAGCCCTGTCTGTAAAGGAAAGACTTTGCTGAGGGGAGTTTTTAGTTGCTGCTAGCCATGGGGAGTGGGGAGAAAGATGTGTAGGAGAAACCAYTAAAGTTTCTTCCTTTTCCTTCAAAGTCCAGACCCATATTCAGCTTCTGGACATCTTGTACCCTGGGCATTTTCCTCTTTCCACCTGGTCTCTTTGCCAACCCAACAACAGTCACGTCCCATTCCCAAGGGAGCCCCAGCATCTCCCCTCACCAGGAGGTAGGCAGCCCTTGGCAGGGAGGCTGAGGCCAGCTGGGGCAGCAGGGCTCCCTCCCCACTCCCACACCTCCTCCCCTCCCGGCAGCGCTCCTGTTTTCCTTGGCGCAAGCCACAGGATGTGATGTTCGCTTCCTCCTGTTGATGCAGACGCAGGGAAGGGGCCCAAAGGGGATGGTGGGCTTTGCATGAATTGTTGCTCAGTGATGGAAAAGCTCCCCAGCTCAAGGCTTGCCGCAGACCACTGGATGTTAGTCAGCATGGGAAGAGCTGGCCAGTCCAGTTCCTCATTGGGCCACTCAGTTTTTCCACTGCAGAGGTGGACAGACAGATGGATGGACAGACAAATATAGATGGCAAAGCAGGGTTACTAGGAAAGCTTTATGTAAGCGGTTCTCAGCCGGCAGCTGACAGTGCTGCAAGTGTTCAGCTCCCAGAGCTCCACATCAAACCTGGCAGCACATCAAAACCTCTGTTTCATAACCCACTAGAAATAGGATTTTCTAACAGCGCCAAGAGGACTCGCCTTGTTGTGCAGGGACTTGGGATTTTACCAGTTGTTAATGGTTAACTAGTCAATGGCCTAAAAAATCCTGTAGTGCCCTTCCCCACGATGAAGTATGTGATTTTGCCCGGTGCTGCCGTGCCTGGCGTCAACCATGACACCCTGGTCCACCTGCTAATAACACAACACAGGAATTAATTAGCAATTAACAGCAAACAAATAATTACAGAGTCAGTTGTCAGRAGAGAGGCTAAGATACTGTGAGTGCCCTTCCCAGGATGGGAGCTGCCCTCCACTGGGTGCATGAGCCTGGCTGTGGAGGGAACAAGGCTGGTAGGGGGACTTCACCAGGAAAGCACAGATTTCCAGAGGCACAGGAAGCAGAAGGCACCAAGAAACAAAACTGATGTACCTCAATCCTGACAGTTTAAGCCCCCTGAAGTGGCAATTCTCACCTGCCCACTGCAGCTGAGGAGGCTGGACTGATGTCTGGGCTCCTCTGGCTCCTTCCTCTGAGGGAGCAAGGCATGCATCAGCCATGCTTTGCAGTGTCAGACAAATCCTCGAGTGCTTTGCAGAGCAGGGCTGGGGCTTTTGCTGTGGGCAAGGGGCTTGCTGCAATGCAGCTCACATTCCCCGCCTGCTTCCAAAAAACCACAACAGCCACTCGCCTCCTCTGCTCCCAGGCACCAATGGAGACAGCAGTGTGCTCCCACCCAGGCCTCTCCCCATCCTGGCTCCATGCTGAGATGTGCTGATAGCTCAGGAAAGGCACTTAGATTTTTTTCAGACATTGAAAAAGCACTGAGTGCATTAGATACACAGATTCATGGAGATGGAAAACACTCAAGTATTCATCTTATTCACTGCTCTCTGCTTGCTGATGAAGAGTTATCCCCTCTTGGATGTGATCCAGGGTTTTGTCCAGCCTTGTTTCCAGTGATTCAAGTGATGGGGCTTCCTTTGGGAAACTTCGTCACTGCCTAATGCACTTTGCTGTTAGGAAGTGCATCTTGCCCTGCATTTGGCTTCAGCAGCTTGTCTTTAGGCTCTAGGCTCGCTTCCCAATGTGCCAGCTGCTTGTGGGCTCCTGCTTCCTCTAGGCAAACTAGATGTCTTGGGCTCACTTCACTATTTCCATAGGTCAGCCTTAATCCTTTAATAATTTACTGCTTTCCTCTTCTTGCTGCCATCTGCCCCATATTGGCCTGGTTCTGCCATACACAGACCAAGTATCTTGGGGTGGAGAGAGCCTCTCTAGTGCTGGCCTGAGGGTCTGTGGGCTGTGACAGTGGTGGCTCCCCGACAGCTATGTGCTTCTCCAGCTCTGGCCCAGGCAGGGTGAGCTCAGTGGTTGGCACAGGAAAGCACAGCTGGAGGGATGCTCTATTTAACACCGATGCGAATGGCCTGAAGGGGTTGTTCTGGCCAAGTAGGACTGCTGAGGCATAGCAACACCCTGGCTACGCAGAGCCTTTCCCCTGGCCATGCTCCCTGCGCAGGAGCAGGCAAGAGGTTTGGGTGAAGGAACTTCTCAGTGCAGCTCCGAAAGGTCAAAGAGCCCGGTCAGTCTGAGCAGGGCATTCTCAGTCCTGTCCCTCCAAGGAGCATCACCAGTGCAGTTACAGGATGCCTTTCACCCAGCTGGGTGCCTGAGCTGAATGGAGGAAAAACTTCCTGTGTAGTCAAAACAGTTGGATTGTCCCAAGTTAAATCCCTGAGGGTACCTCATGTAAAGCAGTCTCTTTTCATCCATCACATTCACAAAGCTGGTGTGAGCACCCCTGTCTTTCATGGAAGTTACAATCTGCAGCTGATTCTCATGTGAGCGTCCTCTGTTTGGAGCTGCAGGGGTGTCCCTATTCCTCACCCATCACCTTGAATTGACCCCGGAGGAATACATTTTTGTGGTCATACTCCAAGTCCCTTTCTGTCCTCTCACCCCATTTCCCTTCTTTTGTGTCCCTSTACTTGCAGCTCCTTGATACAGGGCCAAAGGGGCCCTGAGTGCCTCCGCCCTGYGCTCCCGACTGCAGCAGGGGCGAGTCCCAGTCCCTGGCTCCCTGCTGGCTTCTTGCTCCCCTCGCACACTGCACCCCCTCTGCCTCAGGCATTCGTCACAGTGCTCAGCACAGCTTGGCCTGGGTCAGATGCCTGCATTCCTCCTCGCCCTGGGACCCAATGCTCTTCCTCTCTTTTTGTTTCCTTTTGTTTATGGTACTCAATCCAGCTCTCAGGCCATTCGCAAATGCTCTGCTCTTGGCCAAGTTGAATTGGTTTCAAGGAAGATTGCACAAGAGTTCAGGGCTGGTGCTCGGAGCCAGGCCTGCTGGGCTGGATGTTTTGTTCTCTCGGCCCCGGTCCTGCTGGAGGACCTGCTGGCATGAGCTGCCGCCAAAGCGGAGTCAGCAGGATGCCTCACAGGCTGCCTGGCTGGGAGGAGCCACAGCAGCAGTCCTGCGAGGTCAGGGACAGGCTTTGCAAATTCAGTTAAAAAAAAAAATAATAAAACAGAGCAAGTTTGTTTGGGATGTTCTGCTCTTTGTTAAAAGCATGTGGATTGATGGTAAACCAAACTTCCTCCAGGTATAAATATTCTTATTCCAGTCTCACCCTGGGGCTGGGCAGTGAAAGCTGTACKGGCTGTGGTAGTGGAGCCAGGCTCTAGAATTGAGGAAGGGGCTGGCAAGCTGAAACAGTTCCCTCGAAATCAAAGGGGGTGAAGTGGGGGGGGGCTTATGGTGCACAGGTGTGGGTGTGTCCGGGATCCTGAATGTCCTTCCCTTGGCTCAGGACTGGAGGAGGGGGGTACCCTGCAGAAGCAGCTCACTGGGTTGCGGTTCACAGTCTGGTGGCCTTCGGTGAGGAAAAGCACTGACCAACCCTCCTCTCTCAAGCACAGCTTGTATTTCAAGTGGTGTGCAAATCCTGCTCCATGGGTTTAAAAAAACTGCAGGCAAGTAACAAAAAAAAAAACAAAACAAAACCTGTTGGTTTTTTTTAATGGCTCCTAACTTTTTTTGAAGGTGGGTTTGTTATGTTTGTTTGGTTGATCTGCCTTTGTTGACCTTGTCAACAAAGATATCAGCAAAGAGATGATATGGGAATACTTGGAAAAAATCAAACCTATCTGCACGAGCAGGCTGCAGCAGAGTGGACCCTGTGAGAGTTAGCTGACCTGCTGAGCCTCTGTCAATTATTTCTGAAAAATCACAGGGAACGTGAAGCTTTGGGGCACAGGAGGTTCYTCAGCAGCTTGTGCTGAGATGTTGAAGTGCCTCGGGACACCCATTGCCATCACAACTAAGAAATTTTGTTTACTTTCCTGACACAGGACCTCCCTGATTTGAAGGAATTTGGAGTGACTTAAAATCCCTTGGCAAATCTCTGTCTTTCTCAGAGGTTAGGATTCATCTCAGCTGACCGCAAAAGTGTGAAAGTCACACAATGATCCAAGCTAATCATCCTTTCTCCTCTCATGCGGTATAAGAAGCAACAGGCACCTCACACACACACATATATACATCTAGATATATTCAGTGGGGCAAATCCCTTGCTCGAAGTGCCCACCTCCTCTGTGGGAGGAGGAGTTTTGTTTAGCCATAGCTGTCCATGTTAGAGAAGATGAACAGTAAATGGCATGTCCTGCCCAGGAGAACAGGCTTGGTTTTGGTCCTTTGGAGCTGCAGAGGAGGTGCTTGATGACTTATTACGTGCTCGATGGCTACGTGATGACTTACAATTCTTCCTCTGGCTCCTGGGTTCTAGTGCAGCTTCTTGGCTGCTGGCAATCTTATCAAAAACCCTGATGAATGCAAAGATGCAGCCCCTGAATTATCCTCACTTCCACCAATTTTGTTTGAGAACATGGCAATATTCTTYCTATACTTTACAGTTTAATGTAATGCTGATAAATGATATGACAACGATAAATTTTCATTTTATTTAAAGCTGTTTATCATCCATATCTGTTATGGAAAGTCATCAATTATGCAAAAAGCATGAATGTTTAAAAAGCCTCTAAAGTGTCTCTATTTATGGATTGTATGTTGTGTATTCTTTACTCCTTGCTTGTGCACACACTGGAGAGRCTCCTCCATTAAGTACAATTTTTACACAAAGAGCCTGAAAAATGGAACTTGACAGGGGGATCTTAGACAAGCTGGAGGCTTGTCGCAAAATGTGACAGAGCCATAAAAATTTCACATTCTTGGGAGGGTCCCTCAGTGCTTGAAGCTGGGTCTAAATTAGAGGAGYGGTGAACTAGACGGATGCAGTGTATCTGGGGTCAAAAAGCCGTGCTCTGTGGCTCGCCTGAAGTCACCTTCCATAGCTCAGCCAGGGCTTCTCAGTGAAGGGGAAATAAATGGATCCTTCATAAGCTCTCATTAGCAGAGGGGTCCACACTGTTCACAGCCCAGTGATTTTTCCAGTCTGTGGTCCTTCATAAAAGCCACAGGAACTAAATCCCAACAAGTGGCGCGTGTGTGGATCTCGCTGCAGAGACTTGTGGCTTGCRGAGGTGGGCTCCCGCTCTGGAGCAAGATGGATGAAATGGCTGAGATGTYGTAAGTCAGGCAGATACTGCTCATCTTTGAGCTTGCACAGAAATCTCTTAGCCACAGAGGGCCGGATTCTGCTCRCAGGCTGTGTCTTTGGAGGCACCTTGCATTACAACCAGTGTACCTGGCAGTTTGTTTTGGCATGTGCATTAAATCACAGGGACTGGGAGGTTTTACAGTGAGGAACACAGCTCGGGGAGCGAATACCCTTTAAAGGAGTTGAAGATGTTGGCATCTTGAATCTCTTCTTTCTTTCCTTTCAAGATGTCGGGGGCACAAAAAGAGTTAAAGTAAGGAAATTAGATCACAAAACCCAAATGAACTAAACAGCACCRTCCTGGCCTGATGCTGATCTCACACATGGTGTGCCAGTAAATCCCAAGTAACCCAGCACACATCTGGGTGTTTCTGGGGCGGCTCTGTCTATTCAGGCCTGCCAGGGTGTTGGAGGGGGCCTGCAGCTGCCAGAGTACTCAGCAGCGTGCGACAGGAAAGGGAGAGCTTTCTCACACGTCTGACACAAGAGGTTGATTGTGGGGATTGCTGACGGGTGACCTCCCTGTGCCACCGGGGCTGAGGCTGCTGGTTCCTCTGGCACAGGCACCCACCAGGAGACCTTCTACTCTTGCATTACAATACTTGCAGCATTGTAAGTGTCCTGTATCTGCTGAAGACTCAGGTTCTTAAACATCTCCCTGAAGTAATTAGTTRTGTTTTTGAATTACTTACAACCTATGTAGTGCTGTAGGGGATGTGTCARGCTGTGACAAAGGAGGGAGCATGAAGCCTGCAGAGTGGGAAGTACRGTGGCATCTGCTATTTTTAAACATGCCACACAAGGTCACCTCCACAGTATCCCTGCACCCAGCACCGGTGTGTCCCTCCTGCCTGTCCTTCATGGTGCTTGGTGGTCTTTGCCATGAAATCTTTCATTTTCTTTCATTCTTCCTTTTCCCTTGTTGCCATCAAGAGACACCCTGCACARTGCCACACACCTTTCAGCCATGTAAGCAATCACACCAGAGAGGACTTGCAGCCACCATGCCTTTTATCGAATGCATTAAAGGTTTGGGATCAAAGGCTGGCTACATCCAGCACTAAAAGAGTTGCAGTGACACATTAACAGGACTTTTGGGTTTTTTTTTGGTTTTTTTTTTTTGTTTTTTTTGTTTTGTTTTGTTTTTTTTTCCAAATAATTCAAACAGCTACACAAATTTTCCATTCAGCTTCTGCTTTTTCCCTGGGTTCATGGGATGAGGATGAATGCCCTCTGAATCCTGGCTTCTTCCATGGCAGACACTGCCTCTCACTGCTTTTGTCCTGATCCAACCTGGTTGTCACAAAGCTCACTGTGGCTTTTGTGTCTGACTGTTGGGCTGGTCCAGAACATCACTGCTCTACCAGAGAGGGACTTTTTGCTTTACAGTAGTTAGCAAATCAGTTTCTCTTGTGCCATACAGAGAAAGGATTTTGTGTTTTCATAGCTTTCTGTAGTATATGGTGATAAAAGAAGAGAAGTTCCCTTGGGCGACTCCCCAAGGCACTCAGCATCTCAGTACTTATCTGTGCACTTCAGCATCTCTTTTTTTCACCTGCTCTGCTGAACACACTCTCCAGCGCATCCTGGCACCCTGCTTCTCTTTCCATAACTGCATCCTATTGGTGCCCAAAATAATTAAYTACCAGCATGTCCTTTTCCCCTTCAGCCAGTTCCAGATGAGTTCCCAGTTCACAGCGTCAGTTCTTGCTGTTAATCCATAAACTATAACCTTTACATGGGGTACTGTTCAACGTAATTAGATTTCTATTACATGATGTTCTTTCCTGCAGTTAAACAGGACTTGCCTTACTTAAACARCCAGCCCCAGGTGACGTTTAATTGTTACCTCGGTGTTAAAGCTCTGTGCTCACACGCAGTTCTCTCAAAACCTCCAGTCCACCACACCACAGCCTGTACTTGTCTTGACATGACATGTTAGCAATCACCCGTAGCTCTCTGGCAGTGAGACCCAGACTTGTCCTGCAGGATGTTAGCCCTCTTCCAAGGACCCACTCTTATCATGAAGAGAAGAATAAAACCAGGATGGCTCTAAGTCAGGTCATCCCGACTGCAGTGTTAAACACACTCCCTTCTCTGGTGCAAGCTGGGGTGGAAAACAAAGGCACAATAGACCAAAGAGGTCATTAACAATAATTTGATCCAATTATGCATCTMAACCCAGAACTCTTTGTTTGATGATTTTTATTTTGTGCTGAGAGGGAAGGAAAACAGCCTTACAAATAATGGAGTGGCGCTGGGTACTGCAAGGTGTCTCCTCTCACATAAAGCAGAAGTAATGCTTCCTAAATCCACCTGTATCTTGCTTGAGTGTCATTTACCCCCGTTCTCACCATTGCCATTCCCTGTGGCTAAAAAAATGTTGGTATGCAGGAAAAGTTTCCTCCAACAGTGAGAAGTCTGCGGCCACCCCCCTGCCTGAGCCCAGTGGCTGCTTTGATGCCACAAGAGCATGACAGTAAGAGAAATGCCTGGGGAAGTGAATCAATAGCGGCAGGCTGGCCAGCTGCAGGGTGAGGATGGGGTAAATTGCTGGAAGAAACTTTCCCAGCCACCGGAGGAGTTGAGAGAACAATACGGAGAAGAGGATGTGAGGCACTTCCCGCCKCTGGCCAGCCCTGCGCCAAGGAGTGCCGCAGCCTCCAGTGCTATCTTTGTCCCCCTGTCATCCTCTGGAGGCTGCTTTTGCTGTTGGCTGTGGGTTTCTACACTCGTTGTTTCTTTCAGCTCTCTCTTAGAGATMTAACTGTCACTGCAAAACAAGGGGGCTGTTTTCCCCAGCCTTTCTGGCTGACATCCACTCAGCCTGGCCGAGGCAGCTCCCTGGGCCAGACTGGGAGTGCGCTGGTTCCTCTCTAAGACCTGGCTGGTGGARCAGTGCCGATGCTTTTTTTCTTTTCCCATCTCTCCTTCCCTCCTCCTATTCCTGAGAGATGGAGATAGTGGATTTCTTGTTTGTTCTGCTTTCCCATCTCATTTGTTTATTACCAGCCACTTGAATCTCCCTGTCTATTTCATGCAGAGCTGCTTCTCTCCACAGTATTCAAGTGCCTTTTGCAAGTGAAAAAAACCCTCAACCAAATAACCCAGCCTTGTGATTTTCCTCCCTGCTATCAGGAAACAGGTTTGTTTGTTTTTTAATGAATGCAAAAGAATGCAGATAGCGGTGAGGAAAAGCTTGGGCAAGGAGTTCAGCACTTCTTTATTTAGGCTCCTCCATGTATATCAGCTGAGCCCAGCAGGCGACAAAGCAAGAGCTGGATGTTATTTCAGGAAAAGCCTGGTCTTTCATGCTTGAGACGGAGTAGTGTCCCTGGAGGGAAACTCTGGGCTCCTGTTGTGCGTGGGTGATTTGGGCAGAAAAAGGTCAAGGAATTTCAGCAATGCTGCTTTTCTTCTTTGTCTCCCAGGTTCTTTGTAGCAGGTATCCCCTGGGGCAGTGCCACCGTGACAAGCTGGAGGGGTTTCACACCTGCAGCTCTGCCTGGCCTGGTATTTCTCAGCACTCTGGTGCCAGACACTTAGGGCTGGAGACAGAACAGGCAGATCCAAGGCACGATGTGAGAGAGGGACAGTGCACTGAGGTGCTGGGGACTCTGCCACTTGTGCCACATGGGCAARGCAGCCAGTCCAGGTGGCACGGGCTGAACGCTAATAACTGGTTCATTCCAGCTGTGTGCTTGCTGGAAACAAAGGACTGAATTCACGGTCCCACCGGTGTCCACACCTAAAAGAAAAAAATCCCAAAGGGATAYAACAGGTAAGGCACAACATTTCTCTTGACTAATGGCTTGGCACTTCGTGATAGTTAGTTTTAGGTGTTTCTACCCTACTCAAAGTCAAATTTTGGTGTTGAAGAATCACTTTAGCATGAAAAGTAGAAATGCATTACACTCAGCAAGTTGCTTAGACTTATAATTTAATTCAACCATCACACATTTTGGCCATTGCTCCTTGCTAAATTCAGCACAGATTCAGGCTTGGTCAGACTGAAACTGCATATTTTAGTGCATAAAATATTCATTGTACTTTTTTTTTACCTGGCTCTATCCATGATTGTGTGAATCCCATCTTCGGGATACCTCAGTAAAGGCACATCTGCTCTTTGGTATCCAAGCAGCTCTGAGACAGGTCATGTCTAATTCCAATCCTGATATTCATTTTCCTGTAGTGAGCATATTTCTTCCTTAGTCATGCAGGATTTTTGCTTCTTTCAAAGTATGTCTTCTGTAGTAGATTTTTATGCAGATTTTATGCAAGAATGTATTACTAGGTTGTTTTCTATTGATGCAGAGAAATCTTTCATGCAATTTGCATGCCATTAACAGCTTCTTAAGAGACTATCCTGATTCTAATGGCTCTGCACAATAAGCCAATAAAGCYAAATATGGAAGGGATTACAGAGTATATTGCTGTTATACCCACAAAATGGTTCATATGTTCTAAATAGAGGCTCATCTGACACCTAAGGTTAGTCCTAAAAGTTACTACAACTGATATTTTTCAGCAGTCCTTTGTCTGTGTTTTATCTCCTGTTGGTTTCTCAATTTTTATCTCAATTTTCTTGCACTGGCAGCAAAAACAGAAGAGGAGCCCCAGCCTGCAGCCTTGCATGTRGGCATCCTACACAGCCTGATGGGTGGATGCTGCTGGATTCCACAAAAGCACTGCTGTTACATCATTTCTCTAGGGCTGGAATAACAACAGAGACTGCCTGGGGGCATRTGCAGGTGCTAGCCAGTGTCCCTGCCACTGACACCTTCCTGGAGGCAAATTYACACCCTAAGCTTGCATTTCCTGTACAAAAGGCCAGGTGCCTGYGCTGAGCCTTTCAGATCTGCCCATCTTTGAAGCTGCTGGCACTACGTAGGTCAGTGGGCACACTGACCAGCTGTAGAGGATGAATAACTCTCTCCCKCAGTGTCAAAGTTTCAGTCTTTAGCACTGAGGCATTTTTACTGAGTTTTGTAAACAGGGTGCTGGAAGTGATAAGTAAAAGTGAGAAGCTGGCCTCCTGCTGCCTGAGATACTGCAGCTTAGCAGACGGATGCAAGGGGGTACCTGTATGGGGAAATAGTCCTGAGCTGTGGAGAGGTTTCTGCTCCCATCCCCCAGAAAATATATTTGCACACTCTTTTTTAGAAAAAAACATCTGTGAGGGATGAGGTGGCAGAGGAACAGAATTGATGGGAAGCCCRCTTGGAGGAGAGAGGTAGCTTGGTGTGAAAGGGAAAAGTGACAGTCCAGAGGATGGTGTGGCCTGCCCACAGCTGACTATTCCCTCCCTCCACTAGATCCTTCCTTGTTTCCTCCTGCTTCATTTAGGAGCTGCCGTTACAAGTCAGCTCAGCTATCTTGCTCACTTAAACCCTCTCTTGTCCTGYAGGATGCAGGCTGAAGTTCTCATATAAAATTGAGTAATTGTCCAGGATCCTGAGAAACACAGGGCACTCTCTTCAAAGTGGCACTCTGAAAGGGCACTCTCTTGAAATGTGGCAATGCCCAGACCACATTCCACCCCAGTGCACAAGTAATGCTTTGCATGGTTTTAACCAGTTCAAGGGTTTTTTTTTTTTCACGTGCTCAGTTCCCTAACAGAGAGTTTCTTCTGTCTGTAACAACAGCACTTAAAGATTTTTACCTTCTTTGGTCACATTTATACAGTCTCTTTTCTTTCAGTTGCTCAGCCATTATGGGGCTGCAGCACATTTTGTTTTGTGTTTTCAGCCTCACGGTTATCAGGGTTGTCTTTATGCCTTCAGTTGATTCAGAGATGATTTGTAAATGCCAGTGGAGCCAACTACACAAGCAGCTTCCTACCATGCAGCAGGAGGGGCTCAGAAATGCAGCAGTGATGAGCTGGACATGATCCCAAATGAGCTCAGCATAACCTTCCCTGGTAGAGAGATTCCCTGTTGATCGCCACACAACCGGATTGTGACACTGTCCTCAGGTGCCAGCCTGGGTGCCCCATGGCATGCAGGGCTGGGGTGCCTGGGCACATGTGTATGGTGGCCTCATTCTCTTGGGCTGCTGTGGATGGGGCAAATCAGGTGTCATCAGGAGCTGGCACTGCAAGACTCACAGGGCACACAGGTTTTGGTGTGTGGGAGCTGGAGGTGGCCTTTCAGGATTGGCACAGATACACACGGTGTGAGTGACCCGCCCGTGCTGCGTGGGGGGCTGCGTGCTGCCAGCGCTCCCTGGTAGCAGGAGGTCAGTGAGCAGCATTTCAAACTTCCTCTGATTTGTGCAYATAAATCTGGGGAAGGGTTTCTTTGCAGTCAGTATGGAGCACTGGTGCCTTTTTTTGCAGGAGCATTTTTAGAGTCATGGCACATTCACTCAAGCTCTGGTTTACCTTTAACTTCATTAAACATCTGTTGAGACAGCAGCACCATTAGTGGATGACCTGAAGAGTTTTATATTTTTCCCAAAGCAYTGATCAGGTGTGGTTCCTCTTCCTGAGACCCACAGGGTGCACTGGCTGGGCTTGGCAGGGGGCTGGGTACCAGCAGTGGCAGGGGCTGGGTACCAGCTTCAGCTCTGCGTTAGGGGCTGAGTCATCTTCTGATGCATGGTCTGACATCTTCTGACCTCACGTCTCCAYATGGCATGAATTTGAGCCTTGGGGCAGGCCCAGGCTTGGGATAGTGCTCAGCTGTGAACCAGCCTGAGGAGATGGTCTCAACCACYTCCCAGGGTGTCTGGGAACTGCATCTGCTACCCTACAAATGCAATTTTTATTGTCCCAGGACTTTGCACTAGCCCAAGCTTTTCTGTTTCTTAAATTTCTAAAATCTGTACAGTGTAACTTTATCAAAGACTAAAAAAGACAGCTCAGCTAGCTTCAGTGTCCCTCCCTTGTTTTCTTTCCCCTTTCTCTCAGGCTT
>NW_026623324.1:2041829-2071718 GCF_030028575.1 Malurus melanocephalus | reverse complement strand
CTTCCTTCCTTCCTTCCTTCCTTCCTTCCTTCCTTCCTTCCTTCCTTCCTTCCTTCCTTCCTTCCTTCCTTCCTTCCTTCCTTCCTTCCCCCAGCTTCTTTTATTCCTAGCTATTCTCCTGATCTCTGGAGTTTTTGCTCTTCTCATCCATATGTCTGTCCTATCACCCCTACCCCATCCCCATTTCTGGCTTCTGTTTCCCTAATTTTCTACTTTCTGTCYCCTCAGTAGCCTCTAAAACCACCTCTTGCCTGATTTCTGTGTCACATATTTGCACCCCATTGCTGGCTCTGCCCCAGCAGCATGCACAAAGGAGGTGGTCCCTTCTTCCCTCAGTCTCACAGCAGAGGGAAGGTACATTTTCCTTTCCTCCCCACAGGCAGAGTAAAAAAGCTCACTGGGACCTTCTGCCCCTCTTCACTGGGGCAGATGCCTACTGGAATTGCTCCCAGCTTCTCTTGCACGCTGGTGAGCAACTTGTTCACATTTCCTCTATCCCAGAGTGTGGGACTATGGAGCTGGGGGAACCAGCTTTGCTGAAATGTTTCTTCATTTCCCCATCTGCCCCTTGTGTGGCATTCAAAGAGGAATGCAGAAGACTGTCTTGGGAAGGTTTTGGTGGAGCAGGCATTGAGCTGAGCTGAAGGGTTGGCAGCTCTTGCTTCCAATGGGAGATGGAGGTGTCTGAGCCAGGCTGCAATACAGCAAGTGACCCATACGGGGGACATTTCCCACGTCCCAAGACCTCATCCACCAAATGTGGCCCAGCTGTGCCCCCTGCAAGGTCAGTGTGGGGAGCAGGCACACAAGTTGGCTGTGGGGTGTCCCTGCTTTGCTYAGCAGGATCAGACACCTCAAACACCCAATTAGTGGGCACAGAGCTAGTGTTCATCCTTAGACACTACTGCAGCACCGGGCCAGTGTCTGTGGATTTTGCCTTAATCAACACAAGTCTATGGGGGTTGCCCTTGGTAAAGAATACTTGAGCAAAATTATTATTTTAGTGACAAGTTTTCATTATTTTCWTTTCAAGTTTTTGAAACCCTAAACTCAGGACTGTTTCTGGTTATACTTCAGACCACAAAACTTACAAGTCAAATGTTGTGCTCCTCAGTGTAGCTTCCTTTAGCTAGACTTTTATTTCTTTGGGGCCTTTTGTTAATTCTCTATAATGTTTTTCGCTAAGGCATTGCAATGCCTGCACTGGATGCAATTAGAATTGACATGCACATGTGGAGAYGGTCAGAGCTTTGGGGTGGCTTTCTTGGTGGATTTCAGGCAGGTTATGCAGGTTTCATCATTTAGGACATTGGTTGTGTGCAGATGCCTTCAGGCTTTGGGGAGCAGAGAGCTTCAGGACTGCTTATCTTTTAAAAGTCAAGCGGATAGGCCCAAGGGTACAGCTGAGGCCTTGGAAGGTTACAAAGAATCATGGAATCACAGGCTGGTTTGRGTTGGAAGTGATCTTAAACATYATCCAGTTTTAGCTGCCTCAGCCWGGGGCAGGGACACCTTCCACTAGACCAGGTTGCTCAAACACGTCTGTTTGCAGTGTCACTTCCTATCACGCCCGCAACGGAGGGAAATGTTTGCACTGTCATAACATTTCTTCTGCTGGAGCTTCCTGGCTGGGGCTGCTGCAGCACTTTCTGCAGGGCACATCGCCTTGCATGGGGGCGTGCGAAATCTCATCTAACAAAAGCACAGCTAGGCAATGTTTTATATATTTTACATRTATAACAACACATATTGCAGCAAGGAACTCAGGGTCAGATCAGTCCATAGTTAACAARAACCCAACAAATGGTAAAACAAGTGAACATACCCAAGTCAAACTGTTCTCCACAGTGCATGATCAGACATCCAAGGCATAAGTTCAAGGGATCCAACATGCAGCATGTATTTTAAAATGTGTTGTGTGTTTTTTTTCTGTGCCACAACCCTGCTTCTTAGATTATCTTTGGGTGTTTCAGGTCAGGAGGCACCGTTGTAGCCACCTATTCTGCCATACCAGTAAGAGATTGGGTCATGAGAAGATAGAAATTAATTAATCTGGTGAAGGGAGAAACTAATTCAAAGGATTCAAATGGGATTGCTGAGGACTATGAGGGATGCTGCTTTGCATTTTATTTGAGCTGAGGGGTAGTTTCCCTTTCTTGTGTTGAGTGCTCAGCTTTGTGGGCAGCCAGGCAAATGTATGACATAGATTTCATGATGAAGTGTGGAAGTCTAGGGCGGCAAATTGAGAGTCCTGGGAAGAGACCAAGGCCAGAGGGGAAGACATTGGTAAGGAGAGAGGGCTACAGAACAGCATGGTATAAAACCCTGGGAAGGGCTTTAAGGAGAGGGCTAATATGAGTTGGAGGACAGCAGAGCTGCATTTCTAGACATCTAAAGGAAGGCAGGGAACTGTTGTTGTTGGGGGTATTACAGCCAAAGAGGCATTTGAGGCAAGGATTTCTACTAAGAGCAACAAGCAGCATTTGCAACACCAGGACAGTCCCTACAGGATACTAGAGAGCAGGACACTGCCAAGGTAACAGAAAGAGTGTGAGCATTCAGAGCCATGGTGTTGCTGAGTAAGCTGCAAGAGGAAATTTGTAGCAGCAGATTCCCAAAAGCTTGGAACAAGATACCACTTTTCTCAATGGGACAACCCAGGTGGGCTGCAAGCAAATTCTAATGTCACCCCACTGTATTACAGTGGCTCAACTGACGCTGACTTTATGTCTTGCAGTTGTCCTCCTTTTTGTGACCAAAGCTATTTAATTAACGACACAATTAAAGACACACTGACTGGTGCAGTTCCTCACTGAGAAATGGACTCAAGTATTAGAGATCTTTAGATGTAAGCTGTGAATTGAATCCCAAAGAATCCAGCCCTGGAAATCGTTCAAGGTGGGGTTGGCAGAATCACTGGGTGGCCCGACTGTTCCTCTCCAAGTCCCATGTGGGATTTTACATTGGTGCTCAAAAATCTCTGAAAAATGTCTGRCACTGGGTATTCTACAGCTCTGGGMAGTCTACTCYAATGCTCTAATAYAAAACTSTAGTAGCCCAGACATACCAAGAAATGAGACTATTCCTTTCCTGGTTTATATATTAGATAATCTCTATCATCTTCCTAGCCCTGACACTTTGGTACWGACTATCTTATAAACACAGTTTTTCAGGTTTAGACTGTTCAGCCTTTTATACTTGGTGCCATTTCTGGACCATTGCCACTGCTTTCCTTTGCACTTTCTTCAATCAGCTCAGTCTCCCTGAACTATAGCAGCCAAAACTCCACAGATGACTCCAAACAAAGCCTTGACAACATAGGCAACAGGGGAAGAATGGTTTCCTGTTTGTCACAGGCTGCACTTCTGTCTGCTCACCTCATTAGAACACTTTCATTTTTTACTGCAGCATGACCACGCTCATTCATGTTGAGCTGACATCCCTAGATCTTCTGCAGAACAGATGCTGTGCTGGTTGTTCCCCAGTTKGTCTTGCAGTCCTTGATGATGCTCYGTTTGTCCATTCTGAATGGCACTCCTCTTCCAACCCCTCTACCTCATTTGTCAAGATTATTTTGCATTCTCCTCCTGTTCTCCAGCGTGCTTGTTCTTCAGAGTGTCCTGCTAATTTAATAAATGTTCCCTGCTCTTGGTTTTTTTTGGTTGGTTTTTTTTTTTAAGATATTAATGAAAATACTGTGTGCTGCCAGACATAAAACAGATGGCTTCAGACTTCATTTGATATGTACTGCCAGTTTGACAGGGAAACATTTATAACTGCTCTTAGTCTGRTTTTCCAACCAGCTGTACGCTCCTCTAATAGCAGGTTCTTCAAAGCTGCGTTTCTTTGCTTGGTTTATGAAAGTGTCAGGTGAGACAAAGGMAAAAGCTGCACTAAAATCAAGATCTAAGACCTACTGTAGAAGGCATTTAGATTGATTTGTTCTTGTCAAATCAGTGCTCACTGTTCTTCATCTGTTTGTTGTCTTCTAAGTGCTGGAAAAACAGTTTATCCAATTACCACTTCCAGTAATTTTCCAGGAATTGAAAGTAATCTCCCTGGTCTCTGATTCCTGATTCCTCCTGTCTGTCCCTCCCTTTTGTGGCAGGTACTAGATTTGCCTTTCCCAGTGTGCAAAAACACATGGCCCCATCCCTGACTTCTGTGCCAGAGGTGCCCAGTGGGCCTCAGCAGCTTTACCCATCATGGCAGAAGACTTTTGGGCCTTGTCAGCTGGAATATATCTGACTTATTTAGACACTGTCTGACCTCTTTGTTTTTTCTTGCAGATGGTATTCTCATCCTTGGACTGCTTATGCTCGTTGTGTTAAATGGGGCACTTCTGAGCAAAAACTGGAAGAAAAGATATCAAACACTTTTGCACATTTGACATCAGCAGCTCAGTATCTGCTTCTCCTTGTGAAACTCAGCTCTTTCTTTGGCTCTCCTGTTGCTATTAGTGCATACACTTCATACCCACCGTTCGTTGCATCACTTACATCTTCATGTTGTTCCTCCATGCTTGTGCCGTTCTTTCATACTCACTAAYGTGACCTAGTTCCACTTTCTGTGTGCTTCCTCTGCATCTCTGAAACCAATGAAGAGCTCATGATTTAGCCAGTTAGTACCTTACTAGTTTCCCCCTGTATTTGCACTAAGTTGCCCCAGTACCAAGAGGCTCACAGTAGTTATGTGTCTTTCAAACAACTTCCTTAGGGCACTGCCACCTCCCCAAATGTCCTTTCTGCCTTGGATTTGTTCCTCTGGGCTTGTGTGTACTAACACTGTGAATTAGCTAAAATCTGTCTCAAAGACCACCGTTTGGTCTTTGCAGTTTTTCTTTTTTCTCTGCCTCCTTTTCTAGAAATCACTACTTCTAATACTTCAAGATCACTCTCACACCAGTTGCTTGTCACCATCACCTGCAAAATCAGTTCCCCTCTTTTAATTAGAATAAWTTTTTTCAGAGCAGCTGGCCAGGAAGAAGCTAGAGAGATGGCAGCTGCAGTCAGTTCAGGGAAGGGCACAGAGTACCAGAATAGACCCAGATAGAGAAGGCCCTGCATATTTGGCACTTAGAATTATTTGCCTATGAACTTGTTTCCAGGAGGTRTGGCTAATAGTGGTGGAAATATTTGCTATTTGTGTAAAAACATAAACAGTTAAAGTGTGCTATTAAAATACTTTCTCTGTTCTGTTTGTCTGTCTTAGGGCTTTTTATAGTCTTTGTACAATMAGAAAGCTTAGGCCATATTAGCATTGGTAGTCTTCTTTATTCAGTTATGCATTGACATTAAAATGTGTTTTTAAAAGCAGAGATTCAGCCCAAGTGGTGTTGTTTTGTCTTCCTTGCATCCATCAATGAGCCAGACCCTCCAGCTTCTCCGTGCTCAACCAAGGCACCACCCCTGGCCTTCAGGATCAGATTACCCTTTCCAGCCAGCTGTCTCCAGTGCCAGTGTGCACTGCTCCTTGTTAATACCTCACTCTGGCTACAAGTGCTACAAGAGCTTTCTTATGCAAAGCTCCAAGCCAAACCCCACCTTTTTGGAGCTGCTTGTCTTCTCTTCTCTGCTGCCATCCCACCCAAGCTGATCCTCTTCCATCCTGGGGCTGTCCCTGGGGGTCTGCCCCTGCTCTGTTTTGTTCTGGGGAAGCTCCCCTGAGCAGGGTGAAGGCACGCTGGCTTTTGGTTGTTACCTGTGGCTCTGACATGTTCCTCCTGACATTCCTTTAGGTACTGAGAGATTCTCCAGCAGGGTGTTGGGTAACTCTGCTGCGAGTTAGCTCAAAAACATTATAGATTTCATTACTTTGCTGTACTTTTGCTTCACTACATCAAGTCTTGGCATTTGGGGTGAAGCAGCAGCTAGTTAGTTTAGTAAAAATGGTGTTTCTTTATGGGGCATCCAGAACTAAAGAGAGCTCCCAAAGCTYTTCTGGATATTTGCCCAGAAGCTGGGATGGCTGCTAAGGAGCTGTTGACTCTAGTGCCCCAAACAACCATACGAGCACAACTTTATAACTGATTCCTSTTGATATAATTGTATAAACAGAAAACAACTCTTCCACTATCGTAGAAGAGCTGTGATGACACATCAATAATGGGTATCCTTGCAAGCAGTCTGATTTCTGTTCTTTATCTAGCAATTGTTGATCTGACGTGGCTGCTCTTTGAGTCATAGGGAGCTCCTTGGGAAAGTGCAGAGACCTTCAGACCTCAGGGACAATAAACTGATCACAAGTGGTTGACTGGGTGAACCACAGTGCTAACACTGCATGTTCACCTAGTCAGATGGATCTCAAAAAGACAATTTCTCATTAAAAAGAAAAAAAAGCTGAAATTAACAAAATGCTGTCACAGTGTTTCCTTCTTTTATGGTTTAGTTCAGAATTAGTTCTCATCAGCTGGAGAACACTCCTGGTCATGCTTTTGGTCTTTGGAACAGACCTTACAATGCTTAGAAACAGCTGTGAAAAATAGGTGGGGAAATTTGAAAGGTTTCCCCTTAAAGACATGGATGGGTAATGTATTTATTTTCTAAATACATACCTAGAGGCTTAGACAACTGGTGTATTTGCATCAGCATACTCTGATTAAAAGAAATCACASTACTGGAAGCAGAGAAAACCCCTGAACCTATAGCTCATGTTCCCTGCAGTAAAATCAAAAGTTGGAATGCTAGCTCATCGTTTCCTAAAACAAAGCATCTATTAAAAGTAACTCACCTGAGGGAAAAGAACTTTGTAACAGCCAATCTTTCCACTGCTCCTCTGAGAACACCCAGTGGCCCAGACCCCTGCACCTACCCCGCACTGCTCTGATCTCCTGCTTTGCCAGGAGAGGACTGAAARCCACACACCAGAGTCCCAGGACTCATCCTGCTATTAACATGTTTGCAAAAGTAGCTGGAAGGACAATTTAGCCTTGCTCTTCCCTACTGTTTTTTTCGTTCCAATAATTCAGTTCATGTCCATCCTGAAGAATTAGTTCACCAAAGAGCTTGCCTTGTTGGAAACTGAAGAATGCTGGAGAGAAAACAAGTCCTAGTTAATAAATATAAAAACAAACAGCTCAGTAATGTGTGATGCAAGTTCCAAGTTTACATTTAAAACCATTCAAAACTAAGCCAGGAAGGTAAACCCTGACTTTGGTAAAACTGTCTAGAGTGAAAAGCCAGCATGGAAAAAAACTAACTGAAAACACATTTGAAAATGCTTTCATGAAAATAAGAATCATAAGAAATGAGCTGGAATATAAACCAAATTTTGCAATAGTACTTTACAAATTGTCCTGATTTTGGAAGGATGCAGAGTGCATGCTAAGATCAGTTGCCTGCCCAGACTATTTTATAATAAATGGCATTGCGTTTTTCATCCCCAGCACAATCTCCAGCCATACAGTACCTTTATTTATTAGGAGACTGTTCAGCTGCAATGACAGTTGAAGTGAGAAAGGAAATGGTTTCAAGAACATGGGAAGAATCCCATAAAGTTCAGAGAGTGAAATGGGGAAAGGTACTTTAAAGTACAGGTGGTGATGTAAATTATTAAACATTTGAAAAGTTTACCCATGGTAATTTTAATCACATCGTGAAATCACTCACTCATGCTTTTGTGAGACACTTGATTTATTGGAAGTTTTACGGCATCAGCTGCAGCTCAGGAGCCAGCCCTGCTCCGGGCCGTGGGCAGGGCATGCCGGATGGAGCAGCACACGGGGCTGGCTCAGAGCCAACTCTGCCAGACACGCACCACCATAAAAATAGCAGTAATCATCCACAATGGATGCCCAGAAGCGTTGAAGCTGACCCATGAATCTTACGTGAATACCAGAGAGCATCCTCAAAGCCACCAGGGTGGATGTGCTCACCCACAGAGTCGTGCTGGGCTGAAGGCTAAGGTTGGTGGTTGGGTTTTCTTTGCTTTGTGCAAGGAATGAGCTGAACATGTCTCAGTGCAGCATCTCTGACTCTTTCCAGAAATGCCTGCAGGGGTCTAGCCACCTCCTGGGTATGCTGCTCCAGGGCCAGGGCCATGGGGATGCTCCCTCAGCCTTCAAGGACACCTGGACCAYGGTGAGATGGCCTGGGAATGAAGATTTTGAAGTATTCTGTGGAAATGGTGTTGACAGAGAGTTGGAAATGAATCTCAGGGTGCTTTATGCAAGATGAGTATTGTCAGACACATAGCTGCTTCACAGATTTGGTCACATTTCCCTCCCCACTGATTCCACCTCTTGTTGTTCTTCAAGCACTGACTTATTTTGCCACTGTATTTGGAAATTTCTCTTGTCCATGTTATCTTAGTATAACTAAATTATTTTCCTTGATGTAATTTCTTACCAAAAAAAACCACTTGTTGACTCAAGTCTTACATCATTAGCAAATTCTATCAAGAATCACCCATAGTATATCACAATGAACCAGCGGTGATCTCAGCAAAAAAGGGTTAGGATAAGCAGGTGATAATTCAGTGTGATTAATGCATGAATGTATCTATGCCTGTCAAATGACTGCACCTCATTTATGATAGGCAAGATTTGGGTGACCTGACGACAAAATTTTCCTCACCTATTTCTTTTCTTTCTATTCTTCTTTTTCCATTTAATTGACTTAGTTGGACTTGCAGAAACTGTGGGCCAGATCTTTTGCTGGGAGTTTTGTCTTTGTCATTAATGAGATAGGTTCTGATCTTTAATGTTCAGTGTTTGAACCACTCAGGCTGCCTGAATCCTATTTCAGCTGTTAACACAGGTATGTAGCAGGCATAAGTGCAGTTCTCTTGTTGGGGCTRCTTTTTGTCTTTTTGCTGTAACAGAGTTAGCAGATCCATAGGTTGAAGGATTTCCCCTTTACTCTGTCATCACCCTCTGTACAAGGAAATCCTTCTCTTCCATTGAACTTCCTGGTGAGGTCCATGCTCTCGTTTCTGTTCCCCGAGGGGTGACCATAAGGTGATRAAAATGGCAGCATGACTGAGCACCATTCTCTCTCAAACTGCCTCCTGCCCACACACCAAATTCCCCTTGTTGGCATTTAGTGTAATTACCATAATACAAATATCGTCCCGAATGTTATTAAAAATGCAAATTATGTCCATGGAGCCTAAGGAATGGCAAATAAGCAGTTCCTTTGCAGCCCACTTCCTCCTGGCCCCAGCAAGCCTTGTGCAGATGATGCTTTGCTGCAACACATTTGTGAGCTCTCAAAGTTGCATCTATTTTTTTCTCAGTCAAAGCAACGTAGCTGCAGACTTAGAACATAACAGCCATTTAGAAACTGTATGACTTTCCCTAACTGTCTGTAACAGTTTCAAGATAAGTCATTTAAAAAAGAATTACTTTAAACGGAGACTGCTTTAAACCAGACTTTTGTACTTCTTGTTTTTGCTTTTATCTTGGCACAGATGCTTACCCTCTCTCCTTTGTAGAGTTCATTATGCAAAGGCAAAGAAGCTACACTAACATTGTAATTTTGTTTGGCAAGGTGAGCCACAAAACATATGCTGTGTCATGCCTTTTTATTACAGTACAAGAATTGCCAAAGCAGCCTAAAGGAGGAATCAAGGACATGATCGCTGTGAGGAAAAGAGGAAACGGTCCAGTTTTACAACACTTGGGCTTGTAACCACTTGCRGTAGATAGTTTCAGAACTGGTTTAATTTTGAATTCTTTTCTAACCAACAGACAACAGCTTTGAAGTGACTGGTGTTTAACACCACTGCTTTCTGATCCACACTGAGTCATTTTGCAGYGCCTGGAGATGYAAGCCCTACCTGTGAAGTGAGCACCATGTAGGCTGGGACTGCCCTGTCCTCTCCTTGCASCAGGAGATGGCAGATCTAAAGCTGGCCCAGGCCAAAGGAGAAGGAAATGCTGCTCCTTGAGCAGGCATTGACATCCCTTTTCCACAATGGGATGACGGCATGTCGCACCTTATTCTGATCATGCTCCGAGACCAAAGCCTGCACTTCTCAGTCTAGACAACCTGTAATCAGGCAAGGGAAGAGCAGGCAAAGGGAACAATTAATGGGTGTGATCTCAGCCTCTCACAGCCTGCCTGAAAAACCCAAGGACTGGTTTTATGAGTGGGCATCTAGACTAGTACCCCCATACCCACATCTCCTCTGGGGGCCACCCAYGCCATGAGTGCCTCACTCCTGCTCCCTTCCAATGCTGTGCTTTGACTTGAAGGGGATCAAGGCTAGAAAATAACYCAGAAGGTAAATTATTTTTAAGTTGGTCCCAGATGTAAGTGTCCACGCAGCCCCAGGGCTGGGAATGAGCAGGAGGTCTGAGAGGRAAGAAGGAAGGCAGTTTTCACTTTAACAGAATGTCCTCATTGCAACATCTCCCAAGTACTTGGGTTGCAATTCCTCTGAACCCATCTGAAACTTTGGAAATAGCCTGAAAGAAGTGGCTATGAAGGAAGAAGGCCTGGTGTCACCAAGCGGAGCAAACCAGGAGCAACCACAGCTGCCTACCCATCCCCCRGCTGCTGCCTGTACTCCACCGAGGGTAGGTAGGGGTGCCAGGAAGGGAGTGGCAACAGCAAAGAGCACAACTCCTTTCACCACTTGTTCCCAGATTTTGTGAACCTTCAGAGGGCAGAGAGAGGAGAAGAGGAAGGGACATCCATGTTACAGTGTACAAAAGAGGTAATGAAAGCGTGGCGGTGCCGGTCACTCGCCGCGTGCCGTGGAAACGCGGGCCAGCCTCACCCTTTTTGCTGAAGCTGGAGTGTTTGTTGTGTTGAGGGGAGTGGGAGCCACCCCARCAGCCCGATCCCCCTGCCTCCAGCTGCTGCAGGCTGGCACAGGACAGGGGGATTGCTRGAGGGAGATGTGATGGGGGACATCTCTGCGGGCCATTGCTGATCTTTCAACACAGGCTGAGTCAGGCACAGTGGGATATTTCTGTGAGGTGGGAAAACACCCAAAAAGGAGAAGTGGTGATGTTTGCCTCCCCAGCCAGTTTGCTCACCATTAGTGTTTTCCTACTTCCCTGTTCTAAGCAAACACACTTTCCATATGTCAGACTTCAAAGAAGCAATAACCAGCTTGGGGCAATCACCAAGGGAAAAGGACAAGGCAAGAATGCCTCGAGAAATGYCCCAGCACCAGGCTTGCTCCCACCCTGCCAATGGTCAGCTCTCCTTGGAGGCACAGGCTGGAAGTCAGGCTGGTTCAAAGCAATGATGCCTGTGAAATGCAGATATGCARGGAGCGATGGATGTGTTTGCACGTCGGAACTCAGAGAAGGAGAGCACAGCAACACCAGTGTGCCGGGAATAAAAGACAAGTTTCCTCAGAGACACAAATGAAGCTTYGCTGTCCCACTTAGAGCTGCTCTCAACACCACATATGGCAGGTGTCTGAAGCAAGGCAGTGACAATAAACATGTCCCTTCAAAGGACAAGACACAGAAGAAACTTTCCAGCTATCASCTTTTTGTAACTCAGACAAAATGCAGGAGAGGCTTCTTTGAYTGGCCTGCCCTTTTCCTCCCAGGGGAGCACACGGAGGAGACACCGGCCCGTGGGACAGGAGATGTACTGCGTGGAGCAGCCACCCATTCTCAGCACATTTGCTCTGACAGCCGCCCTGGTCTCGGAGGATTTTGGAAAAAAAGTGACCACTGCGGAAATCTGTTACTTAAATTTAATATCCTGTTGTCTGTGAGGATGCAGTCCTTTTGGGAAATTCAGTCCTGGCAGTTAAAAATAAAGCAGCCGTGTGGAAACAGTGAGACAAACAGCTCTGCCCCTGTGCACCCAAGCAGGCACTCCTGGAATCCTCAAAGTCCACTTGTACTCAGTCCAGATGGAGTACAGAAGTGCTGTTCTGGAAGCTACTGGGAAATGCACCCCAGCAGAACAGTATCACCCACAGCATTTACCTGCGGTTGATGCGGAGTTACAGTGACATGAGACTTCCCTGTGGCTGCAGCAGGCTATTTTAAATTCGAGGCATGCAGAAAGCATGTGACAGGACATGTTGTTCATGTGGGGAAACTCTGCCATTAATATTCACGCCTTGGGACTGGCCTAGGGTAGGCAGTTTTTTTGAGCATGCAATGCATTTAAAATGCAGGCTTGCCTTTAATGCTGGGAACGCTGATGCAGCTAAAATCATCATTTCACCTAAAATCAGACATTCACCGCAACCCCGYTTCCTGTGAGCAGCAGCATGTTTCCTTGTAAGGGTAGAAATATTCTTGATCTTCACCCACCAAAGGCTAATCTCTCTCAGAGTGAAAGAAAAAGTAAAACCTCAAGAAGCTGCAGGATATGTGGGAATTAATTTTTATATCTAAACAGTTATTTGAACCATCACAATGCCATAAAAACATATCTCCTCCCTCCTCTTAGCTCCGGAAACACAGTTTAGAGGATTTAGAGGACACATGGGTCTCCAGGCCACACTGTCAGTAAGTYTGACAGGGTTGGACACAGAAGTGATGCGTGTGCCCACAGCCTGCACTGCTGTTTGAGCCCCCAGCTGAAGCAGGAGGGCTGTGGTGCCCGGGTTGCAGCAGCTGGCTCCTGCAGCAGCACAKCTGCCCGCTGGGTCACCCGGCAGGGCTGGCACTGCCCACGGCAGSAGCTTCGTGCCCCTCACGCCGAGGTGTCTCTGCCTTGAGTCACAGCCCTGACGCATGAGCTTGTGTGGATTAAGCTGTAATTTGAAGATGTTGCCGCCTACAAGCTGTCTGCACTGCTCCTCTCCCGGAGGTGGCAGAGGCAAACACATACACAGTCATCTCAAGAATTCGGCCAGACGTGCTAGTTCAAACCCCAGGTGAGGGCAGGTTAGGGTGAGTGAGCAGGCGAGCACACACCTTGCAGCAATAAAGCCGGGGGAGGAGATTTCCACCCYGCTCAGAGGTTGGCAGGGAGATGTCTGCCACTCCCATCTGCCAGCTCCCGGCCCTGGCTCCTCCCCAAACCCCTTGCCTGGCCCCAGCACCTCATGGAAAGGTCTCTCTGCTCACCCCACACTCCATGGGAGTCCTCTACCACCTAAAACTGGGGTTTTGCCAAATGCATGTGTAAAYGTTCTAAGAATCATGWGCACCATTTCTCTTGCCRTTTGCATTGCCTTGGAAAATTAGTTATATTGGGACCTAAGAGCTAGAAGCATTTGCACTGACATATATTTAACTGAAATAGCCAATTAAACTAAAATTGCTTTGATTTAAGTGAAAATTAAGACAAGTGGCAGTACCCAGGATAAGATTGATCAGGATTATTTGTGAACTCCCAGGCACATTTCTGTTGGAAGAGCCAAAATTCTGTACCATGTGCTTATTCTGGCTCTCATTTTTTTTTTTCCCTGGCATTAAACCACCTGTTGGAAGACAAACTGTGCCTTATCCAGCATAAAGGCAGCCAGCAYACTTGTCAACAATTTCTGAACAAATGGAAGCATGCATTTTGTACAGGATCAGCACTTTGCACCAGGAAGCCACTGTGCTTGTGATATTTCGTTGGAAGCCATAAAGCCAGATTTTTTTTTTTTTTTTCCTTCTACCAGCAGCTCACGTGTGCAATGCCTTAACTAAAATGGTTTCACCTCGGCCCTTTGATTACAGCAGCACAACCCCTTCCCATAGGCCAGTCCTCCCCTTTGGGTTAGTCATTGCTTTTGGTTTACACATAGGAATTGTATTTGATGAGGGAGCAGATAAGCAATGCATCTGCTCAGTCATATTTCCCCAGCGTCTCTCCCTTTGTTCTTTTGCCTTTCATCTGCCCAGCTCTCTCTGCAGAGATCCCTGCCCTCGCCCCGCCGCTTTCCCCTTCTTTTCTGAGCTGCCCTTGCCCACCTCTGCTTCTGCAGGAAAACAACCAGCCGCTCGCATTCAGCAATGCCCTCGCTATTTACTGATGTCAGTTCCCSGGCTCAGAATTAATTTCCCCTTTGTTTGCTTTAGCTAGAAAGGTCTGAAATTCGCAACAGTTTCTCCTTAAATGAGAACAGGGAAAAGAGAAGCTCTGYATCCCTGCACGTGGCAGCGCCGCTCATCCCACGCCGCTCCCTTGGCCGCCTGCAGCTCTCCCACGCGAGGTTGGGGTGTGCGATGGGGTGTGCGTGCTGAGTCACCGCCCGGGGTTAACACACTCCAGCCTCGCTACAGCAAAGGCCCATCAGTGGAACAAAAGCCATGCTGACAGCTCCCAGTGCACAGCTAATGCTGATTAAAGGCCAGCTTGTGTCTTCGGGGAAGGAGGGTGACAAGGGGCTGCTGCCCAGGGGAGCCGCAGGGCTCTCCTGGCTGACTCAGCCAGAATGCCCCCCCGCACGTCCGCACACGGAGAAGGCTCCCAGCCCTTCTGTGGGTGCACGGAAGAGTCCCTGGCACCTGTGCCAGTCCTAAGGCATGTAGGTCTGGTCCCTTCAGAAGCAGCTCCAGGATGGGCTGGAGCTGGACAAGATGAGGCAGGCAGGGAAAGAGATGCTCCTGCCCATGCTGTGCACAGCAGATATCCCAGCTGGGACACATTTGCTTGCTGGAGTAGTCTGCAAAAGAAGTTGCTATAGGCATGAATATTTAAATTTCCTTCCAATGGGTATAAAGCCAAATTCCACATCTCAGTTCCAGGGTGAATCRGGATGATCAGACACACTGCTTCAAAGAACAGAATTGTAGAGGTAAGACCAAATGCTAATGCCTTCCTTCAGAGAGGATGGAGTGCATGGCCACTGCAGATGTACTGCTTTTCTAGCAATTAATTCAGCAGAAAAGAAGGGAGGAATCGTAGCCCTGCAGGCTATTGGGTTTTTTTCATCTTTGCTTGGAGGGCTTACCTGGCAAAGTTGTTCCCCGAGGTCAGCAAGTTAGAGAACAGTGTCTGGTGAACAGACAACCTGTGACTCTATTGCAAAGCTTCTCTGCTGGTGGAACATGTCTTGTCTGTGTGAAATACTGCTATTCCCCTGGGAACATGTGCTCTGAGCAWGGAGCAGGAAAGAAAGAGGCAGCCAGACCTCCCCACCTTCTGGGATCTGCTTTAAAAAGGCCAGGGAATTGTGTTTAAATTCCCTTTTCTTTTTCTCTGGGTCAGCTAGTCTTGTCCTGGGCCCTAGCTGGATGGCAACAGCCAGATTGTATGCCTGGGTAGCACATCCTGGGATAAGGGACACTGTATCCCAGTATGGTCCTCCAGCATTGCCCAGCACCTCTATCCCACCTGGTATGACTGCACTGCTGCAGCTGGTCTGTTCAGGTGCCTTAGCACCAGTGCTGGCTTTCCAGAGCAGTGTTCCCCGTGCCACACATCGCTTTGGTTGCGCCCCAGCTGGGCAGCCCTGCAGCAGGCAGCACAAGTGTGACGTGCAGACAGGCTGCAGCAAGCCRTCCCTGACACCAGATCCAATGCCTGGGGAAAAGAGTCCTAATCCTGCCAGGTTTGCTCCTTACTGGCACCCACGTGAGCTAATCCTTCCCGGTGTGTACCCAACCCTCCCATTTCCTTCCCTGGGAAAGGTGCCAGCCTTCTTACCTTATTAGTCAGAGGGGCCGAGCTGCCACCCATGGGGAGACCGAGAGCCACCACTGCCATGACCTGGGCTCTCAGGCTGCAGAGACAGGCCAGCACCGGGGGCTGCCCTGGYTCACACCTCAGCAGCTTCCTCTGCAAACCCAACAGACGCTCACAACAAAGAAACAGAAACTGAACCAGAAAAATGAGGCGTCTGCAGAAATGCTTTATTGGTGGGCTGCTACTGGGCAATGCTGGTTCTGCTGGGGCTCCCAGCAGATTCCTGTTAGGATCTACCTTTGCTGCTGTTTGCAGCCTCCTCAAGCTGCCTCTCCAGCAAGAAMGCACACAGCGATCCCTGGGGATATTACTGCACGATGGGAAAAGCAGCTACAGCRGCGGCTGGGCGTGATGCTGAAGAAGTCATCTTCTTACTGTGTCCTTAAYAAAAATACTCTTTCCAGAGGCCCCTCGGCCCCTCTGACTAATTTTGTCCAAAACAGCCAGGCTGGCCCTGCACAGCAGTGTGACAGTGGCAGACAGGACCTGCTCACGTTTGGGTGGAGGCAAAGAAAAACTGTTTTGCAGGCCTGCCCAGAAAAAATCATCAGGCTGACTCTGCACAAAACCACACCAAACATATGGTAAATGAAATCGCTGGCAGGGAGCTGGCTTGGATGGCAGGAGTGTTTCAGCACTGTGGACTGCTTGTTAGCTGGCCTGACTTGTATTTATGCTGCTTTAAGCAGCTCCATATTTAAGGAAGAATAGGAAAAGGAGAGRGCAATGCCATTTTTTTGGATGTGCTTTTGATGCCTCTCTATGCACGTTGTTTTTCTGATGATGTTATTGTGGTCACCGTGCTGGTCCCATCCTGTGGTTAAGAGCACAACAGCATCACAGAAAGTTTCACCTCCTCATATGGCAACAGCCTTCTGTGGAAGAACAGACAGAAGGGTTTTTCTCTCTTGGAACAGGGACTCTGCCTATTTCACCATATGAATGTCCTGTACATTTCATGGAGCTGATGAAATCATGTACAGATGGGATCCATCTGAACAAAGGCTCTTATTCATGGGGCAGGTTTTTCTGCTGCATATCTTGGGCTGTATCCCAGCTTGCATAGCCATATCAACCAAATGCAYCCACAAAGCCAGGCAAATTTCTGAGCGAATACCAGACATGGAAATGCTCTGTTCCTGCTGCTGTGAGCAGCATGACTTACTTGTGAAGCAGTTTGGTCCCTCTGGAAATCTGAGCCTTGGAGTCATAGCACTAAACACGCCTTTCCTCCCATGACATCCTTTAAAAGCRTTCAGGTACCAGATACCATTTCCAGGATGCTGCCAGGTGCTGTGGAGGAGGCATGGCAGGACAGCATGATCATAAGAATCATGTGCTCCATGTCTTCACAACTTTGATAGGCTGCCATAAAAAATGGCTGTGGTGGCTACAGCTACTAAAGGTGGGTGAAAATAGAGCAGACAAATAGCTGTTCCTTTGCTTGAGTCTGGGTTATTATTTTTCCTCCTTGAGCTAGAGCAGTGGATTGCCAGGGGCAGAGCTCACCTCCACAGTCATGGGCTGCTTTCCACCACTCTTTGCATGTGGCAGCTTGGAGCTCAACCATTCCCCAGCCCTACCCCATCGCCCTCTCCCTTCTGTSTGCAGGCTGGGGAATCCTGACTATTGCACTTGCAAGGGGCTTTTTCCAGAAAAAGCAGGGGACAGACACCTCAGAGCTACTGTCCTGCTCCTGGCTCCATGGACACACCTTTCTGGGGCTGAGTGATCACCTAAACCAATGGTGACCAAATCCCAGATAACCCGTTTGTTGAACAACCTGATCGGGACAAGGAAAATCAAAGTTGCAGAGCAAACTTTTGGGCACAATCCAGCCCARACATACATCAATAAACTCTTCCTCCTGCTTTTCCTTTCTTGCCATATATTCAGCACTCTGTCAGTAGTACCATAGAAACATCTCACTATCTGCCTATGCTCAAAAGGACAAAAAGCARCAACAACAAAAGGAAATATATAGAAGGACGACTTAAGAGAATTTGGAAATCACTTCCAAATGAAACACTCCTATAGTCACAGGCACAAAAAAGCATCAAAATTCCCTGCCTCTGATGTAAACAACAGAAAGAAAAAGTCATCTGGAAGGACAAGATGATTCATACTGAGGGCCTGACTCGTAATATTCATCTRTGTTGAAATTGCTTCTGCAAGATGACTGCATGTGAAAACAGCACCAGCAAAATCCCAGCTTCTGCCAGGAGAAGTATCATTAGTGGAGAAGCAATGTGGTGAGACTCCAGTGGCACAACCCTTGCTCGAGTGAGTAACCATAAGTCATCCGACCAGTCCCAGCTAAAACAGCACTGTCATTCAGGTAAAACTGCTTTACATAAGGACAGCTGCAGCAGACCGGAGCTCAGGCTCTGCAGCCCTCTTCAACAGCAAAATAGAAGGGTTTTTCTTGATCTTGCAAAAATTCCTGTTGGGGGCTTCCCTGCTGCTCAATTTGGGCGGTTGAAGAAGAGTGGAAAATATGGCCACTCTTTTCCTTTATTTATTGCCCTGAGCCAAGCAGTAACAGGGCAAAAAAGCCATGCTGACTTTATGCATTGTCAGGAGATACTTTCCCCTGCACATTTGAATCTGTTTACCTAATCTTCCRGGCCTCTACCCATGAATATTAAATTCCTCGATCACTATGCATTAGGAGTCATCTTCACACCATCTGTTTGTATTTGTCATCTAACCCTTGTAAATAATAAAATGTACTTTGTTCTCAAGTTCATGGATCCTAGCAGGAGAGCAATTACTGTTGAGGAAAAGTACTGTGTGAAACGATTGGCAGTGACAGGACTCTTTAGCCCCCCATCTTGCCACTATACAGTAATTAAATGAAAGCCAGGATCTGGCACAAAGAATGATGCTTAGCTTCCATGGTTTYCTTGAAGGCCCAAAGAGATGATGGAGGACTCAACATCTCTGAAAGTGATGCAGGTGCTCTTGCCTATGCTTCTAAAAGAAGACAATGTAGTAGAGAAGGCTGCACTTCAGGGGAGCAGCCTTTCCGAGAGTCAGGCATGCCAACAGGATCTAGCTGCTCTGCTCAGGCAAAAATATAACTGGGATTGGCAGGAATGGCTATGGCTGTTTAACAGGGTGGCCTGGGCAGCTGGCCTGGGCAAACTTCCCCAGAGGTACTGGCAGGGAAGAAACATCTGAGGAAGAAATAGCTAAAYGAGCAGATACACAAAGTTTTCTTCACGCTTGGGAGTGCCATTAAAGAAGTGAAATTGTCACCCATCACCTGAGAGGTAAAGTTCAGAGAAGGCTAGGCAAATATCAAGGCAAACAGTGATAAAGTGCAGTTGTTACAATATGAAAWTAATCCTTAGAGGGAGCTCTGCCTGAAAAGTTTATTATATCATGCAATGAGGACAGCCTTGACAMATATTACCAAGGTTCAATTTCAACTTTATCAACGTAGATAAATGTGCGCTGTCCCTAGGACAGCAGTCCCATGGTTGAAGACCTCTGTGGACAACAGAAGCTGGCTGTTGAGCTCACCTCATGGGCACAGCACCTTGGGGACCCAGTCAGAGACACACTTCAAGCAGACTCACAGTGATTTACATCCCCTAAGGATCTGTCTCTCAGTGCTCCTATAAATTATCCTATATGCCAGGCAACTATCAATAAGGAYTCAAATTGTTACCATCTGGTTAAAACCAAATGTAGTTGGTTAAAGAAAATATCATTAAGGATATTAAATGGAATAATATTATTTTTATCTGGCATGTTGGTAGCAACCAGTTTAGGCAAGAGAATGGCTGTCAAATATTTGTTTAACTGGAAGAGCTGTCTGGGGTTGGACAAGATACCACTTGCCATCCTGCTCAGCCTTGCAAACATCCCACACCAGGAGGTTACCTATTAAATGATAGACAATACAACTTGTTAAATGTTAGAGCATGATGACCTTAGACTTTGCCCAGGTATTTAATAACACCATCTGCAGTCTAAGTCTGCAATACTGTTATTTTTACATGAATATTACTCTTCTTTCTCCACAAAAAAGGTTGCAMTAACAGTGCTAAAGGAGAGCAGAGCAGCATGACACTTAAACCTGATGGCCTAAGTAAAACACACAGGAGGTACAGCTCACCTAAAATATTCCAGATGCATTTTCTTGAATTTGGAAATCTTGATGTGCTGATGGCTGAGGGGCTATGATCCAGCCTTTTGGACTGCACTTGGGAAAAGCWCTTCCCTTGCCTGAGAACAAGCTGGGAGTGAAATGCACTTTGATGCAGGCTGCCAGTCACTTTGCTCTTTCTGTCACCATTGCTGCTTCCTTCACCAAAACAAYAGCCATGGTCCAAAGGCCACCATTTAGGAATCACTGTGCCTTCAGATATTTTTCTCTTTGATAATGTGCTTTTAAAGCATGTGCATTTAAAACCAAGCAATCACATTTATCAGGATTTATATCTGTATCTATATCTATAAAGGGCCCAATCCTCTTCTTGTTGACAATGAAGTGATTTTTGGCTTTGGCTTCTTAGAGAATTTAGGGGAGGGAASAAAACAGTGAATTTTTCTCAGTTGGTGTCTTCTGGTCAGTGTTTCCATGGGGTTTCATGTAAAGCCATTTCCAGTGTGCTGAAAACCTGAGTCTAATAGATTCGGTGACAAAAGTCCACAGCTGAGATGAACCAGTTTCTCACTCTGGAATGCTGCAATTTTTGTGCAAATAGTCTTTTCCTCCAAATAAAGAGAAGCTGAAACCTGGTAGCTGGTGAGCTGCCAGATGAAGGAGGAAGCATTAGAGGTGTGAACACCAAAGTGCTCCAAAAAACAAGACCAAGATCCCAGACTGTACTTTAAATTTAAAAGTGCCCATTTGTAATAGGGTTTTTTTTTCAATGCTTTTATTTTGCTTACTGCTTATTGGTGTGTGTTTGAGGAATAAAACAATCATACTCCATACTCCCCAGCTTAATTCCTATATGAGACCTAGGAGGTGGAGTGCTTTACTTGGCACTGTCTTGCAAAAGAGAGATCAAATATGAAGCAGAACATACGAATGCAATTAAGAGAGTATGTAAAATATGGCGCTAGATGTCTTAACAGTGTCCGAAGCAGGCATGTCTTGACATGCTATTGGTTGAAAAAGATTTTGGGTATTCCAGTCTGTTGGACAGTGTATCTGATCACATCTGAAAAGAGTTTCTTAGTCTTTTGCTCATATGATTTTTCTCATATTTCAAGTACAGAAGTTTGATTCTCAAAGCTTAGCGTGCAGAAACATTCACCTCTTTTTGAAGTATATGACACAATACCTTTTTATTACCAGTGCTAGTTTTGAAAGAGGATATGAAAAAGTCCAGATTCTTCAACTTGCCCTGTGTCCATTCAGAGGCAAACAAAGTTCTAAGTAATTTGTTTATGCTGTCTGGAGGTACATTTAGCAGGTTGGGATGGGTTGKTTTTTTTTTTTTCTCCATTTGTAAACAGAGAAATTGGTATTTTCACATCATATACAATTGAGTAAGGTTTCATACTGTTGTTCTACAAATGACAAAGGAATGGCTAGAATCCGTGCCAAAAGTATGCACAAAAATTTATCTCTACTCTTTGCGTATGATTTGCATTTTCTTTTAAACCTTTCCAAGTGAAGCAGTAGGCAAAACCCCCGGCAACTAGAAGCATGTGCAAGGATGCAGAAAGCTTTAGAATATGTTTCCACACCCTGCTGACCTATTCATCAAAAAGTCTGCCAAAACACGTAACTCTCAGTCTAAAACAAAATTCACAAGAAAGGGCCTCGCTGGCATTAACCTACTTCTTTCCAGGTTGCATGCCACTACAGAACCTCCYGGAGAAAGAGGAGCTGAGCCCATTTTGTTATTCTCCTACCCTCCCTAGGAGTTTTGCCAGCTCCTTGGCAGAGGGGGACACTGGCAGGAGCGTCCCTCCTTCAGCTCTGATGCTAAGCCAAGCAGAAGCAGTGGTCCTCTGGACGAGGCAGGAGTGAGCTGTCAGCTGCAGCACTGCTTGACCTCATGCTAAGYGGTGCAGTGCATCATCACCTCAGGCCAAATGCTGCTCTAGTGAAAATTCAGTGACTTGGCAGAGCTGCCCCTGGCGGGAGCGATGATCCCCCTCTGATCATTGGCTCACTGAGGTTGGGAGTGGTGAGTGATACTAGGCTTAGATGCTCCYGACTCCTTCTCCTCCCAGCTGTCTCTCCATTTGAATCACCATCTCCTGGTTCAGGAGCATGGTGCACTCCTAGGGCAAGGTTCTCACAATCCCAGGGAGCATTTGTGGAGCCATAAACTTGACAGCAAAGGCTTCAAATGGAAAGTCGGCCCCCAGACTGAAGCAGACACAGGAGTATCTTCCTTATACCTGAATTGCATGTACCCATTTTTGAGATTTTAATACAAACTCCCATTTTATTTACACTTGAACACATGCACACGTGTGTTTTATTCTAGTTTTGTACCTATTAGACAAAGACACAATGAGAAAAAGGAAAAATCATGCTGGTAGTTAAATGTTTTTGTAGTGCTACTGAGGGATAAGGACACTCCTCTGCAGTGAAGAGGATGAGTCCTGTGCAGGGTTTCCCCACATTATTATTATTGGTAATGGAGGTAGGGTTGTCATCTTGCTCCGCAGGATATGGAGCCCAGCCTTTAAGTTCCTCAGGTCCTGACAGGAAATCAGACCCATCTCCAGAGTGGCCTTGTGCCCCTGGAAAGCACAGCTGATCTGTGGGTCCCTCCCTCCTTGTCCATATGGCTCTGGCAGCTTGGGGAGCATTGTCACAGCTGATAGGTGATGGGAGGACACCTGTGGGTGCATCATGAGGGGCTTCTGCAGCAGCTCCAAAGTGATGCTGCTGCTGAGGTCCCTTCCCAGCCACCCATCCCRACCTGCTCCCTTTTGCCCCAGAAGCACCCCTGGCAGAGCAGGGGGGTGGCACCAGGACGGGTGTAGTTGCACTGCAGCTGTTGGTGCTGCCAGGTTTTCTCCAGCAGCCATGCAAGCAAAATGCTGAGGGCAGTGCCGGCAGAACCGAGAGTTGGGGCAGGGGAGAGCAGGACCACTTCTGGTGACAGCACAAGCTCACTGTGCCCACCAAAGCAGAGCTGCAGGTGTGTTGCATGCTCTCTTCTGGTAGGTCACCCATGCCCAAGGCCATCTGGATCAAAGACAGGATGAGATGGTGCTCTGGAAACCAGGGTGAAGCTCCTCTCTTCAGCATGGTGCTCTGGGGTGGTGATTTGGTCTGCTATTATGTAAGATTTAACAAAAGCTGTATAACAAAACTATTTTAAGTAAGAATGTTAATTGAAGGGCTGAGTCAGGCTGCAGCTAAAGCAGAGATGTTTTTGAGAGGCTTGTACTCTTTTTCATTTGGTCTGTATTTTTTCCACTTAATTACAATGTGTGTGGAACAGCAGTTTGCAATAATAGTAACTGGCAAAGGGAAAACGGATGATCAAGATGATCGTCCTTTTGCCTCTGGATCAGCCGCTGAAACCCGTCCCAGATCTGCCATATTCAAAATTCATTCCCCCTCCGAGGTGTAGGGGAAGTGCAAGCAGACCGTGGAGCAAAGAGGCCGCTGCTTGGTGCTCCAGATTGTGATGGACAGCACGTGGGAACTGGTGAGACATGTTAGGGGGAGGGCTGTTGAGGGATGCCTGTCTGGCACCTTCCAAAAGCACATGCAAGACCCCTGAATCAGCAGCAAATGGCAGCTGTGCAAGCAGCCTCTGCAGCAGCCCCAGCGAGCTCACTGGCATGGCCATTCCTCAAGAAAGACACAAGGTCCTTCGCAGGAGCCATTATGAAGATGAATGGTCCTCATCCATTCCTCCTTGGGAGATCAAGCGATATGCATGTCCCAGCCACTGGCAAGTTCCTTTAATGACTGGAATTTGCTGGAGGAGACTGAGTTTAATTGCCAGTTCCAGCACAGGTCTACCAGTCATTAATGTTGCTGGTGTTCTTTTAATTGAACATGAACTCAGCTGTACTTCCTAGCAGGCACCTCCTTCTGGAGCTCAGCAGGAGCAGAAGGGATGTGGGTGCCTGGGAAAGGGATGTGTGTGATTTTTTTGCCTGAAAGTACACATGGACAGAATGAAGTAATGCAGTACAATTCTGCTGTTTAAGTTTACAAATACATCATTAATGCCTAAACTTGTAAGTATTGCTTCTCAGCATTGCTACATAGTAGTGTACTACTCATATGACAGAATGTACAAGAAGATAAAAATATCCTTTTTCACTTGTTTTGACTTAGCATATTAGACTGCAGTCAGCAAAAAGATAGGGCTATGTGCTGAAGCACAGAAAGGAGCATTTCCTCCCCACTCTGACTGCCCAGAATGCTCCCTAAGGGGTTCCCCACAGAGGAGGGGAACTGCCTGAGCACCAGGAGGAGAGAAAGGGAGAGGAAGTGCTGAGAGGCCAAAATCAAATTTTGTTTGTATTTTTTGTTTTCTCAGATTTGGGCACACTTCTGTCGACTCTTGTCTCATTGCAAAATTGAAATAGTATAGMTACAATGTCTAGGGGAAACATGGGCACTCTAACAATATCTCAGTGTGCCTGGAACAAACCAAGGCTGCAGCCTGACCAACCATTTTGCAGCCTTTGCATGCTAATGATCAAAACTCCTCCTGAAGGAAGACTGGTCTGTTCAAGGGGCTCTCCTGTAGCAGCTGCCCATTGCTCCCTGTGTTGGAGTCATTCCCCTAAAGAGGAACCCCACTGCAAGGTGGGGTAACAGGGGAGTGTGGGCAGTAAGGGCACTACATAGTGCACCTTGCTATCCAGCTAGGTGGGCATGTCTGGTTTGCTACCCAGTGTTTGGCATCTATACAATACTAGCAATTGCTAGGGAGACAAAGAGGGAATCCATCTTCCCTTTTTTTTTCTCCCGAGTCTTTTCGAACTAGCTGATCTATGTGGAGGCCAAAGCCATTGCCACCTGCCCCCAGAGCCCCCAGCCCCTCCAGGTGTCTGTGCCCTGCAGGGAGGACAAGGCAACTACTGTGTGAGCAGAAAAGCGGGAGTGCAAAATGGCCAGTGCTGCCAGGAAGCCTGGAGATGAGCAGCAGCACAGGCTCCCTTCAGCTGGGCTGCCTGCCCCACTGGTGGTGGTCCTGTCCTGCCCCAAACTGTGGGGCCACCAGCCGCCGAGGCAGGGAGGCTTTTGGGACGGTGAGTTCTTCTGGCAGGCCCGGGAGGTGACTTGCCAGCTGGAGCTGTCAGCAAGTGCCAGTTCATTGCTTCAGGGGGATGTTTRGGTAATGCAGGAACTCCCATGCTGGAAACAGCATTAATAGCCCTGGCCCACACTTTGAGAAGGTCTGGTCCTCGTTTTTGACTTTTATTTTGTGTGAGGACCCTACTGCCAACTCCCACAAACAGGGAAAAGCGTTTCCCAGCCCGAATTCCCCAGCCCATCTGAAAAAACCCTTGGCGCAGCCTCCTTGGGGCTCCTCTTTGTGCTTTGCTCAGGCACACCAGCACTTCCACACAGGCAGAAAGGGAAGCTCTGCCCCTCTGCAGCTACTCAGGGCTCTGCAAGCTGCATCGACACGGGCTCAGGGGAATGAACCACAGACGAGGAATACAACTATCCAGGAGCCTAAAAAGAAAGAGCTTTAAAGCCCTCTGTAATTTTTTCAACAGACGATCTGTTTCTGCTCTTATTTTGTAACGTTTCCTGTGGAGTCCTCACCCCTGTCCAATTTTCTGAGGGTATTTGGAAGCCTGTCGACTCCCGCACAGAAGGCAGGGAGCAGAGCCAGCGCGGTGTCACCGAGGGGTCACTGCTTCCTGGGCTTCCTGTTTATTTTGGGAAGGGGTCACCCGGSCAGCCGCCCGCTCTGCCTGCGCCCCGGGAAGCCCCCGGCCACCACATTCCTGCCCCCCTYGCCCGTGGCTGCAGACAATTGCTGACTGTGGCTCGAAACGCAGAGCACCAAGGCGGGGTGTAAATGGGATAACCCGACATGCCTATTTACCCAGCCTGGGGATAAGGGGCGGAAGCTTTTCCACATCAATTGCCCTTTCTTCTGGTATCTGGAAGTATCTCTCTGAAGTTTTTCGTTCTTTTYGGAGGGTAGTAACCTCTGAATTTCTCAAGTATTTCCATGATCTTTTCCTAGCTGCTTTCTTTCTACTTCTACTTGAAAAGAGGGCATAAAGCCAACTGMGCTGTTAAAAACAGAATTGTCTCCTTTTTTAAAGAAAGCATGCAAATTTTGCTCCAAACTGCCTAGGGCAGAGCCCACCAATGGAGCAGAAGCTCTAGCACCCAGGCTCTTGCCCTGGTAACTAGCCCTGCCCAAGCTGTCTAGAGCAAAACATTGGAGCAGAATAGCAGCATCTCCATATTTYGGGAGATATCCATGAACTAATGGTAAACAATTGTCCTGCTGCTGTTTCCTTTTCTAGGCAGGCTCTGCTTAGGTGCCGTGCAGCTCTTCAGAAGTTAACACCAAAGAGCAGCATTCAATGCAGATGTCTTCAAGGAGTTAATACAAGGCCCCWTGTATGGGAAACAGCAGATACTGTGTAGCTGCTTGAGTCCCTCTCAGTCCTCTGGCACGTCCTGCCTCACATTGAGCTAGTGCAGTGACCTCTCTCCRGCTTCAGTGGAGTGGTTTTGTGCCAGTGTCTCTGTCAGCTCCTGCCATCAGCAGTCAGCTCCAGGCTGAGGGCAGCCGTCAGCACACTGCTGATGGGAGGCTCTCAGGGAAGCGTGCTTTCATCCTGCAAGCACATAAGTGCACACGGCTTTACATTCATAGTGATGCTCCTCTGAATAAAGTTATAACTGGTTGTAAACATCTGCAGGATCAGTGGCTTACCATGAGCCTGTCCAAAGCCTATTTATGTCAATAAGCTGTGCCTGATGACACTCTCATTTGCATCACTATTTTTTTTTTTCCTATAGCACTAGATTAAACATTGTTGGCCCAGAATTACCTGCATCTGACGCAATCCAAAACTTCAAGGACTATTCCCAGTCTCTCCTCTCTCAGTTCTGGGAGAGCAACCTCCATAATTCATTACAGATCAATGAAGGAGAGATGGTAGCACACTCCAGCATAATTGACCTTCCTATTTTGGCTCTGGCCATTTTGATATTACCCTGCAGGACTTCTGCCACAACAGAGGGATGCAAATAAGAGCTGTGGAGGAAGCAGGGCATATCTGTTGGAGGAGGATGTGAGACAGCCCTCGATCAGAAGGGAAAGAAGAATGCCAGGGGCAGAGGGGAGCAGGTGAGGAGCACTGGTTTGGACACAGAAGGAAGGGCAGGCCCCATGGGGGATAGGCATGTGGGTGAAGTGCAGGCTGAGGGCAAGGGTCTGCATGCGATTGCTGCCACCAGTGCAGAGGATAAGTGGGAAAGGGTACCAGACCCTGCAGGGAGGAAGAAAAACACAGCAAGACCTCAGTGTGGCTCACTGACTAAAGCAAAAAAATACGCAGTGAGAAGGGGCATGGCATTGATGTGGGGGTGGCAAACAGAGTTCATCTCAAAGAACTGCCCCACTCCAACCTCTCCTCTCCCCTCCTTCCCTCACCCATGACACTGGGCACACCAGAACAAAAGTCTTCCTCTCTGTGCTGGACCTTCATCCGTGCCACCATGGTGCTCCCTGGTCAGGYACTGCCTCAGACCTTCAAAGCCCTGCACCCTGTAAGACATTGTCCAGCACTAGCTGCTCCTATCTATAGCCTTGGTGTGTTTCGCAAGGGGCGTTCCGCAGAGATCGGGCACAAAGGGTTGGTTTCTGTTTCAAAAAAGAAAAAAAGAACAAGAGACAAGTGCATTATTTGTTCGATTCTTGTGCAGTTAYTGCTGTAACAGTAAGCAGCTTTGAGGCTTTTTCTTTTGTGATTTGAYACATAAACCACATTTCCTATGTAGCACTGCCACTATTTTTTTTATCAGCTTTTTGACACTGAGCTTGGTAACACGATTTTGTTGGGCTTTCTTTCCCTTTTCCACCAGAATGAATTCAAAGGCAGCAAATACGGCAAAACCAGAATACYGCTCATCTTGACTTTTCCATACAGCTAGTTTTCATTAAAAATAAAGGAAAATAAATACAGATCACATTTTCTGTCCTGCAGTTAAAAGCCTGCCACAGCTCAAAGCTTTGCTTTCTTYTTACCCTGCAGCCGCACTCAGCTAGCACTCTAGCTCTGCTCATGATCTGAAATGCGCAAACACACTGTTTCTTGGCTTTCCACCAGTATATATAAATATATGTAATTTTTTCCTTCGGAGAACCTGGAGGCTAAAGCAAGAGGGCAAAGGAGTACGTGACTAAAACATCCAAACTTCCTCTTTCATAAGCCATCACATGATGAAGTGCAATTACAATTCCTGCCTTGTCCCTGCCAATTGCAGGCGCATTGCCTCACCCGAGAAACCCGGCTTCTTCCCCCCCCGCCCCGCGTGTGAGTGTGTGTGTGTGTGTGTGTGGAGGCAGCGATCGCTGCAGCCGGCTTGGCGAGGCTCCAGCTTCGGGCTGGAGAAAGAGGGCAGTGGGTGGAAGACGAAAACAAAGATCTGTTTACTTAGCTCGCATGGATAAATCGTCTTTCCAGCCGGGGAGGGGAGGAGGGAAGAGAAACAGCTTTAAAGGACTTTGATGCAATGTGAAAGGAGGGCTGCTCGGGAAAAGCGAGCCGATGTTAACCCTTGGCTTTCCGGGAGCACGTCGGTGCCACAGCAGGGCTGCCCCCTTCTCCTTGCTCCTGCCCAGCGACCCCGGCCGGCCGCCGCAGGGCTGCTACGAGCTGTGAGGGCTCAGGGGGTAGCTCCCGAGGTAGCAGCCCTGGCCGCCGCAACGAATGCGGGGCTGGGTTAGGAGCCAGGGCAGGCTTTTATTTCGCTTATGTACAGCCCGGCGCCTTCAGGACGCCCGCCCAGCCATGCAGTTGCAAAGTCACCCAACCTGGCACGGGGGACGGCGCTGCAGCCACCGCCAAGGCGAGAAAGAGGCTGGGGCAGGGTGAAGCAAGGGGTCCCCCCGCGACACCCAGTCCCCGGCCCCGGCGAACGGCGCGGGAGCGAGCGCGGGGCGACAGGGGTGACAGGGGCGCGGCTCTGCCGCCGGTGCCCGCCCGACGCCCCTCGGCAGCCCGGGCGAGGAAGAGCTGTAAAGCTACAGTACTGGTGGCGGGGCCAGCCCCGCAGCGCCGTCGGGCGGCCCCCAGCTGCGGGGAGCCACCTCCCGGCGGCGGCGACGGACGTCAGAGCTTCCCCGGCCCCGATCGGCCCCCGCCTCCCGCCCTCTTTCCCTCCCTCCCCGTAACCTACATAACGCCGTGGGAAGGGCGGCTCGACCACGGCTGTCGGGGGCAGCAGCCTCTGCTGTGTTCATCCTGCACGGGCAAAGACGTGCGGGCGACCGTACGTGCCGGGATGCGCCCGGTGAGGGGTTGCTTCACCTCCCGTGGCAAACGAGGAGAGCGAACACCCTCTTTTGCTCCCTCCCTAGCCCCCACCCTGTGTTTTAGTGAGGATGAACTGAAAGTCTCGGATGAGCGATTCACAGCGTGGAAAGGGGTCGAGGAAACAGATTTTTCTTTTTTGGGAACGAGACGGTGTTTGCTTAGTCGGTGTGAATTTCGCTAATCTGCATTAGAGAACTGCTGGTTTGTGGTTTAAAATGACAGGAAATCTAGAACGTCCTATTTCCTGTGCACAATGACAACAGTTTAAAAAAAAAAAAAAAAAAAAAAAAAAAAAAAAAAAAAAAAAAAAAAAAAAAAAAAAAAAAAAAAAAAAAAAAAAAAAAAAAAAAAAAAAGCAAGCTGGGTAATCGTTGTATTTATTTCTAATGGTGCCTCCTGCTCGGGCGGAGAGAACAAAGCCGGGCACTTCTCAGCGGGGCGCCGGACCCTGCACGGAGGTGGCAATGACCGGCCCGGCGGGGGCARCCCCGCAGCTGCGGGGCGCACCCGGGGCGCCGCGCCGCGCCCCAGGTCACAGGGCCAGCGGGGCTGGGGGCAGGAGTAGGGACACCAAGCCCCGCACTGCGGGAGGCGCCCCGCGCACCGCTGAGCCCACGGGTGGGTAGTTTCGGCAAAGCCCCTCGAGGTGAGGGAAGTAGTAATACACTCGACAATAATAAAAATAAAATCAGAAAAGAAGGAAGGAGCTGCAGCGCACCTCCGCCCCTCGCCTTGTCCCTCTCCGCTCCCACAGCCCTCCCCGGGGGCGAGACGGGGCGGGGGCGCGGCGGTCCCCCGGCGGCAGGAGGAACCACCGGTGCCGGTGGCGGTGCCGGTGGCGGGGGCGCGGGCAGGGGCCGGGGCTGGGATC
>NW_026623324.1:2036614-2040657 GCF_030028575.1 Malurus melanocephalus | reverse complement strand
TCCGCCGCGCCCGCCCCGATGGCCGTGCCCGTGCCCCAGCAGCCGGCGGCGGCGGCGCAGGCGGCGGGGCAGGCGGCGGGGCAGCCCGGCGAGCTGGGGCACAAGCGCCCCGGCTCCGTCTCCTCCTCCTCTTCCTCCTCGGGTGGCGGCGGCGGCGCGGCGGGGGAGCACGACGGTGGCGCCAAGGAGAAGCGGGGCTCTGCCGAGAGCCTGCCGGGGGCGGCGGCGGCAGAGCTGGCCGCGGAGGGCAAGGGCCGGCCGGGCACCGAGCAGGAGTGGCTTGCCAAGCCCAAGACAGTGCGGGACACGCTGCTGGCCCTGCACCAGCACGGGAGCCACGCGGTGCCCCCCTTCGACAGCAAATTCAAGAAAGAGCCGGGCATGGCGGGCGGCAGGCTGCTGGGCTACGAGACCAACGGCTCCGTGGCCAAGCCAGGTGAGGAACCGGGGACCGGGGGGCGGCGGGCAGAGCAGGGGAGGGGACGACAGGGCGGCTTGGGGGGCTCTCCCGGGATGCGGAGTGGGCGATGCCGGGCGGGTTTGGGCGTGCGGGGCGGCGGCCCGGCGGCTTGGGTAGCCGGGTGCTCGAGGGTTGGCCGCAGCCACCCGTTTCCGCGGTTGCTCGGCGATGCATTGTGACTGCACTGCCTTCTTACCCTCCTTTCCCCCACCTCTGCCTCTACAGGGGCCCGGGCCGCCCGGAAGAGGAAGCCTTCCCCCGAGCCGGAGGGCGAGGCTGGACCCCCGAAGATCAACGGGGAGGTGCAGCCCTGGCTGCCCACCTCGTCGGAAGGGATGAAGCTGCCGCTGACTGCCACCCCCTTCATGTCGCCCCCGCCGCCCACCGCCTCGCCCCACTCCAACCGGACCACGCCGCCCGAGGCGGCACAGAACGGCCAGTCCCCCATGGCCGCCCTCATTCTGGTGGCGGACAATGCCGGGGGCAACCACGCCTCCAAAGACGCCAACCAGGTCCACTCCACCACGCGGAGGAACAGCAGCAGCCCCCCTTCGCCCTCCGCCATGAACCAAAGAAGGCTGGGCCCCGGCAGGGAGGTGCCGGGCCAGGGGGCCAACGCGGCGGCGGCGGGCGGGCTGGAGCCCGTCCACCCTGCCAGCCTGCCGGACTCGTCCCTCGCCGCCAGCGTCCCGTTGTGTTGTACCCTCTGCCACGAGCGCCTGGAAGACACCCACTTCGTGCAGTGCCCCTCCGTCCCCTCCCACAAGTTCTGCTTCCCCTGCTCCCGGCAGAGCATCAAGCAGCAGGGAGCCAGCGGCGAGGTGTATTGCCCCAGCGGGGAGAAGTGTCCCCTGGTCGGCTCCAACGTCCCGTGGGCCTTCATGCAAGGGGAGATCGCCACCATCCTGGCCGGAGATGTGAAAGTGAAAAAGGAAAGGGACTCGTGACTCGCCTGCGCTCACCGCCCCACGTCACCTTGAACTCGAACTGCTCGAATTCTGTATATATCTATAAATATATATATATAAATATATATATATCTCCAAGACAAGGGAAATGTAGACTTCATAAACATGGCTGTATAATTTTGATTTTTTTGAATACATTGTGTTTCTATATTTTTTGAAGACAAAAGGTATGTACTTATTATAAAGGCATTTCTTCTAATTCTTCAATTTTTTTCTGTTTTGTTTTTTCTTTTTTTCCCTTTTGTTATAGCAACTATTTGTTGTGCTTCCYTGGTGACAGTTACTGTTCAATGTAGGCTGTGACTTGCGCTGCTTTTTTTAGAGAGCACTTGGCAAACCAGAAATGCTTCTAGCTGTATTTGTATGCACTTGTTTCTTCTATTTTTTCTTTTCTTTATTTTTTTTTAAATGCCAAATACACTTTCTGACATTGTAAAGATTGCCTTACTGTCTGTGATTTCTTATTCCTGGCCTCTTGTCCTGTAGAGCTGGTCGCATGCAGGCTTGGTCTGAAGCGGTTGGGGACAAGAGTGGCTAGCCAAGGCAGGCATGTCCTTCGCCATCCCGCTGGCCAGGCGAGCTTAGGGAGCAGGARGCCTTTCTCCCAGAAGCGCGTGGCTTGGGTTGCGATGGAAGATCCTCCAGATCCAGTCCCAGATTGCTCACTGTTTCTCAAGGGAAGTTGCCACCAAAGTAGGATGTGGGGAGGTGTCCAAGAGGCGCTGTTGAGTTAGGGATTTCTGGGTTTGTTTGTTTTTGGTTTGGTGTTTTGGTTTTTTTTTAATAAGGCAAAGTTGACCGCAGTTCTTGTAATCAGTTGTAAGATTACAAAACTGCATTTATTCACCAATTGTTTACCATAATGTGGAATATTGATAAAGAACTTAGTTACGCGATTGGCAAAGCTGCCAATATAGAACTGCCATTTCTGAAGGTCTTCAGTGTCACTTCTGGGGCTTTTGTGTCTTTGGACAAAGCTGGGGATGTGGGGAAGAGACTTTTTTTTAAAATTTCATTTTAATTTTCAGATAGTGCATATGGATTTTGATTTTGCTTATCAGTCACCTCTAGTGCTGTTGCTATTGTTACTATAGCTGACCCGGTATTTCCAAGTAGTGGCAGGTACGGTGTGGTACAGTGACAGCAGTGACTGAGGCTCTGCCAAATTGCCCGCGGGCATATCAGTGACAGCCCAAATGTGGGTGGAGGAAACCTGTAATTTCCTTGTTATGTGTGCTTGAAACAAACCTACTGCTATTCTTTGAAAATGAAAATATAAACTGGTTGAAATGAAAGCAATTAGGGCTGCACATAATGGCCCTGGCCCTGCCTTTTAAGCTACTTTGGAGAACTCTTTTGTAAAGCCACTTCTTTTGATCACGCTTCTGCATCACCAGGCAGACTTCTAAAATCAATAAATCATTGGTTACTAGAAATAGTTCAAGTCTTATAGTGATGTTTTTGTGCTGTTTATAGTTCATTGGCAACACTGCAGCTGTACGAGCCCTTCTGTCGAGGTGTTTATAACTCGGTTATATGCGGTTGTTTCTGAGCAAAAGGGTGACGAGGTCGTCCCTTCCCAGGGACCAGCTAATAAACACTTTCATTATCGGAAGAGGAGGAGGGAAAATCTGTTCAGCCAACTATAAAATCAAAGAATTTTGGGTGCTTTTTAGTCAACTGTTCTTATTGTGATAATGTTCAAACTGCAATTTAATGCAGAGTAGATTTTTTTTTGAAGACTACTTTTTTTAAAAAGAAAGAAATGGTCATTATTAGTATTTGAAGATCAGAACTGCACATGCACAGTAATTTTCTATGAAGTGTTTAATGAGCACACCCACTACATTGTGTTCCATACTACAGGTCAATGTAATATTAGATAAGACTTGCATGATAAACAAATTCATTGAGTCGATATTACGTTTTAAAACTTATAGTCAAGATTGGTGTCTTATGTAAACACATTTAGCCAATTTGAAGAAAACGCACATTATATATATACCTATATATATATACCTATATATAAAAAATGCCAACTGTAAAGGATTCTTTGGAACCACTATGATCTGTGTAAATGTGTATTTAGGCACTTTATTAAAAAAAATGGAATTTGAGCTGATAGATGGTAGCAAGTTCTTCAAAGTTGCTTGGCATAATACCTTGACATGGGATGAAGTTCATGTTTTCGATTAAGGTGGTATCCCTATGCTTAAAAAAGAAGCAAAATTGAATTCTAAAGCCTGCCTAAAAAAGCCCCCCTTTTGTGTCATCAGGTGTCCCAGCTCTGAGCTTGCAGAGGGTGAGACCTGCTCCTGACAAAGTATACCCTTGTTTTGGGGCCAAGGGACACTGGTGTGACAGGCGGAGAGGCCCAAAAGGAAGCACACCTTCCTCCTCCTCCTGCCAGCCTCCTGCTTCTGCAGCTTTGGGACTCCTGGACAGGATAGAAACTCCCCAGCCGCTGATGCTAGGCAGTGGCCCAGAAACAACATAGATGGAAAAGAAATGGCACATGGTGGCTATGCTCACTCAGCTGACTTTCAACCCCCAGCCAAGTCTAATCTCCATCATAAAACTTCAGAACTGCAAAAGAAAAAAAAAAAAAAAAAAAA
>NW_026623324.1:1983541-2035040 GCF_030028575.1 Malurus melanocephalus | reverse complement strand
TAGTCCAGCCCCATGTAAACTCTACCTTCAAGATATGCTCCCATAATGGTGCAAATAAAAATTAGAGAAAGAAAAAGGAGGAAAGACAAAAGAAAAAAAAAGGGAAAAGAAAAAAAAAAAAAAAAAAAAAAAAAAAAAAAAAGAAAAGAAGAAAGAGGAAAAAAATAAAGGAGAAAAAAAAAGAAAGGGAAAAGAAAAGAGAAAACAAAAGAGAGAAAAAAAGAAGACCAAGCAATAAAAAATCTTTTCCCCCTATTAAAACAGAAGATGGGCTTGGGCAGTGTATGGATTCACTTCCTGCAATAGGTGCATTGCAGCCAGTGACCCTTGCCACTGGCCAGGCATGGCCATGGAACAGCTCAGCTGTCCTGCCCTGATCCTATGCAGACCACCAGTATTCCTGAGTCATCCTCCTTCCCTTGCCCTTTGTTCCCAGGAGCAGCCGTCTTTCCTCTGCCAGGTCCCAAGGTCAGGCAGTGCTCGAAGCAGATGAATGGAGTGCYGGCTTATCCACTTCATCACCCGGAGCTGCTTCTCTGCTCCAGAGGTAACCCTTTCACTGCCTCGGGACAGCCTCTGGAGCATGCCATGGGCTTTGAGTGCTAAGTGTAGGATTCAAATTTTAATAATGGAGCTCCCTGACAAGCTGAACTCTCCCTCATGGGAAAGAAGAGACACTGACATCTCCCACAGAAAGCTCCCAAGCGCATGTCAGTGCCCATATGGCTTTCTTGCTGACTGGCATAGGTACACTGAAGATGGTGCGACAGCTCTGCAGGTATTTTTAGACATACTTCACCTAACTTTGCTTTTCTTTCTGCCAGTCCAGAGCTTGTTTTATAGAGACTGGAATAGAAGGGTACATGCTAAACCCCAAAACGTTGCATCAAGTTGAAACCCCCTACAAAATAAATGCACAGAGAAACCAGCAATTGCTCATAGAAGCTTCAAACGGTACTAGGTGTTTATTCCTCTTATCACCTTGGACTCAGCAAACACCACGAGAAACATCCCTGCCCATTAGCTCCCATCTCCAGCAGACTGGGGCAGAGTGAGAGCCTGCTCTGCCTGGTGCAGCATCCAGCCATGCCCCATCTCAGCGTCTCTTTGTCCCCCAACCTGCGTCCTCTTGCCCTGGTGGTCTCTGGCTGTGGGGTGCCCCCATCCCATCCTGGGGTGCCCTGTTTGGAATTGCAGGGTGCCCTCCTTGAGAAATAAATGCGGGGGAGCCGCCAGTTTTGGAAGCACCTYGGAGGTATTCAAGGCCAGGTTGGATGGGGCTCTGAGCAACCTCGTCTAGTGGAAGGTGTCCCTGCCCATGGCAACAGGGTTGGAACTAGATGATCTTCAAGGTCCCCTTTTGATCCAAACCATTCTTTAATCCTATGATTTTGAGCTGCCGTCTCTGGGAAGGAGGGCATTTACTCTTCACTGCAAAATTGCCAAGTCTGCATTGTCTTTTACCTTCTTTCACTATAAGGCACTTATTTCCCCACCCACTGCCAGCCCAGAGAAGCCTCATGCTGTTTGTTCTTTTCTTTTTGGCAACCCTTTAAAAACAAACAGAAGATGAGTACACAGAGATGAAATGGGTTGTTGGTTCACCAGGTTGCTTCCCTGCAGAGGCAGCACGTCCACCCRTTCCCACACTGCTGGGTGGGAGCAGCAGGCTGGTGGTGGGGAGGTGTGCAGGTGATGGRCTTTGGGAGCACCCCTGCTGCCATGGGGACCTCACCCTTCCACCCACTCAGCCAGGGGCACGAGAAACCAACTGGACCTTCCCCTTCTTCCTCACATGGTTTTGGTTGGGGTTTTTTTTTTCTTCTTTTTGCATCTTTATGRGCTGAAGGAGGCCTGATTTGGGAGTGTGGGGCAGTTTGAGTAGATTACCTTGATTTTTTTCAGTCAGATAYCCATTTTTTTTCTGCAACTGTTTTCTAAACCTTTTTTATAGGTGTGTCATATTCTCCAACTCCATGTAGAAAGGGACTTACAGATATTAGATAACAACTGCACAACAGAGTGAAACATTTAATTTTGTCCAAACTACTTAGAAGTATTTTCCCCCCATCATACTTCATTCRGGTGCTGCTTAACACTAACAACAAATAATATTTCTCTTTTAAGATATATCATCCCTCACTGATAGTTAGAAAACTCTAAAAGCAGGGTACTGATGAAACACTTCAATGTGAGCACRGGAAAGTGATGCTGAACATCATGTTTCTTTCACTTCACAAGGAYTGGGAAACAACTCAGCTCCTGCACAGACTCATGCCTTTGCAGATCCTACTTCAGGAATTGCAGTGAAGCCAGACCAGCATAAGGACCACTTTTCCCATCACACTTTCAGAAATATTCATACTGTATTAATTTTAAAAATCCAAATACTAAGTTCCCTGTGATTTTGTGGTGGTGACTAAATAGGGATCTATCCATCTTCCCTGTGAGAACACAATTAGGGCAACCTCCCCTACAGAAATTACAGAATGGAGGTGTTATTTTCATGCAGAAAGTACTGTGCTGTTTTTATTAACTCTGGGCAACACAACACCTTATGCAGTRATGGCACTGGATATGGGCTTCCCTGCACCTGGAAAGAAGGGGGCTGAATGGGCCCAACTGGGCCTTTAACTTTCTCTACATAGTTCAAAAATTCTGCTTAGATATCCATTCTGGTTTTCTTGAAGGAAACAAACCATGATAAACATCATGAAGCAACAAATTTTAGATGTGCTTTTTAATTAATATTTTATTTACTTTCATACTGATAACTTCCATTTGTGTAAGCCTTCTGCTTTGCTTTGGAGAGACAAAGAACTTGTGCCCTTAACTGAACCAGCTCCTTTATGCCCCAAATTAATATTTGTAAAATCCAAAGTGTTATTTTATCTTACCAGTTCTGCTTCTTTGGGTTCTTTGTCCAGACCTCTTTGTCCAACCATGTTAAAATTAACTTGTGAAGGTGGATGACTAATTTCAGCTCCTCTCCTTTCCTGCACAATTTGGCTGTTTCCTGAAATCTGCCTCTTAATGAGGAGGTTCTCCAGGTAGTAAGACTTTCTGGGAATGGTGGTGCACTCTGGGTGGTTAGTCATCTGGCCTCTGGCCACCCCTCAGGGAGGGCTCGCAGCAAGRGCTCTGGGGGTTTTGCATGGTCCTGGCACTGGTGGAAGGTGTGAACCAGCCACGCTGCTTCCCGGTTATCTTCCGAGCAGGAACATTTTGAACTGCAGAGGCAGCATGTGTTTCTTCATCCTGTGTCACAAAAGTTTCCTGACATTTAGTGTTTTGGGGTGGATCCCTTCCTTTTCTGTGAAGAGTGCCAATTTCAGTGCTGCTTTTGATGGATAACAGTCCATGAAGCACTGGAGCTAAACCAATAAATGTGGCTTKCTGAGGAAAACTTCCGGATTCCCTTTTTAGCTTCTCCCTGGCTGCAGAGGAATGGGGCTACTGCTAGTCTCCCCTTTTCCCTTCCCCTGTTCCWGGCAGCACCTTCCTTGGGGCAGAGCTTTGAGGGATACCTGCAGGGGAAGGGCTGTCTGAGAAGGCTGGGTTTCAGCCATATTGGCCCTTCTCCCTGTGCAACCTCAGGGCTCATTTAAGCTCTCTCCAAAGAGGTGCTGTGGCATGGCCCATTTCATCCTGATTGTGATGGTGCATTCACCCCTGTTCCTCTGGACCACTTTGTGATCTAAGGAATTGTTACCAGGCTCTGTAAAAAGAGTTGGGCAGTGAAGGATCCCTTGACTATACCAGGAATTCTTGCATGGCCAAGGTGGTGAAAAGAGCAGCATTAATCAGTCATACCCTGACAACCTTGGAACATTGCTTACCTGAATTGTAGCCTGAGTGGGATGCTATCATTATTACTGGACCTTGGAAAATTCCAGGAATTACTAACCCCGATTGCATCCAGGATAGAAATTCGTGGATTACTAAAGCAAATCATCTCATGACCCTATGAACAGTRGTCCAATRTAAGGYCCTTTGAGCTMTCCTGGATTATAGCAGGYTGCCACCAGTATCTCCCTGARTGGTATCCCTTTTGGAGTTCACAGGYTCTCAAGTTTGCAAAGTTCTGAGGRCCATCAARGAAAGCTGACAACAGAGCCTGGACTGACACCCTCCACTCCTTGAGGCTCAGCCCTTACCTGCTGAGAAATGCCAAGATGCTTGAAGTGAATATTCCACTGAACTTGCAGTAAATAAAAAGAATGGTTCATTATTGTCACCTTCTTGAAAAGGGAYRAAATGGARGAGGAACRTCTTGCAATCCTCAAGTTCARTGAAATACTCACCAGGGAGAGGCTGATGATGGCAGTCTGAATTTGATTCCTCTTGCTTAGCTGATACATGGCATACTCCTTCWGGTGCCCCTCCTTCCATCACTGCTCAGTGACCATACTTTGGGCTTTGTCACAGTACCCACAAGTGCATCAGTGAGGGCCTAAATTGCCTGAAGCTGTTGTACAGAGTCGGGTGAGTGTGGTTTAAGGATATGACAAGCAATGCTTRTAAAACAGTTGGTGTCATCTGGGCTCCATTTACTTTAAAAATGGGGTTAAGAAAGGCAAAACAARGTGAATTTCCTCACCAAACAAAAAGTAAAGCTTGTCTTTTAGGACTGAATTGCTKACCCTTAGTTAGCTTAAAAAACAAAACAGAAGAAGCGATATTTTACCTTTGGAATCTGTTCGTCTTCTATTTCTAATCTGAATTCCATCCTGCCAACAGCTCTGTCATTGACTTCATCAACTCCATAAAAGCATTCCTATAAGTAAAGTTCCACCAGAAATGCAAGAAAAATCAGGCTTAAATGTAAATGATGAGTTATAACAGAGACAGTTTTGCTTTAATTATTTATAAGAAATCACTTCATTATAAATAGGTTTTTCAGTTAAATGTATTGCTAGCATTACCTTGTTACTTATTCATAATTAATTAAATCATTGCAGATTTCTATGTTATTATCATTTCCATAAATTATAAATAATTCAAAAGAAATGTTGGTTCTTTAAGCTTACTTTGTACATTCAGATAAGGCAAWGGAGCAATCTGGACTTGAGCAGAGMAAAKTTGCTCCATCCTCAACTTTTTCACAACCATGTGTTCAGAAAAACTGGGAAGGAAAGGGGCAGGGGGTGGCCAATGACTGAAATAAAATGCTGGGTCCTGTCCCTAGCATTGCAGGGCTTTTGGCTCAATGCTGGGCATGTCCTGGCTGCTTTTCAGAACAATCAGAAGGAAGTGCAGAATTGAAGGAGTGAAGGGTTTGATCCACTGGTCTACCTTTGCTCCACAGCATTTGTTTCCCCTCAAGTAAGGGGAAAAGTGTTTTTGTTGTCACTGCAAGTTTAGTTTGCCTTTTGAAAAACAAGCAAGAAATGTTGTTGAAAAATTCACACTTAAACTAACTTTAGAAATGCTTTTCACATTAATTTACCTGGGAAATACAATTCTTGTTCATGACTAACAAGAGAAAAACATCATGTTTCCAAGCAGAATCTCACAAGTATTTTAATACTTTTCTCATTGGTGCTGGCATCTCACTGTTTTATAATAAATATGAAGGGCTGGGAGAATTTCTTGAAGCTATTTCTTACTGTTCTGGTCTCCTTAGCAGTGTCCTAATGGGAAAGAGTCCTGGGATGCAAACCATGTCAGGATCAGGGGTGGTAGTGGCTGGACTCCAGTATTGGGGTGTGCTCCATTACCTTCAAGCCAACTGGAGTGCTGATGAAGGCAGGAACTGGGGCAAGTGTAACTGGGTCAGGCACATGGAAGTTACGATAGAGTTGGGAATTGCTTCAAAATYAAGGAAAATGATAAGATGGAGAACTGAGCTGAAGTAGTGAGCWTCATTTGAATCACTGGATATACTCTCCAAGATGTTTTCTGTATGCTGGATGTCTGTGCTGCACATGTGCATTGGCATCTCAGAAAACCGTGGTGAAATCACCTAGGAGTAAGGCAGAGCACCATGTCATAGCTGGCTGGAGTGGAGCTGTGCTGGGTGAAGGAGTCTTGTGGCTGGTCTTCATCTAATTTCCCTACTGGGGGGAGGTGGGGAGGCACCAAATGGCTGTGCAGAGTCAAGGCAGTGTGTTTTGGCATGCCCTGGGCAGGGGAGAATTGCAAGGGGGTAGCACCACTTCCATCAGGAGGCACCACAAGGTGSCTGGAAAAGGCTTTTTTGGAGAGAAGAGGGCTGAGCAATGTCCTGTATGCAGAGAGGTGAGTGACATCACAGTACCCTGGGCAGCACAGGCTTCTGCCAGCAGTCCCTTCCTCCCTCCCTCAAAGTCAATGGATGAAAAGATGGAGCTGATGGTATGACAAGAAGGAGCACAGGGATTCGAGCCTGTCATGCAACCTGTGTTGTCAGAGGTGGTTATGGTGCCCCTGTGTTGGCTTGGCCACAGGACACACGCTGCACACTGGCACAAGCTGTCTGACTTGCCTTTGGCTGTGGTCACCTAAGTCACCCCAGCACACATTTTTCTTACAGATACAAATTTAATGGACCTGCCCTTGGTTATTGCCAAGAGAAGGAGGTTTGTTGGATGTGATCCTCTGCAGGAAGCAGTTGGATGTTGGTGACATCTCCTYTTCTTTCCCCTTGCTGGTACTCAGCCAGGGTCACTCTTCATCTCAAGTGCRCTATGAAACATAGCTACCCCATGGGACAGCTGCTCCCTCTTCAGCCACTGTGGGATGAGCAGCAGCTTGACAGGCCCTCGCTGGCCTTCTTTCCCCCAAGCTGGAGTTTCTGTACATGTATGGCAGCACAGCAGAGATGGGCACCTGSCCTTGGTGAGTTAGGAAGAGCTCTGCTCAGTAGTGCAGAAGGAAGCAGGGGGCCCCCTGACGAAAGAACACGGTTCAGTTTCTCCGTCTGGCAGAGGGCAACAGAACGATGTTGTTCTTGTTCTGGAGAGTTCCCCAACCCTGTAGAGAGTGRCACAGGGGAAGGGAGCTGCAACATGATGCCTCTCCAACTGAGTGCAGCCAGGARAGTAAAGCTTATAGAAGCAGCTGGGGCCATTAACTCTCTAATCTCCCTCTTTTCATTACAATGSAGTCTCTGAGCTTTGTGTGGCACCACTTGCCTGTGGCAGTATCTTGAAGACATGAGACTCCACTGAGATGAATACAAATRAAATGATTTGTTTGAAAATTAGTGATTTGGACATATGGAATTTTGTGCAKAGGCACATCACTGCCCACTGCAATGGGCACAGGAGACCTGTTGTGAAACCCAGCACTCCTATGAACACGCATGGGGCTGCCTGTCTTCTCCCTGCTCCAGCTTACCCTGTGGAAGGCAAACTCTGCCTCTGGTTTTCTGGTATAGCCATGACCTGTCCTGGATCAGGCTTTTTTGGCTGCTGGGTGMTATCAAGTTGTCCAGATAACTGCTTGCTGTGAGGGGGCTGCCTTGCAGTGGGGCAGAGACTGCAGACCCAGGGGCAGGGGGCTGGCCCTGCTGCRGTGCCCCAGCTCTGATCCTTCACTCCTTTTTCTTTGCTATAAAAAGAATRATCATCTTTTTGCAGGCAAGGTGCCTGCTGGTGTGTGGGGCCCCATTTCCCACATGTCCACTTCTCAGCTCAAAAGGGTTTAATTTCTGCCTYGTGATGTCTCAGCCTTGCCAGAACGCCATGCACCGCCCATGAGTGGGCTGCAATTGTCCYAGGCTGAGCAAACCTCCAAAGGTGGGACTTGCCCACCCTCCTCGTTGTGCTTCTGCTGTTGCTCATGCAACTGGCAGGTCACAGGCAACTTGGCCCAGAAGAGAACTGTGTGTGTCTGTGTGTGCAGGAACTGTGGCASAAGAGAAGTGGTGCCAAAGTGAGGCCAAGGCAGGGAAAGACTGCCTGTCTCAGCAGCAGTGTGACKCAAGGGCTGGTTTCAGCCCCCTTCACAACCTCCCTGTGTTTCTTCTTCCATCGCCATCCCATCATCACAGAGAGTCTGTTGCAGAGGACTCAGCATGTCCCTTGCCTGCTCGAGTTCAGAGGGGGTCACCAGCAGAGCTGGCTTGCTTTCCCTTTGCTCTCCTTTGCTGTGATCTTCCATACCATTTTTCTGGCCTTTTTAAAGCAAATGGGAAAAACTGGGTTTAGAGGTCAATAACCCAGCTATGTCCACACAGAGGCTGGTCAGCGAGGGGGGAGGGGCAGGAACAGTCTCTCCCCCAGCCCTAGGGAGCCCCGTTTCCCCTCCGGGAATGGCATCGCAGGCAGGAGTAAGCAAACGAGAAGAAATTGCCCTGACTTAGCAAGAGGTCATGCAGAAAGATCCATGCTGGCAGACGAGACAGTGTGCTAAAGATAACTGTTTGACAAACTATATTTACTCTCCCTTTCTGGGAGGACTTACAGGGGATTTGGAGCATTGTGCTAATATAAGCCATCCAGTGCCTGCGGTGGAGGAAGCGCCTACTCCAGGCTTCTTTGCGCTTGTGTCTTTACAAGCCTTGAGAGGGGACACTGCTGAAAATAGCCTTGTCTCCTAATTGTATTCTTGGGAATGCTAATCAGCAGGCTTGTTCTTCCAACCAGCAGCAACTGGGCAGCAATACTGTGTGATCAAATGCAGCTGCTTCCCTCCCCACCACCACCATTTCTCTTGCCAGCAGCACTAGCTGTCCCTGCCCGTGTTCCTTCCTAACTGGCACGGAAGGTGACCCATTTTGRAGGCTCCCAGAGCCAGGGAAAAGCCCATTGTCTGTGTTTTCTGGGTGTTCTGGGAAACTTCCGGACTGTAGCTGGCTCTCTGCCTCCCAGAACTCCCCACCTAAACAAAGGCAATGGGGGGTARTGCCGGACAAAAGGACAAAAGAGAATCTTTCTAAACAGTTTTGACTTTTCAGCTGATACTCACACAGCTTTCCATCACACAGGAAAAGAGGCACTTGAGATTTTGAGTATGCCGTAACCATGACAAATACAGAAGTACAAAAACAGCTCTAGGCAGCTAGAGAGAACAATACCAAACAAACAAATTAGCCATCTGTACCATCTCTAGCTCCTGAAAGTAAACATAAACACAGACCCACACTGCAAAGGACTGTACTCATAATAAATCAATTAGCTCCACCAGCACTTGGAGGCAGGAAGGGGTGAGAGGCAGGGACCAGAGGTGCAGATTTCTCCCTGCCTCCCTTTGGGYTGAGTCTCTGTGTTCAGGGAAAACTCTCCTAAGGKTTGGGGAATGAGGATCAGATCACCAGGATGCTCCCACCATGAGTGACTRSAGGAGTGACATCATGGAAAATCTTCACCCTGGGGGGAGGGGAAGAGAATGTCCAGCATTCATATTTCAGAGACTTCCTTTCCCAAGCCCCAGCCAGTGAGGGTCTTGTGATCCTTCCTCTCTCCTCTTCTTCGGGCGCAGCAGGGTGTTGGAAAGTTTATAAATACAAGCAACTGTTCGCTCTAATCTAGCTCTGACCATAAGGGATAAGTAGTGCACCAGGCTCCTCTTTCCTTATTCCCAATTTATCCCTGATTGACTTGCCCAGCCCGTGGCCACCATTCATAATACTCAGCTTTCTTCTTTTCTTACTGATGTCTCCTTATATGCCATACACCCACAGAGAGATGCTTTGAAAAAAACCATCCTCTTGAGATGCAGAGGCACCAGAGTGGTGCAGAGGGGGTGGGGGTAGCAGCGCAGCCCTTTCGGGAGCTTTATTCCTCTCTGTTCTGCACGGTGGGTGTCTTGTTCCAGAGAAGAGTGAGGAGAAACAGCCAGATTTTGTAATAAACTGCCTTTGTGTTGTGGGAGTCTGAACTCCTCCAGAAAGTGGGAGGACCAAGCCATTTGCCCTGTAAAGGATGTCTGTCATGTTCTTAAGGAGGGCAGCCAGACCGTTAGTGCTGCAAACAAGAGCTGTGCTCCCCACAGCCACCTCAGAAGTCAGTGTGCAGTGCTGCATCCCACTAGCTGGGGAAGGAGAGTGACAGGACATGTCTCCATGGACGCTTCTCATGGGTCTGCTGACCAGCTTCAAATTTTGAGTCCCCTAGGCTGYCCCCAGCTCCAGTGACAGGTGCAAGGGCTGTGTGTGAACTGCTTTGCTCACCTCAGGGGATATGAAGACAAGCGCTGCAAGGCATGCTTGCAAAGTCACATTGCCATCTCATTGCTGATGAAGTCGGCAGGCAGGAAGGAATTTGCTCTTACTGTAAAGTTCTTCACTAGCTGTGCTTAATCACATCCCTTTGGGGAGGGCACAAGTGAGTGAAACTTGAGTTGGGGGCAAGGATTAGGAGAGCAATGCAGACTGGAGGAGAAAACAAACACATCCATGAAAGGGTGGCCTAAAATCTGTCACTGTCGGAGAAGGAGCAACAGCCGCGTCTGTCTAATAGCACATACCATTGGGGTAAGAACTCTTTACTGGTGYGTGACCTTCAAGTCATGGCCAGGAATAGATTTTGGCTCGAATTTCAACCCTAAGTAAAGCATCATCTCCTGTCATGATTTGGAAGCTGAGGCATTTCAGTTTCCAGAAACAAACAAAGCTCACAGGAGGCAGCCCACTGACCCTGGCTGCTGCAGAGCCCAGCATGGCAGCGCCTCTGGAAACTGCTGGGCTCTGCTTTGGGAATGACACGGGGCAGAAGGACTCGAAGGGCTTCATTCCCCCTGCCCTTCCCTTTGCACCTTGTGCCTGTGCACTGTCTAGCACTCACTGAAGCTGATAATGCCACTGCATCTTTTCTCTTGGTATGTATGATTTTCCCAAGAGAAAATCTTTTCGGTTCATTCAAAGGACTGAGTATTTTTAAGAGTAATTCAGTTGTTGTCTCAGGCTCTTGTTGCTGGTTTCCATATCAGAGCCATGTTCCTTTGCAAAGGTCCCAAACCCCAACAGCTGAAGGGAAGCACAGTTTTTGAAGGGAGAAAGGCTTCCCTTCAACTTAGCAGAGGTGCRTGATGGGACCCAGGGACCAAACAGCCATCTGTTTTCCATGGCAGCTGTTGCCTACTAAGCAAATTAATCAAGCCTCYCACTTTGACTCCCTCTAACTTGTTTTATGATGGTGGCTAAGAAATATGGTGTGCTTTGTGCTAAAGGAAAGCAGCAGCCCGGTGAGTGGAGAGCAGTGTCAGGGGTGAGGGCACACAAACCTCCTTCCAGGTGCCCTGCTAGCCATGTTGCAGCCACCAGCCCTGCACCAGGCACTGCTAGGCACTGCTCCCCTGCTGCTTTCTGAGATGGCATCGTTAGAAGGAAACAAAGCACGTCCTGTTCTGGCAGTAGAGGGGGCCCCTGGCCCCAGGAGGGGTTTCAACAGCACTTCGAAGTGGGGTCCTGGCTCCCCTACMTTTGCAAACTGAGGTCTGGATTCCCTGCTTCACACCTAGCAGCCCACAGTGAGCTGCAGTGACAATGTCATGGCCACACACAGCCTGTCTTCCTTGGGTGCTCTTCCCAGGTGGAGGCATGTGGCTGAGAGAGGGAAGGGGTGAAAACAGCACAGGCAGGCCTGTGCACACTCTGCCTGTCCTCTCACAGCCCAGAAGTTCCACCATGCCTCACAAAAGTGCAGCACAGCTGGATGTAAGCATGCTTCCTCCAAGTTGCTAAGAGAAAGCTGGGCAAGGAAAGCCTAGTTGTACCCTGTCACCCTGCCATTTCCCAGTAGTGGTTGGCGTGAATGCTGTTATCTGCAGCCCCATGTTTCCTGCTGGTRTTAGGATGTTTAGCAAATCCTGGGATGTGACTTTCTTCCTGCAGGTAAGGCATGAGCATGTGGGCGAAATCCAGCATAAATGGAGCTGGCATGAAAATGCTCTGTGAGGAACCAGTGGCTGGCAGGAGGTACAGTGACACTTTAAGCCTGTAAGGATGTCATCAAAGCTGACAGAGCACCAACCTGGTATAGCTAAAGGAAAGTAAGGCCTTTGGAGCTTTAGGTCTAACATCCTACACAGACACACTAATGACTGTGGTGCTTTTCACCCTTCTGAAAATAATGCATAGGTWGCTTGATTTGCAGTGGATTGGCAGAGAGCAGGGAGAGAGATGGGGAGGATTTTTTTTTTGGCCCTTTTTTGGGGGGGGGAAGGTTTTTAGTTTTTTTTAGAAACCAACAGCACTTCTCTGTAGTACTGTAAAATAAAAATAATAATAAAAAAAGCTGATGCACTTGAAATGGCCTGAGCTACTGGAGCAGAAAACCTAATGCTGCTCCTGATGCTGCAAGGGAGCCTGCTCCTGGGCATTTTTGGAGCCTGAAATCCACAGCAGCCACCAGGTGTAAGGGGCCACAAGGATTTTTTCGTGTGGGGTAACAGAGTTCAGTTTATTACCACATCCAGCAGGTATGACAGATGCCTTGCAAACCCATGAGATAACTCCTGATGGTTAATGCTCTCTCCCAGTTCCTGCCCAGCCATAGTCTGTATCTGTACAGATCTTTTCATCATTTGGATGAAAAAGAGATGTGTATTCAGAATTTGCAAACCTTGTATCTTCTGCACTCAGGCCTTTTGAGAGATCCTCTCTTACAGCCATACATATTTATAGGGTAGATCTGTCCCTTCCTGAGGGCTGCCTTCTTCAGGACAAAAGAGATGCAATCAGGAGTACTGAGAGGGTTTCTATGGCATGGCAAGGAAAATGCTTCCKTTTACGGATCATTACAAAGCTCCTGAAAATTAAACTATTTTTCATATATAATGAACCGTGAATGTCCTGTACAGCAATAAAAATATCAAAAGTAGTACTAAGAGCTAATGTGGGCCATAAATACTAACTTGTATTTGTAATATTTTCATAGGGCCATTATAACTAAAATATAAATGGAGTTTTTATTTTAAACATTTAATATTAATCAAATGGTTATGAAAGTACATAACAAACAACTGTGACATACTCATGGCCTAAATAATAAAAATTAAATGGGTGATGAATTCTTGTGAAAATTTAATTTGCAAAAGAAAGAACATTGCATTAATAAGACATAATTATATCATCAAATATTTACCATTATTTGCTGGAATCAATTTTATTTTTATTTCACACAATAAAACAGTAGCTACATAAAGCAGCAGGCTGGGCCTCATCCAAACTCTTTTTGTCCCCCCAGGTCAAGCAAACAATATGCTTTTAACTTAGGTTTTGCTGCTTTGTTTCATTGCTTTCCTCTAACAGCTCCAAATGTTGTATTTAGAATCCTGACATCTCTTTGTTGTTACTCAGTTCACACCAGCAAATTATTTCAACCCATGTCTCTATAAGAGAATAAAGCGGTTCCAAATTCCTTTGCAGACCTGAGTGAGTGGACGAACATCATTGGCTGTCTCCTGGGTGCTGTCACACAGCAGCCACCTTCACTCCTTCAAGGAACGCTTGTGTTTCCCATCAGGGAAGCAGTGAGAAGTCAAAGCCAAACTGAAGCTGTAAAGCTGATGTGCCCTTCCAGCCAGAGCCAGACCGAGACTGCTGTCAGGGGTGCGTTTAGCAGACAGTGGCACCAACTCATGGCCGTACCCCTGCACTCTGTTTCATTCCTACTCATGTGCTATGGTGCATTTCCTGCCTGCAGGTCTGCTGGCTGAAAGGATTAGGATCTTTCCTGAGGAGTTCCTGCAGAGCTATAGGATTCTGATGCGATTTATATGCAAACAAGACATGCCCCGAGCATCAGGGCAGGGTCAGTGAGGAAAGCCCAGCTTGGGTTGGAGAATATTCAGTTTGAAGCCATATTCTCCATTCCAGGATGGTGGTTTTTCTCCAGCTTTTGCAGGGCACAGTTACTGCCACCCAGTTTTGKGTTGCACTTCTTTTAGACAGCCTTTGCTCAGCTCAGCCAATGCTGAGGGACTCGGAGGGTTCTTTGGGGTTTTTTAGGTTAATTTGGAAACTTCACTGATTATACATCTGCTGGTATAATTTGCACCTCTGAGGATTGGGTTGATTAGAGATTCAGTGTGAATGATTTATTTTATTCATTGAAGGCAGGGCTATGAGTGTGCTGCAACCTGCGACTGAACTGATATTTCCTTTAATTGTTCAGCTGGGTCCCTGGCAAGCATGAGCTGAAGCTGCACAAACTCGTTCAGTAAACATTTCTAGTARTCCAAACTTCAGCAGTCCTGCTGAACCAATCCCAGCTTTGTGTTCTGGCTACAGGTTCAACACTCCCATGCATGCACTCTACACATGGGAGCAGCTTTTTGACTTTGGGTGGAGGCAGGTTTAAGCCAGATGTGAGGTCCGAATGCCAGATGCTGGCATTAACAAGAGTCTGAGCATGGGACAATGTGCATTACCCCCTGTTTTCAGGGTGCTGCTGTCACCCAGATGGCAAGCCCATGTCTTTTCTGTCTTACGGGCAAGAGTGCTCCCTGCCCTGGGACCCAGAGAGGTTGAAGGGAAAGGAGAGCAGCAAGCAAACAGACAGTGCAGGATGGTGCTGCTATTATTTATATCGTTAATGAGGAGGCTAATGGAATAGAAAGCACACTTTAAAAACTGTGAGTTCCTCCAGGTGGGGAACCACAATTTGCAAGCACTTTGGAGGGCTAGAAGTCAAAGTGGTCCTGGCAAATGGGAGGAACGGTCTGAAATCAATAAACTGAAATTCAATGCAGGAGAGTGCACAGCACACAATTAGAAGGAGGACTCAAACATATAAGGAGGCTGTGGGGAAGTGCCAGGCTGGCAGCAATAGAACAGGGCGTGTCTGGGTGAATGGCAAGGCATAAGGTGGTGGTCTGGAATGAGGAAGGAGCCAAGTGGGAGCTGCCAGAGGTCATGCCAGGGCTGAGCCAGGCAGAGAACTGCATCCCACTGATCCAGGGATGATGCAGGTGCGCATGGAACAGAGAGGGGCACGGTGGTATCCTGGAAGACCTGGCATACAGGGAAAGGTTTAAAGAACTGGTTTGTTCAGGATGGAGGACTGGAGGATGAGGACAGGTGTGGTAGCATGTCAAATATCTAAGGACTGTCATTAGATCAGCTAGTCTTCTGGTAGGCAGAGAAGTTGAGCTCTATCTCAGTCGGAGTGAGCTGGCTTATAGCAAGAGAAAAACATGCTGCAACCAGCAAGTGAGGTGGGCTCTGGCTGAGGGCTGTCCCTGTCACCAAAGATATTTTGAAAAGGTTAAACACATATCAGTCAGAGCTATCAGCTAGAAAGAGTGGGAAGGGGAGGGAAAGAGGGGCTGGCTGCGTGGTCTCTCAAGCCGTACATGTCCACGACTGCAGTGATTCAGATTGGGGCTGTGCCCAAAACGTGTATGGTGAATTCCACACATGCCCAGAGAGACTCKTTATGTTGTCCTAAAATGGTCCTCAATTTTTGCGGAGAAGTCATACCTCTTACAAAGCATGATATTTAGAGCATCAACAGCACTTGTATCCTCAAAGTACGGGCCWGATTTTTCATATGCGAAATTATTTTCTGCACCTCTGCCTCAAGCCTGGCTGAATTTTATACTCATTCAGATCAAAGTTGCTCTACTGGCATGACTACAATGCTGGCAGTGCCAAAGCTAACATATAATACAAATTAAATGATAAGTCACATGAAATATTGTTTCATCTATGTCCAACACTAAGATGTAGAACTGTAACCTCCTTCCTCAAAAATAAAATGAGAAGTGCTGAAAAAGAGGCRCCAGGAAGAAAACAGAAGCAGTTCAGCATTGTGCTGAGCATTAGCTTAGCTAGGAAATGGGGCTAAGGTAAAGCTGAGTGAAGTTGATGTGCAGAAGGGTTCAAGTTAGACAGTGATATAATAAAAAAAGGCTGCTGTTTCAGGCATGGTATGGTCAATCATCATCAGGATTAAGTACAACAGACCCAGGGATTTTGGAGCAAGAAGGCTGCATTTAGACTAGGAAAGCAAATATTTTCAGGTGTTGCTATTTCAGGTTCAGCTAAATTCACTCACCTTTTCTACCCTTCTGCGTAGATGTGCCCTATGGAACCCTCAGCAGCCTGAGGGATGTGAACTGTGCTGAGTTGGATAATCTTCATCTTCTCACCCCAAAGACGGATCAGAAGTAGCAAACATACATCAGTACATTTCACTATTTATTATATATTTAAAGAGTCAGATCTTCTGGTAGGAAAGAGAGCTCAAACAGAGGGAAGAGTGAACATTGTGATGGCACGGTGAAGAAAAATCAAACCAAAAAGAAAATCAGCTTTTGCTACCAGCTGTCCTTGCTGTAAGCCCCATCTGCCTGCCTTTAGGTGGTAACTCCCTGTCTCGCTCATGTTTCTTGTCATCCACCATGGTCCCTGTGCTATTTCTTGCTCTGTTTCCCCAGTTGGCGGGGTTGTGTGCCAGTGCCTTTTATGGCAGGGCAGGTGAGGCCAGGGCTTCAGCTGTGCCCCCAGCCTCTCTCTGCTGCCCGCAGCCCGCCCATGCTCTGGGGACAGGCGGTGGTGCACAGGGAGAGTATATTTAGCTCACCAAGGAGAAGGGCTACAGCATGACATCAGCCTGGCTCGCTCCTTGCAGCCAGGCCACGCTCCACTGCCTTCTCTACACCCTTGGCATGAGCGCCTGGCGCCGCCCCGGTCACCCGCTCCTGCTCTCGCCTGCTGACGCAGGGTCCGGCCAAACTGCGAAAACAAATGGCTGAGTTCCCACGTGCTCCACTGTGCACAGGGCAAAAGCTAGGGCAAGCCCTGTCACTCACCCACCGCTGTTTTGGCAGCACCGGTGAGTGTCAGCATAGCTTGGGAATTTCAGTCCCTGCCTATCTCCAGCGACAGGCCCCCGTGCCCCTGAAACGCTCTGGCTGAGCACGGTATTTATCGATAGTTATTCCAGGGCTGGGAGCAGGCTCAGAGCTCTGCAGTCACAAGAAACACACATTCCTCTGGGTTTATCCTTCTGACTTCACTGTGAGCAGCATGACAGGAATAGTGATTCCATCTCTGGTGTGGTGAGCTCTGGGCACCCAGCTCCTGGCGCAAAGCAGATGAGCCTCAGCTTGTTTSAACTCCCCAGGCTGGAGGTTTTCCCCTCTGTTTGGCAGCCAGGAGTGATGTCTGACAGCCAGAATTTTTTCCCTGCCTGCAGTCAGGGCTTCAGCAGATGTTAGGGGTATCTACTGGTCCTTAACTGCAAAAAGGGTCTGGCCYTACCAGAGGAGCTGAACGCCAGCAGTGAAACTTATGCTTTGTATTTTTGAGATTAATGAGGCCTCGTTCACATGTGACACAGATGGCTGGATTTTTGGCAGTGCTGAGCACCTATGACTGCTGCCACATTCACTCAGAGCATGTTGGCGCGTAGTGCTCTGGAAAATTAGGGCATGTTTCTCCAGTGCAAAAGGCTTGTTGATGTGTGGGATATCAAATGTGTAAAATTATTTTCACTCTGCTTCTTAATAACAATAAAAAGATGAGTCATAATTACTTTCTGAGAATATTAAAGTCCTAGACATGATGCTTCTTACACTTTACAGTTAATCTGTACAGCACGATGTATTAAATGCTCTCTTTTATTACAGAATAGTGATGTCTAATAACTCCCAAGCTCAAGTTTCACTGCAGTATTTATAATTCACATCCATAATAGCRTTTTTCCATTTAACAGTCTGGGGCAGATGCCACAATGTGTTGTACAGCACAGGTGCAAATAATGAGATAGCGTGATGTCATTATATAGCRTTCCTCCTAAGGGATCTAAAAATAGTCTCTCCCTCTTTCTCACCTTTCATCATCGTCTGCTTCTTCCCGCCTAATGCTTTTGCACCCGTTTCCATGGTAACAGCTTCTACTGTAGCCCAGACCCTCATGCAGATGTTGTCATTGATCCAACACCTTGCGGCAGCTTTGATGGCGCATTGTCTTCTTGTTTCCCTCTCTCCTGTCTCTGTTCTCCCCCAGAAAGGATGGGTTGGGATGCTTCCTCCTGCTCCGGGCCTTTGATCTGAAGGAGAAAGGAGAAAGTTACCGATTCAGCTCTATTACCAATTGTAATCCTTCCTGGAGGGCTTTCTAAGAGGTAAAATAATATGCCATGGAACAAGTTACAGGTTTGCTTGTGTGGTTGCTAAAATGGGTGCCTTAAAAAATGCCCACTAGAGGTGTCAAGAATGATTAACATTGGGAGACCGTAATTAAAACCTCTCACTCACAGGGCATGGAAAACTGCTTTGCAGGGGGATGCTGCTTCTTTATTGCTTGTACAGTCTGATCAGTGGCTTTTTTTTCTTCTTTTTTTTTTCCCTCCCAATTTCTTTCTTCTGCTTTTTTTTCCCCCCTGCTAAGTGCCTAGGGAAGTTTCCACATTTTGGCCATGTTCATTTTTCAGGCTCTTGCCACCCAGCTTGTCACTCCAGCTTGGCTTGAAGGGTGAGGGAGGGAGGGAGGCAGCAGGGCTGTGCTAGAAAAGCTGCACCATGAATTACTGCTGAAATGAAATGTAGCTGTAAGAAAAAAAGCAGAGAACAAGGAAATTCTGCTTAATCACCTATTGTCTGCAGTTGTTTTGCATTCTTCACCTGTCACTCCTTGCTGGAGTCGGACGTTTTTCTCCTGATGATGAGAACCTGACAGACGGATGGTAATGAATGTGTAACTGAAAACCTGGGCTTTTGCATCTGCATTATTTATTCACCTAAAGCAAGAGCTGCTCTATATTTAGTGTATGATGTCAGCAGCTTGTTTGCATCCTTAGAAATTGGCAGGGAGCCACATCTCACATGACATATGAAATCACTGATAAATGCTTCTTTTCACTGAAAGAAAAACAGCTTAATAAATGCAGCTCTTTTCTGCTTTCATCTCTTCCCTCCCCACCACGCTCCCTTCCCCTTCTGGGATTTGTCTCTCCGTGGAAGAGCTCAGCAGCATCTGTGAAGTGGAAATGAGCAGGCAGCACTGCAGATCAAAATGAGGCCGTGGGTAAGCTCGGGAAGTTGCTGCCCTCCCAAGACTCCCTCTGCTCCCCCCTCCCAAGTCCTGGAGCTCTGCCAAAGAACTGGCCAAGCTGGGCGGAAAGGAAAAATGGGAGAGAGGGAGAGCCTCCTCCTCCACCGAGCACAGGCTTTGTGGGGATGCTGGTATTCCTGGTATGTAATGAGTTTCAGTTGGGTTTTAGCAGGCAGGGAGCAGGGGGAGAGGCGGGGCTCCCACGCACATTGCTCGGTGCAGAAATGGCACTGTGACCAATACCAGCAGTTATCTGCCTAGAACACGGCTTTGATGCTGGAGTTCAGCAACAAGATYTTACATTTGTGTTTTTATAGGGAAAATGCAGCCAGGGCATTTTCCTGGCATTGCTGCGAAGCCAAAGGCTGTGCAAAAATAGCAAGTTTTATATATAAAAATATAGGTTTGAGTGCCAGAACTTCATTTGCCATTACCTGGCAGGGCTCCAATGAATTTCCATGCACCAGTTCAGACTGTTTCAGGGTCTGATTCTTAATTCAAACATGGTGCAAGTCAGGAGGGCAAAGAAGCTCAGTGCAGCTCCTAGCTCACAGGATCATGCTCATCCCAACATYTTAGGGCTAATTTTCCACAGCTGGCAGGTGCCATGATTTCACAGCCTATCTTGGCTTTCCATGGCAGCAGTGATAAGACCTTTAGGGAGCTGCAAATGTAGCATCAACAGATCCCAAGGTCACAATCTGGGGCCTGAGTGGGTTGCTATTTGAAATAAAGAGCACAGCTGGCCATGGGGCCAGTGTCCTAAGCAGTACCAAGTGATATGTAAGAAATAAATTTAAAATAGGTGATTGACCCACAGAAACAGTCAGACTGTTTACTTTGGAAAGGATTTCTTGCAGTGAACAAAAGCTGTCAGTGTGAAGCCAAAGATTTACTCTCCCCAGCACTTCCCTACCAGGGCTTAACAACACTGCTGCCGATGCAGACCCAGTAAGAAGCAGGAAGATAGCCTTGCTGCAGAGCTGCTATGCTGCAGATGAATGACTTTTCCTATTAAACAAGCCCATTCAAGCTTCYGCTCCACAGCCATTTACTTGATGGGTTTGAACAATAATGAACCAGGATTAAAAAAAACCTGCCCCTGAGAAATTCAGGCTGCCTCAGCAAATGGATCAAATAAAGTTGGTAATATCGTGTGGCCTGCTAATATTCAGAAATGACATCAATGTACCCYGAGCTTATTCAAAGCAGCATTTTGCTTTGGTTTGTTGAATGGRGCGACCTGCGGGTTAAGCATCAGAGAGACATTTGGGAGGAATTAAACAGAGAAAGGTGGGGACAGAGCACAAAAGGAAATTCTTTCAAGAACCTTAGCATAAAACCGTCCTCCATAAAGAAATGTGTGAGACAAGGTTTTAGACAAGACCATTGTCCTCCCAGGAAAAACATCATGAAGCTGTTACACAGAAACTCGTTAAAAAAAAAAAAGTCAGCCAATGCCATGAGATTATATCTCAATAGTCCCAGATGTTCTCTCTTCTGGGAAAAAGGAGAGAAGATTACTCTCAGAAACTCACCCTGTGAGTATCCTGGTTGGCAGGATACTCAAGGAAACTTGGAATGAGTTTGTAAAATATAGAAAGATGCTGGTCCTTGGAGTAATGTAGGCAGCAGCTATAAATAGCTGGCTGTCATTTCAAAAGACTGAATGAAGCTTGATGGCCCATACTGGGCAGGAACCAGTATGATGTCTGCCATGGGACTGGGAATTAGGAAATCTGCATTCATGCCTGATCATATAATGCATTTTCTGCATGACATTGGGAGATCCCAATAGCTGTCTGCCTCCATTCCTCTCAGTAATACTGGAAAATCACTTCTTCCTTTCCCCCAAGGTCGCGATCCTCACATRTTAAACATTGAGGGCTTGGGTGGTCTCTCGTTGTGCCTCCACCAGCTTGCTCAGTATCAGATACTTTGCTCCCTGTTTGGGTTTCAGCCACAGCCATGTGGCTGCTGAAGATGACTGCCTATATCTAGGCTGAATCTTGCAAAAAAATCTTTTGTAGCGGCATTATAGCTGAGACACCATGGCACAGATATGSAGAAGGGAGGAGGATCCCCAGCAATGAGATGAAGCTCCTGAGCATCCCAACAGGATGCTGAAGGCACATGGGTAGTTGAGGACTTGTGTCTGGCACTTGCAGTCATCTCCCTGGGAGTCACAGTTAGCATAGTCCTAACTGCAGGTAAGGCAGGTGGCAAGGGGAAGCCCCAGGTRGGATGGTGAAACAGCTTTTTTAATACATCACCCCCAAAGTCCCCACCATGATCAGCTTTCACTTCCTTTAAGTTTAGAGTGGCAAGTGTGGCTGAGACAGAGCAGCAGRGACAAGAGCGATGGCTGTGGCCTCTCCCAACTTGTTCCTGGTCTCCTTAAAGCTCATGTGCACAATAGAAAATACAAGAACTGCCTGACASGCAGCAGGGATGAAGAACTTTAACCAGCACCCGGAGGGATGGGAGGTGATATGGGGAGTCTGGGCCTGATCTAGCATAGCTTGCACTGGCGAGTTTCCTACCACTGGCTGTAGGCCACCATCACAGTTATGAGGCATGCAGATGCAGCACTCAAACACCTAAGCCAGTTTCACATCGCACATTTCATTATTTTGGGAGGTGCTTCCATAGAAGTTCTCATTTCAGTCCCCCGTTTCACTGCAACTGATGTTCTGACTGTGACTTCAGCTTCATTTAGCAGCCAAGGAAATGAAGTGAGAGAAGGCTAATTGACAGGAGGCTGGGCTAGTAGGGACTCTGTCATGTGGCCCTAAGCAGAAAAAGGTCCACTGAGGCGGGGCTGAATCAGGAAAGCTGTGATTAMTTTTTTTTCCCCTCTGGTGAAAGCTGGGAGATAACTTGCAAAGCTTTGCTCACAAGCTGAGGTGACAGAAAGGATGTCCAGAGAATACAGCCTTTGTATCTTCTCAGCAGTTCCCTGGAGCATAAAAATGGAAGCTGGAAGGCTGAAGCTGAAGCTGTCAGGAAGGGCATCTTATGCTTGCCATTTTGATGAGAGGATTTATGGGGGGGGTATCCAGCAGAGGACCTAACTCTAAAGCCACAAGCAATCAATTTGTTTTGATGCTCTGAAATTGCTGTGCTAAAGCAAGAAAGATGGATAAAATGATAGGAYGTCAGCAACAGAGCTGGGTTGTTAAGGCAGATGTACTGAGTTTGTCTGTGACAGAACCCGGTACATACCTTCCTCTTTGGCCCACAGCAGCTGCATTTCAAGGCCTGCTAATATGGATCAGAGACAAAGGCATTCTCTAACAGAGGGTCAAAAGCACTCTTCAAGTATTTTCACACATTTTTGTTAATACAACAATAACCTGGGTCTTYACTTCTCAAGCAAAAGGCAAGTTACTTTGGTTATTTATCTTAACCTAGTTTTTTGCTTCATGTGAAGCTGTAAAAGAGAAAAGTATCTGCATATCTTTTAAGTTCCTAGACCCAAAGCATTTAATAAGAAATAAGCCATTAGCGACCTGCCATTCCTTTGCATGCAGAACAATTTCCAGCTGAAACCCTAAGAACAAAGGAGTGATTCAAAGCTCACAGAYGTTTCGTGAAGATTTTCTCAGAACATCTAGTCAGATGGATTTCACAAGTGAACTCTGTTTGCCATCAGACAAATATGATATATACTAGATTCACCTTTACCCATAAACCACTCAAATGAAGCTTCATCAAAGAAAGTATGCTTTACATCATGCTTTTTACTGGCAATAGAGCTGTGCCCAGAAGCACTCTGTGCTAAGTTCTTTTCTTGTAAATACCCACAGGCTTACTGCTCATCCTCTCTCATTCAGAATCTGCTGGGCTTGTAGGACAGTACCACACAGTTGTTGGTTCTAGTAGCTGGGGAGTCTTTCTTATCCCCAACTGGGGTACAGAAACAGCTGGCTTCCCCSATACTATTGGAGCTCAGCCTTAATTGCAAATGTCCTTCAATATAATCAGTTATTCCCTTGTTCTGAGCTCTCCTAAGTGCCTGATTGACCTTCACYGTCCCTCTAGCTCTTTGTCCCTCCTGGCAACAGATAAGATAAAACCTGTCAATGTGTTGGAGAGCTCTGACAGATCTTTCCTGTGTGCATTATGTTGTGGTTATTCCCTGACATTGTGTTGCCCACTTGTCCAACTTTGGCTCTGATTGATGGAAGCTAGCAGAGGTTATTTTAACAGATATGGAAGCCCCGTGACATAGGAAAAGACAGGGTCAGCTTAGGCTTACCAGTGTAAGAAATGAAGGAGGAAGCAGTCTCCCTTTGCATCTTCACTGCATGTGATGTTTCATGTCCCTTCCCCTATATATTGCCTGCTGCAGAACAGAAGGTGTAATAGGACCTGTCAGAGTCGCCTTCCCTTTCTCCTTCGCCTTTCTCTCAGCCTCATCTCAGCTGCCATCACTGCTCTTTCCTGCTCTTGTCCTTCTCATACCTCTCCCTTAGATCTTTCCTAATTAAGATCTTAGACCCCATCTCTTTTCACATTGATCATGCTACTACTATTGTATTTGCAAATTCTTTTTATGTTCCTTCCACTTCCTCGTTCCTTTTATTGCCTTTATTGTCTCTCTTGAGATAGCTCTTCAGGTCAAGGACTGCCCCACAGTTCAGATCCAAGCAATGCCTTGCCAAGTGTTGCTCCAGTTCAGCTTAGCCACAGCAGAAAATAGAAATCCTGCCTGCATCCCAAACCACCATAAAGCTCGTGAGCTCCACTTTGCAGACTGAAGTCTCCTACTGGCAATGGACTTTGTTCCCTGGCGGGGCAGTGAAGCAAGCTGTTTGTGGCATGCCTTGTGACTGCTTGGCAGGAGCCCCTCCTTCCTGCTGCCAGCTAGGAATGGAGTTAGGTGCTCATTTCCAGGGCCATCTGATGACTATCCCTTCACAACACAACAAGCAAACTAAACTCCGAAGAGTAGTGCAGTTGCTGAACTCCTGGAAGAAGCTGTCGGAAAACACTTTGTTAGTTTGCCTACAAACTGAAGTGAGTGGCCTGCGCAGTGTGATGAGGAAGGGGGCAGAGTTGGTGAGGTGTGTTGAGATKCCTGGATCCTTGCAGACAAGGAGCCTTGCTTGAGTGTTCCCTCAGCCTCCTGGAGTGGGGGAGGCCTGAAGGCATCTGGCAGGGTGGGCAGGGGCAGGGAGAATATGGAGRGGAAGGAAGGAGTGGCTTTATGCAGCTGATTAGCTGCTCCTCGCTGCTGTTTCCTGACTTTTAGAAGATCCTTAAACCTTGAAGTGGAAACAGTGATACAGCATTGGGCAGCAGCTACCTAATTTTCTCCTGGCTCTCTCGCACACCACCCACAAGTGGYGGGGTGAGGCTTCCCTGAGCCAGCAGCTGCCCTGATACGAAGTCTTCTGTCAGACAAGGAGTGGGCAGACCAAGGGAGTAAGCTTCTGACTACATCCCTGTTGACCCAGGTTTTCAGTCTGGGAAAGCTGGTCACTCTGTGCCTGTGCTGTGGGTGAAGGAGGCCTCTTGTTCCTGCTCTGGCTGACGAGTCACAGAYTTCTCCCTCAGTGCTCCAGAAGTGCCCAAGACAATATGGTGACAAAGACAGGAAAGGCGCCAGTAACAGGACTGGAATAATGCAGGATGTTTTGGGGCTTCTCAGMAGCAAAGGTGAAAMCAAGTMTTTCCATCTGGAGGCTGAGCAGCCAGGACCACTCTCACCATGACACAAGGCGAAGGGTGGAGCTGGAAGGGAGACATGCGTGTCAGGATCCAAGTGTTCTAGAGTTCCATCCCCTTAGCAGGCTGACCARCAGCAGCCAGCCCAGCCCTCCAAGACTGCGGTGCACACAGGATAGCTGCTGGGGACATGGCTGGCCAGCCCAGCAATRCCTACATCAGGCAAAAGCCTGGCCCAAGCAAGACCAGCTGCTCCCTCACTGCCCCTGTGCAGCTGGCTCCCGTGCCAGGAAGCGGGATTGTACCATCTGTTTGGCCTGGGAGCAGCACAGGTGGCCGTGCCACTCGCTGACACCCTGCACAGCCTTTGGGACCAGAGCCGCCAAATTTGTGGTCAAACACGGAGTGTGGGCTTGGCCTTGCAGAGTGGGTGCAGAGAAAGGGGCCCAGCAGCGGCAGCACAAGCAGTGGGCTTGCAGCATCAAGACCACTGCGCTTCCCGGCCTGCTGGCTTTTCTCTCCTTGTATCCAGGCTTTGGAAAACAGTGGGGTTTAGTCACACTGGGAGCCATGTGAGCACTGAGCTGTGGCCGCCCTCCTGCTCCTGGGCTGTGGCAGGSTGACACCTACTGTGACCTCCTCACCCCGTGCCCTTGGCACAGCTCCTGGCATCAGATATCCCGGCTTTGCGTAGCTGCAACTCCCACTGACTTGGATCAGAGTTTACCTTGAGGGCYTCGAGCGGTGGCACTGCTCAGGGCTCCTGTGTGATGAGAGTGACTCACTGCTCCCACTCCCCGCCTTCGCCTTCGTGTACAAAACAAGCAAGGTCTGGACTTGTCCCCGTTCCCATCGCCTTATCCTGCTTTCCACACAGCCAGAGCGAGCAGATCWCTGAAGGGTGGCCTTGTGAGGAGCTGGTCAGCACTCACTTGCTGGGCTTCTCTTCCAGTTAGTGGACAAGKGTTCAAATAAAGAAAAAAGCTCTTTTTCTAGTCATTTAAGTCCATTGTCCCCTGTCAATTGCARAGACAGCTGTGGGAGAAGACAGARTTCCCAGCCATGCCTCATTTCRGGRAGGGCTYGCTCCTCTCACAGCTGGGTGGCTCYCGGCTCTCTGGACCTCCACYGCCCAGGGCACACAAATGCTGCAGATACCGCGGCGCATCTGTCTCCCTCCTTCTCTTAACAGCGTGTCACAGCAGAATTCACTCACCATCGCTGAGACTTAGCTATTTCCCTCAAGGGTCTGGTCAGCATCAGATATTCACATGTGCAACATCCATTTTAAATCCATAATAAATGTGCGCACGCATTCTGTGTGGTGACTGGCCCCCTGACTCACACAAAAATGTATTTTAAATGGGCTTGGAGGATTTGGGCCGTCATTAAATTTCAAGGAACAAGGCCCACTCCTGTATTCCTCTGCACCAGGGACTTGGGGAAGTGCATATCATGAAAGGCCAATCTCACACCGCCCTTGCTGCAACCCCCACCCCGGCCACCTCCCCGGAATGAAGAAACACGAGACTCCAGCACTTTCTTGGTGGCGTAGACTTCCTGTTGCAATCCTCCCCTCCCTCTCCAGCGCAGGGAAATCTGCTTAGCCTTTACTTTCTCACACATGTTTCAGATGTGCAGGGGTGTGATTGTAAACAATGTCATCGGCCGTGCCAGAGCTGTCTGCTCCTGCCGTGCTCCCTTCCCAGCACCCCAGGGGTTCCCGTAACAGGGCGTAAAGCAAACAAAGCAAAACAGTAATCTGCTGTTCCAATAGCATTTTTTTTTTGTTTTTAGAAAATGTTAATGATAGGTTATGTGATTACCCTAGGTTTGGCTCCACTTACTCTTTATTAAGCACATCTGGTATTTAGTAACAGTGTAAGTAGCAGGAGTTTTTCTGGCGCGCAAATGAGATTATCCAATGTTGCCATGCAGTATGGAAACTCCTCAGGGAAGCCAATGAACTACGTTGAGATACAAGACTTTCTTGTCGGCTGGGCGTGCAGCCAGAATAGCTAAAAAATGTGGATTGGCACAGAGCTGTTGCCACGCAAACACTTCTGGAAATTTCTGTGTTCAGGCCTGCCAAATCCTTCCTATGTAACATGAGTTTCTGTCTTCCTCAGCAGCCTGTCTGAAGCCCGAGCTCTCCTGTGCACTTTAAAAAGGAAAAATTAAAAAAAAGCTCCAAGGCAATCTTTCAGTCCTGTTTCTAGCATGCCACTGCCAAGCTAACAATTTCACCGAATTAGGGGGAATTTCCTAAAACATTTCTTTGAGCTACATTGAGTGCAACATGTGGGAGACAACTGTGTTTCCTGGAGAAGAAAGGAGAGCTGTCTCACTCGTGGAGACTGCCTAATGTCTAGCAGGAGAAAAACAACCAGCCATGACAAGAAAATGTTTTTTAAAACTTGGCGTGAGAAGCAGGTTTTATTTATTTTGAATGCCTTTTCCACTCTGGTCAATGTAGTGTATGAAGAGAGGGCTGGTGGAGGGAAGCTGGTGTTTTTGTTAGGGCCCAGGGCTTGGAGTCAGGAGGTCTGGGCTCTATTTCTGGCTCCACTGTAGCCTTCCTGTGGGACTTGGGTGAAGCTCTTGGAGGTGAGTTGTTCCAGTCTCTGARCTTCTCGATGCATTTAATGGGGATATTGTTTGCCGGTTTCGTATGTGTTTGTGTGAACTCAGGCTCTGCGGCCAAAATTATTAATCCTCTGCGTTTCTTAAGGGAAGAAATGKGAAGGATATGAAGCAGAAAAGTAAATGTTCATTTGTTGTTTGACTGTGCTTGGCTGCTGTTGTTGCAAGACACTGGCCTTTGGATCTTTAAACTTGGTTGCTCTGTGCCTGGGGATCTTTGTGGGTGTTCCTGACAAACCCCTGTCAGTTTTGTCTCTCCCACCTCTAACAATGGGACACATGCATTTATATTGCAACTTTGTTGACTTAGTGATGGTACCCTTGGGAAAGAGTCAGCCTGGGTAGTTTCTAGACTTTTYCACAATGAATAGAGAATTTAATGTGAAGGCTGGCCGTGAACAGAGGGGATTCATCAAAGCAACTGAAATGCACATGGTGCACTATTTCTACATGTCCACTGACCATCTCCAGCACCCGAGTTGTGCGTGGCTGTCCCTCCAGTGGATCAGCTGKCCATGCAGCAGGGAGTTACCTGAATGAAGCTCAGTAAGGGAGTGCAAAAGCACCCTAGCAGGCACTGCTGGCTGCTGCCTAGTGCCTCAGCTGTCCTCTGCRATGAACTTCTGATGCAATTTCCAGCCRCAGAGAGAACATCTCATCCAAAGAGCTGACACGACTCCAAGCTGCATACCAACATAAGTGGAAGAGGGGATCTGGCTCTGCTACCGCATGCTTTTGGCCACAGCAAACCTCCCCACTTCCAAGAGGGACAAGGGAAGGGGCAACCAGCAGCCCTTCATCTGTGCAACACCCACAGCATTCTTTGGGAAAGTGGGAAAGGATTAGTAACAATGACAAAASAGGCATAGCTACTCAAAGGACATACAGATAAGCTTGGGATTTTCCTGTCTGCTGACCCACCCTCTGATAAGCCAGACTAATAACTCTCCATGAGTTAACTTGTGCACAAGCAGAGTTTCTTTTCAGCCCAGTCTTGCTTCTGTAAATATCACTCCCATGGTTGTGGCTCCTGTGGCTGTAGTGATATCCATAGCTTGTGAAYRACATTTTGCTGARTAGCTGATGGGTGAGAATMCAGAAAATTTGCAGGGCTATGAGGTGGGAGGGAATGRGAAKAACACACAGTGTAAGAAARGGAAGGMRTGAAAGAATGGGGAATAAGAAGGTRTAAGAATCAGGGTGAGAGAACKTAACTTTTTCAGGGATGAAAATATGAAAGAAGARAAAACATCAGACAGGGACAACTGAGGTGGTGAGAAGAGCAATGGAGAGCTAAAGAGCCAGATGAAAGAAACTGAGGATGACAATGGCAGGAATGAATGGGAATGACCAAGGGAAAAAAGAGAGAAGTAGGCAAAACCACTGTGTAAAGAAAGGAATATAATGAACAAGAGAAGTGTTTGTTTTAGAAGTGTTTAGAAGACAGAATRATGTGGAGAAAACAGAAAAAAACARAGGTGGAAAGGGGGMAAAGTATGACAGAAACAGGAGAAAGCAGGTGAAAAAAGAGACACACTGTTCTTACATTAATGAAGGTTCTTTTTACTAGTTCAGTATTGTGTTGCAATGTCCCAAGAGGCGTTTTGTTTCTGTGGCTCTTTTGACCACTTATAGCTAATTATTCTGGGTTCCATGACTAAGTAATTAGAAGAAAAGGAAAAGAGCCTGAAAGTCACCCGGATGTGTCATAAGGCTTTGTCTGAAGGACTGCTCCCTTCAGAGGGAATTGTTTCTAGAAAATAGCTGGGATGCTGACATCCCCAGTGTACATGTGGCTGGCCTCTGTGTCGCCTGGGTAAGCTGTAGGGGCTCAAAGATTTCTGAACCCTCTCCACCCACTTTGCTGCAAATTACTCTGTTCTGCTTGGGAGGGATGATGAGGAAGGGAGGATCCTAGCAGAATCCTCTGGCCAGCACGTCTCAAAGCTGGCTCTGATCCTGCAGGATTTGACCAATATTTGTTGAAAGTACAGAAACTCAGAGTGCAGGGTGGCTTGGTCCTASTCCCCAGTCAATGGAAAGTGAGAAAAGCAGAAGCAGATAGTAGATTTCTCTTCTGATCTAATGCTCCTTTTCTTTACACTTTTCACATGTTAACTTGGTGCCTTTCATTTACTTATTGAAGATAGACATAAGCATTTCACATTCAGGAAGGACCTGACAATTCCTGCATCACTAAGAAACACAAAGCTTGGGAGTCAACATCAAAGGAGAGCTTATTCTCTGGAATCATAACCTCTGTTATGAATATGGCAATTAAACAACACTTTACAGTAAAGGGGCAGAACATCTTAGTTATAAGAAAGGAGTGTAATGGCAYTGTATGTCTTAAATCACAGTTTCATGGGACAGAAAATCTGCCCTAAAAAGCRTTCAGCTGGACCAGGACATCAAAGCCATGTGCTGCCAAGTACTGAACAAGCACAAACTTACTATGCTGGTTCAGATATGTTTGACACGTTCTGGCAGACACTGTACCGAATCAGGTAACGTCTGTCCTCCAGTCAGCATAAAACTGGCGTAAACACCGCATCGTGTGCTCTGACTAATTCAACAGAAACATACTGGAGTGCTTCTGCCAGATACAGATCCAGTACACACAGGAGGTGCTCCTGCAGTGCCAAAATCTCATATTAATGATGCTGGAAGCAGAGCCATGTGCATTAGCTGTGTGCTTTGAATTCTTAGGAGTGGCAGCAGTTCATGGCAGGGGGTTTTTTCAGAACAATCTTAAAAAGATTTTTTTTTTTTTTTTTTCTGAGATGACAAAATTGTTCCCTTTGTTTCCAATAATCTTAGCATTTGAAAATATTGAATTGGTCCTTTTGTTTGCTGCATCCATTTATTGCAGACTGTAGTCTCAGTGCAGCTCGTGTTAGGATGACCAGTCTCCCTGCCCTCCATCACACAATTATGCCAGTCTGTTTAAGATGCTGACGAAGCATAATGTTGACTGTCTTGCTGTGAAAGTAGTTTGCATGTCAGAGCTGTTGCTTAAAATCAAGCATTTAAATAATTTGAGATTGTGGGAAATAATCTGGTCAAGTGAAACACTCCCTTTGGTTTTTCTTAAAGTACATCTCCCAGCAATGTGCCAAAGCAGCCCTTGGTATTTGCTTGTTAAAGTTTCATGAACAAATTGGAGAAAAGCTTAGAATAATTTCTTTACCTCTGAGGAAAATCACAGAATCTCAACATTATGCTTCACCATCCCTGCTAGAGATGATTTATTCCTGGGGCTCATAAAACATTCTTGAAAAAGTAAAATTTTTGCCTTGTGACTGCAGCATATTGCACCAAGTGTSGGACGCTTTCAAAACAATTTCCTGAGAGGATGTGAAAGGTAGATTGGGATCCAAGGGGACACATTTTTCTCCTTTCCTTTCATATTCCCAGAGCRCCTTCCCACTTCTGTAGGAAATGCAGTGCAGAACAGTAATCTTGGTTGACTAAAAGGAATGCTTTTTCTCATTTCAAAGAGGAAAGCAAGTCTCAAAAATTGAAGCTAAACCTGGTAACTGTAATAATGCTTGGCACTTACATGCAGGTTTTCATCTTCTAGCCACTTTACATTAAGTAATGAATCCTCAGAACTTCCCTGTGGAGTAGGTAGCTGAGAATTATTAGCCCCCTTCTGCAAATGGGAAAACTGAGGCGGAGATGTTAAGTACCTTGCCTAAAGCCAGTGAGGGATTCTRTTGTAGAGTCGGGATCAGAGGTTAGGAGTTCTTGTGCTTTCAATTCCCGTACCTATTGTGTCACTTAAGTACAGAGCCATAATTGAATATCGTAATGACCCAGGGGTGAAGTGATTCCAACTACTCAGATCTGAGCACGGCTCCTCTGATGGCCAGAGACACAGTGGTGCAGTTGCAAGCAGCTGGACAGAGCACGAGTGCCTAATGGGTAGGATAAARAAGTGTCATTCTCTTTGGCCTCCTCCTACTGGGCACTGGGCAATGTTCCCCAGACCGGGTTTCAGCTCAGCTCTTCAGCAAACTGTGCTTCATTTCAAGGCATAAGGCCAAATGTTAACCTTTACGGGTATCTTGCCGCTAAGAAATACATCTTCAGAGGCAGATGCTGCTGTTAAGACCAAGGTTATTGTTCCTCTGCTTTTGTGTGACCCTTGTTACAACAGAACAGGCACAGAGTCCCTCCCTAGCTAATTMATGGTTGTGCAGGATGATGATGAGAAGCCCAGACCCCTGCACTCTGGGCTAAAACAGATTCTTCACTACCTTTAGGAATAGAATTTTTCTGTTCTATGGTMCTCACATCACCTGAGCGGGAGCACAAGTCCTGCTTTTCACAGGGCTGCTAGGAGGGCTCACAGATTTCAGCCTTGCCCCTGACCTGTGTATGCCTTAGATAGGGGACAACATATCAAAAAAGACAGCATAACATGAAAATCATGAAGAAAAATGTCATCACTTACCAGTCAGTCACTAACGTGAATAAAGGAAATGCATTTCCCATGAATTCAGGAAAGAACATTCCATTTCAGTGTTTGTCAGGCAAAGAAATGTTTGCTTTTTCTTTTCTAAATGCCTGTTTCCATTAGCAGTATTTTCTGCATGTTGTTTAATCATGTTTTCGTCTCATCAAGAAGTGGCTTGTATCCTTCACACACTGCCAATGTATATTGATGTGGTGTAGTAAAGGGAAAGGTGTGTAAAATACACTTGTTCAGTAATATTTTCCTGCTGACGCTTCCATTTATACAGAATGGACACAAATTCATCCATGGACACTCTRACTCCAGCTCTGCACACAGAGAACATATTACTGCAGTTGGGAACTGGAGTCAATTTTGCACCTGACATGGCCTTTGTTTTGGAAGGGAATCAGAGCATTTGGAACTGGAGACTGATCCACACCCCAAGTTTATTTTGTTTATACATAGGAAAAATGTGGAAATTCCCAGATGCTGCTGGCCTGGATAAGAATGATTCTTGCACTGAAAACACAGGACCATATTTGCTCTGAGAAYGAAAATATGACATTTTCTCATTCCTGTGAATTTTGTCTAATGATTTTGCCCTGAAAATCACCTAGTTTTACTAATTGGTCACTAGAAATTATAAGCATCAACCTTGCAYTAACATTTTAAAACAAAGTACTAGAATGATCTTTTTGGATCTCTCTGAATATTTCTAGGGGTACTGCGATGAAGTAAGAAAGATGTTGTGGTAATGCCTGAGTCATGTTGATTGCATTGCCAGAGACTACTGGACCCCACCATAAGTTTCAGAAAAGCTGGGAAGGCGATGAGCCTTATAAGCCACTGATGCTAACTGATCTGTATCTTGTGTTTTAAAATACAGTAATAAAATGTTGCCTAGGCCAGAGTATTAACTTGTCTGGAGTCTTCTCACTCAGGTTTGTGTCCTCTAGAGAGGCGAGTGCTCCTCTTAGTGCTGGACCCTAAGGAGCCCTTCTGAGCTGCATGGAGATACTGAGTAGGTCCTTCATGCATGACTCTGGACTCCACCTCCCATGATCAGTGTGTAGATCATTTGTAAAGGAGGCTCTCCACATTACATTTGCTGGCACTGGAATTTTTGTTATACATTAGTGTTTCCAACTGTGCAAAATGTTTATGAAGCACACAACATGTCTGTCAGAGCAGAGTATGGTTTTAATACAAAGTAGTATGAGCATGTAGAAAAAACAAGGGAGACCATTCTTCATTCAGAATTCAAGCACAACAAACTGTAATTACATCAAAATTTTTAGAACATGTTTTTCTTAAGTGTTTCATTAAATATTAAGGAAATATAAACACATACCTTAAAAATTGTGCCAATATCCTATAGATTGCATAGGAAGGATTTGGATTTTCCTTTCACATTGGGATTGCATCATAATTCCATGAGGTCATCTTTATCCATGAGGAGGACTGGACTAATAGTCCCCTCCCTGTTACATGTGTATGTGCTGCAMGGGGAGGGCATGTCAGGAGCACTGACATGAATGAAGTGTGCTGTTATGTATCTTTGCTTAAGCTACTTGCCTCTAGCATACTTTTATTTTGAAGGGGAACTTAATAAATAGCTTTCTCCTTACATGCTTTCTACTTACATGCAAGCAGCCTCTGATAAATCCTTTGTTGGAGAGCAGAGCTCTTTGGTGATGAAACATTTTACCTCTTCACAAATAAGAGAGAGGGTAATATAATTATATTAATGCTCTCAACTTCTCTGTTTTATGAGGCTGTTGTAACAAGACCATTAATTTGCTTAGAGTGTATTTTGAAAACGAAAGGCAGAAGAGCCATTGTTGGGCCAGGGTGCTCAGATGGAAGAGGGCCATGGCTTCTGGTGACCAAAGGTGTAGAAATGAAGGAAGAAGTTAAGAAGACAAATGTTGTCCTCCTCTTGCTTTTGTCTCCCTGCTCTGCTTCTTTTTTTTTTTTTTTTTTTTTTTTTTTTTTTTTTTCTCTTGCCCCATTCTTCTTATCTTTTTTGCTCCTTGAACCTTTCTGCTTGATGGAGGGATCCAGAAAACCCTCTTGCAGACCACCACCCCTACATCACTCACACAGTCAGCCCTCCCAGAAGCTACTGCTGCTGTGTCCAGGACCCTGATGGTGGGGAATGAAGAGCAGAGGAGGGAGGGATAGCCACAAACAGCACTGTACCCTGGCAGCTCCTGGCAAAAGRGAGGCAGAAATGCAAGGGAATGCCTGATGGATGTGTGAGGTTGCAGTTGGGTGTTGGTGAGCATCTCATGGGACCTGTATGCCATGTGGCTGTTTCAGTAGTATGGCTTAATGTGAATGGACACTGATTCCTTCACTTTTGCTGCAATTAAATGTAGGGCCAGTTACTCAGTCCAGTTAACACCAGCTGCTGTAGAAAGATTGCCTTGAGCGTGGCTTGGGGMAAGATGTGGTTGAGAGTATTGCCTTTTTAATCTCCACAGGCATGTAACTGGATTTTCCCCAAATACCAACCCAGCTCTTGGGMTGTTTTGTGAAGCTGATCCCTTTTGGAAACCCTGAATGACATGGTTAATATTTTTCTCACATCTGCCAGGGGTTAACCCAAGGACTAATATTACTGGAATATCAGCTTCTATTTTAAAGGAGTGTTTTCCTAATTTTTCCCTTAAATATTATCTGATAAAGGGAAAATAGAAGGAAACAATGTATTGTCCTGCATAATTCCTCATCCCACTAGTTAAGCACCTGATAAGGCTGGAATTCATCTATTTTGTTACACACTGGGTTTATCTTAAAATTTTATCTGGGACAAGAGCACCCTTAGGTACTTTCACAGTTATGACACCAATATCCTGTGAAATAAACTGRCAGGGGGTGATCCCTTACAGGAAATAGAGTGATGGTGCAGGAAGCTGCCCAATCAGCTCACAGCAAACCAGTGCTCTAGAATGGTTTTAGGCAAAGTCAAGAAGTGGAGAAGTTTTCCATGATAGATGGTGTAAAGCCAGGACTATGTTAACTGGRAACTACTCAGGATTTCAAAATCCCTCTTTCATGAGGAAGCCAAATTGCTACTCAGATAATTGCACGGCAATTCAGGATCCCTGGGCTTCTTTCCTGCTCATTTTTTGTGTTAAGGTGCTGGTGTTGGTGGCGCTATGAAGGAATTTACACACCGACTGTGGGACTGGTGGATTTTGACTGCTAGTGACCCACTGTGAGTCCTTCACTMTGACCCAGCACTGTTTACCCTGTAGAGGTGTGCTGTAAGGCTTCTTTAATCACCACAGAGCCCTCTGATACTCACAGAACTACAAAGTGTTRTCATTAAAACAGAAACACCCATTTTATTCTATGCTATGACTGATAGCCCGTTTTATTTTCCAGTCCTCTTTTGCTTGTTTTCTGCTGCCAATACATCACTTAATAAAGGAATTGGAAGGCTCTTCTTGTACGTGATGAACAGCCAACCCTTTCTCAATGTGTGGCCCTCGCCTGGACTTGCCATTWTTCAAGGTGTAGATGGGTTTGTGTACAAGCCTGCACGCACACATGCGCTCTTGCAAAAAGCACAYGCTGGGTGAGCTCCAGGCTAGCCATTAGATTTCCCCTGCTATTACTCTACTGTACATATTCCTAGTAGATTAGAGCAGAATTTTTTTTACATGCTCTTCTATAAAAAGCGTGCTATATTGAATGCAGCACAGTGAGCTGCTGTGGTTGATATCCGAGCACTAACCCGGATAGGGATTAGCATTACATCAGCCATCAGGCGAGGGAACCTGGCGAGCTGCCAGCCTGTAAAAATGGAAGACATTTGCGTCACTGTTCCCTTGGTAATGCTTCTTGGAGCCGTGTCAGCTGTCCCCCGAGGTTGTTTCCTTAATATGTCAACAGACATTCCTGAATCTTTAATGCTGAATAGCCCTTTTTCGTCTTCCAGAAACACTTAGGTGACAGTGTAGCTTGTGTCTCCTGCTGCCCTATGTATTAAAAAATTATATACCTATGTAGATGAGGCTTAATACCTTTTGGGGGAGGGTCACAGCAGTTACAGTCAGATCTGGGGGAAGCACAAAGCCCATCTGCAGTGGGATTGCCTTTTGTACGCACAGAGGAAGCGGCAGCCCTGTTCAAAACCACTCCTCTGCCTCCAGAGCATCCCGGTGGAGGGGGTGAAAGCATCTGTGTTAGATCAATTGTTGGAATTTGTTAACATTTGGGATAAACTATCTGACCTTGCTTTAGGAATTCTAGTTCCATACAATAACTTCAGGTTAATGCCTGAAAGCTGTAGGACTGTGTGTGCAGTGACCTCTAGCTTCCGGAAGACATTTATAAGTGCCAATTGTGAGAAACAGAGGTTTTGTCCAATGACATTTTCACCTTTCTGCTTCTCCGTGCAGCCAAATGATATTTTCAGCTTGAAGAATTAAAATGCAAGTAAGATACGCGGAACAAAATTTGAGCATGTGCCCTTTCAGCTGAAAGTAAACATCCGCTATCAAAAAGACCTTTTGTTCTTAGGTGACAGTTTAAACTTTGCTGTAGTAATTAATCACAGACTTGTAATAGTTTGGGAAGAGCAAGCAAAGAAACAATTCTAAGAAATAATTTCGTGAGTAACTTAATTTTGGTCAAGGAGCAGCACAAAGTGCTCCTGTTAATTTATCACTGTTGCAYGCATTTCACGCAACCCACTGACCGAGCAGAAAATCATTCTGCTGCTTGAAACTCAGTTCTGCTGACGGGACTGAGAGTTCTGTTAGTTTGCAGTCATTACTGAAGGACTTCCAGATTCCTTGCTTGAGGAATTTGACCCCAGCGCTGGAATTTGTCTCCTGCGTAGCACCCCMCGGCGAGTTGTTTCCTTAAGCAGCCGCGGGCAGGCAGCGCAGGAGGGAGGCGCTCGCTGGGGTCCGAGCAGAGCGGGCGGTCCCTGCCTGCAGCGAGGCCACCGCTGCCGGGCAGGAGAGACATTCCTGAGAACCCTGACCTGAAAACCTGCATTAGAAACTACTGAGCTCTTCAGGTGAGGCGTTTGCACACGCCCATGTACAGACACTTGCGAGGAAYTGATGCTCCTGCCTAAGCCCTGTGCCTCTTTGTCCTTACACTTTGTCACCTACCTGGTCTCCAACTCTTGTGCCCAGCTTTACCCTTGGCAGACAGGTGACAAGTGACTCAGGTCAGTGTGGGAACATGGAGTACCCACAACAGCAGCTTCCTAGGGTGGAGCAACTGTGCCCTCCACTGTCTCGGGGTGCCAGCAGAGCTGGCTCTCCCCTTAGCCTCGTGACACCTSAATCCCACATGGAGATAACCATTGCTCCGTCTGCACCCCTGCTTCCCTCCAGAGCCTGCTGCTCATTGAGGTTGGAGCCAGATAGTGATGGGTTCTACTCTTGGCCCCGTGTTGCCACTCTTCTGGGAGGACTGGAAGAGGGAGGTAGGAAAAAGGTGGCTCATGAGGTTAATCCTAAACTRGAACAGGGTCATATGCTGGAGGCAGGTGTAGACTACGTATGTCCAAACCCAGCCTGGCAAGAGGAAGGAGTGAGGCAACAGCTGAGCAGCTGGGCTTCGACACAGATKCCAGAATCAGGACTGATCCCACCTGTGGCTGCTTTTGTTTCTTGCCTGCTGCAGAGAGCAGTGCAGGACTGTGTTTGTCTTCTTGAGGGAGGGTTCCTTTGTGCTGTGGGGATAAGAAGCTGAGGTAGAGGGAGCCCTCACAGCAGCCCCATTTTGGGGGAGAGGGCAAGGGGAAGTGAAAATCTTCCTTCYCTGAGACAGAGCTTGTGATTCACCCCTCCAAGGATTGCCTCCTTGCCTCAATTCACCTCTATGGACCCCAGACTTCTTACCTAAGTGAGATGAGCCCTGAATCTGACTTCAAACCCTGACCCTTCCCTACTGTCAGCCCTGCGGCTCCTCTCTGTCTATTGCTATCATGCATTTCTATATATAACACAAGGCTCCTGTCTGCTGCAAAGGGCGTTTTCTGAGGTAAAGTTAAATACATGGCAAAACCTTTAGAAACAGAGCCTTGAAAATACAATTGGTCTATGCTGACTGTGTCATTATTCAAAAAGTTGTTGAATGCAGGCCAGCTCTTGAACAGGTTAGAATTTGTATAGTTCTGTGAATGAACTGTCTCCTAGACCCAAAAAGCTGCAAGTTGAGGTCTTTTGTACCACTGAGAGCTAGACTTTGAAAATTCCAGTGCTACCTGAATCCCTAAAACTTTTGTCACTCAAGAGTACTTACAGTCTCCAAGTATCTGCAGCTGAGGAGGTGGGTGCCATCTTGCCCTTGAGCTCTGCACTTCCTATCAGCTTTCCAATAGTTCTTCCTTCCTGTTTCTGGATGCCGTTCAATGCTCTCTGCCTATGCACACAAAGAAGGCAGCAGGAGCTTAGCTATTGACCTCAGTGAATACAGAAGTACCCTCAGAACACTGATGACACTCTACAAACCCCATATGAACTCCACTTTTTATGTCCTCTTCCCATGCATGATGCCAGGATGAAATGCTTCAAAGGCCATGCTGACCAGCTTTTAAATCTGACTGTCTGAGGCAAGCAATCCTCAGAGGCTGGCAYAGATTTGATGCATCATGGTCTTTTGCTTCATTTAAGCATGCCAACTTAATAGGAGTAGTTTTGATCCACAATATTCTGAAACAGATCRCTGAAGCTGGTTGCTGGAGAATTAGGCAGTGTCTTGCCTCTGTGSTGCAGGAATACTCCATTAAATTAGCCCTGGATGCAGTCTTGGCAAGCTAATGTACATCCATACCAATTTGCTAGGCTGTCTGCAAGTATTCCCCTGGGGACTGGATTCCACGGTGATTTACTGTTAATCATTGTTTCCCCATGACTTTGTCCTTTTTTAGCCAAATGCTCAATATTCTGGGCAGGTGTCATATGGTGCAACTTCCTGCTGCGSTAAGCAGAGAAAGTCAGTGGTAGCCCGAGGAAATGTTKWGTTGGGAAAGTGTGGCTTTCTGATGGTAAGCATGGGTCCTCAGGTTGCAATCTGAAGGACACTGTTGCTTTGGSTCYACTTGTGTTCCTTGTTATGGAAAGACAGCACTGGCAGCAGCTCACATATCTAAAGACCCGRCATTGAGCCTTTTGTTTACAGAGCAGAGAGTGAAATGAGTCACCCACAGGTGAGTCAACGATGCACGGAGAGGGTGACAGACACTATGGTGGCATAGGAGGAGCTATGCCAGGCCCGTGAAGAAGAATGTCACATGTCCTTTTGTGATGCCAGAGTATTTAGAAACTCAGGCCTGTTTGTTTGGGATGGATAACTCAGCCAAATATTCCCGTTTAAAAATGGCTTGTCAGCTATCTGTGTTTGTCCACCCAAAGCAGGCKCTCTGTGTCCAGCTGTTTCTCCGAACACAGGAAAGAAGCCTGGTTCACCTCAGCCAGTCAGCTCTGCTCAGAGTGCAGTGCAAGGGAAATTCCATAAATATCAGGGAATTTGGGTTAAAACAGTGTGTACAGAGACTTATTCGAGATTCCAGATGTTTTGAATTGTCTTTATAAAAATAATACAATCTTTTAATACTTCATCCATGTTATAAAAATCTGCTTTGCTTGTTTTTATCCAAAATTCCTGTTTGTCCTGGACATTTCATAGGTCTGTGCTGATGGCTGTCAGCAGTTCCATGACTCCACATGTCAGTCGCAGAAACCCAGCTTGTCCTCCCATGCCCTGACTTAGGAAATCTCTTGCTGGAGACTTGGGCCAGAACAAGGAGCAAATGAGTGTTTCCTTGAGTAGCTGCAGAATGTGGGTAGTGAATGCTTGGGAGACCAAAGGGCAGATAGCCACGCTGAATGGAAACACTGGTTATTTCTGGCTAGTACGTGCCTCATGTGAGAAGTGTCTGCTGTATTTTTGGAYACCTCTGACAGCAAGCGAGTGCTCTTGAGGGCATGGATGCGAACAGGGCAAGAGGCAGGGAGATCTCTGAACCTTGAGGACATCCAGATAGGATGTCTATGAACTTGCCCTGACRGCTCAAGGAAACAGTCCTGTGGGTAATGAATGTTCTCTCCCCCAAGCAAGGTAATGTTTCTGATTTTAATGAAAAACCACAGTGTGTGCTGGGGATCACCTTCATGAGATGAGCTGGCTCTCAAAGAAATATTCCAACCAGATTAACTGCAATAAACATAAGCAGCACATGGCTGATGATAGGAATAAAAGAAGGTAAACAAGAATGCCATACAAATGTAGGACAGCTATAAGTGAACCAGGACTAAGCTTCAGAGGAATTCACCAGTGCAGATGGCCATGGGCTGAAATGGAGAGTTGCTGTAGGGAGACAGGCCACTGATCACTGGTTGGCATGGCCACTTTCATGTTGGTGGAAAGCTGTGCCAGCAGGAGATCTGCCACTTCTCTGAGCTCTGTGCACATCAAGTCTTCAGGGTTGTGAGTGCAGCAGGAATCAGCCGTAACTATACCTGCCTTCACAGAGCCCTGTGGGGATGAATGCAGGTGTTCTCCAAATGAAAACTTCCTTTTCCTTTTTTTCTTGGGTTTTGTGAAAAATTCAAAAGCTACTGATAGTTGATAACTTCTATTTCTTTATGTGTGATTCCTGTTGTTAGAGTTKTCAGTGGAAATTATTATGTTCCCCAGACCTCACCCTGGACTGAGTGTCTTAATGGAATCCCACCCTCTATGCCAATAATGACAATTCCTTCCATCCATCTTACTCCAATTCTACCATTCTGTTCTGGGGCTTCCTTCAATATGGTAATATATTCCCTACTTATTTTTCCTATTAATTGCTGTAGCAAAGGYTGGTGTTCAGATCCCTGTGCTGTCTTTGTATATGTAGCAGATTTTGGAGTGGGACCTTGAACAAACAGCTCTCTGAGTTGTAGGCTATGGCATGGGTGAGTGATAGAGTCACAGTAATGATTGCCTATGTGGAGTTAGTTATGGAGGAAGTTACCCAAAGGTGTGTCTCAGCAGGTGCAGGGTAAGAATCATCTGACCAAATGTAGGTGTCTCTATCTGAGTATTCATCTTGATTCCCTTTTTAGTCAATAGCGAAAAACAAGCACTTCTGGAGTGTGATTCATCTTAGTCTAAAGGAGATGCATAAAGTAAATCAGATGATTCACACCCCAGACATGCCTATTTCTCTGCATTGAATATGAAAGGTGACTCGCTCAGATGTAGATATCTGAAGSAGAGTGAGACAAATCCCACTCAAAGCATCATGTTTGAAATGGCAGCTCAGGAAAATATGCAGAAATAATGCCCTCCCAGCTAAGAAGTGTTCAAAGAACTTCATCCACCTTTTCTACATCTTTTGTCTAYGCCTGCTGTTATGAAAAGAGTGTTTATAGTAGAAGATAAGCTGCAAGGTTTTTTATTTGTARACTTCTTCAGCAGGAGCATTAGGACATTGTTGCAGGGCTGTAGTGAAGGGGAGCAGAGGTCTCTGGGTCTGAGCCCCTCAGGAAATGTGGTGCAAAAGTGGCARGCATGCTCTGTAGTTCAAGACTCAGTACTGCGGGAAAGTGGCGTGTTCAACCTTTGTGTTGCCATGGTGCACCTTGCATCTCTTGCATCTCACACGGTGGGCCAGGGAGTATGAGACACCAGTCAGCCTGAAACAGCCTCCCATCTTTGTTCAGGAGAGAAGGGYTGTAATTTAAAAGTATTTAAATTGGCCTGCTGCTGTATTGTAATTTGTAGTAGAGTTTTCCCCCTGCAGCCATTTTGAGCTCAACAYTAGTGACTCTGTCCTCCATGCTGACTGCTGTCCATCCATCCTCAGGGAATTCTTAAGCTCTGCCTGTGCTGAGTCAGTCAGTGCTCGACTGCCCTGATATATCTTCCTGTTGACAGTGTAAGCTACTGCAGTGAGCACAACAGGAATAACAAGGCCTGGAGTCAGATTAGTTCGGACGCAGGCTTTAGAGACACAAACAGGCTTCTCTTCTTGCTTTTGCCCAGTAATGTCCTGTGGGTACGTGCATTTTAGARAGCTTTCTCCAAGTGGGAATTTCCATCTGGAAGCAGCATTCTGAAGAGGGYAATCAAGCCAGGGCCCTGCTGGCACTGGATGGGGAAACATGATGGCTCATCAGTTTCCTTCATTGGATCGGTGCCACCATGGCTGCTCACCAGCCGCTGGATGGAGGGTGACATCTGCTCAAGGTGATCCCTAGGCAGGAAAGGGCATGCAGAAAACAGGCACAGCCAGACCAGATGTGCAGTGACACTGTTTGTGATAGAAGTGGGACAGCAATGTTGTAACCACATGAACTTTAAAGGGACCGTGATCTCTGTGACTAGTTACTCCATTTCCAAGGGCAGGGGGGTGTTTCCTGCAGCTGAAAACATCAAATAATTAAAGGAGAAAAAAAGTGGAAAAAAAGTCTCAGAAAAACAGTCTGAGATGGATTTTATTAAATTTTTTAATATTACGCYTCCAAAATTGCCAGGCATCAGTGGTGGGTCCTTCATTTGCTTCCAAATATGCTGGCTGTCAGAGTGTGATGCCAGGCTCTGTGTTGGCTCAAGCTGGAAAAGATGATTTTGGAGGTCATGTACAACTTAACTCTTCAGTGAGATGACTTAACTATCTGCAGGCCTTTGCTGGTGTGTTTTGTTGAGCATTATATGAAGCCAGAGATGTTGTGAGGGGACCTCCATAAACACCTAAAAATGAAACATTTGCATTTCAGTGTGAGATCTRATGCTTAACACCTGAGGACTGCACTGCAGAGCTGCCAGGTGAGAGGCGGGGGTGCTCCAGAGGCTAACAGGGTGCCAGGGTTCGAGGCCAGCAGCCTGATTACACAAAGGATCAGAGCAATGACTCTTGCCTCAGCGTCAGGTCCCCAAGGGGCTGAGAGCTGGAATACTGGAAAAACCAGGCACATCCCTCCTCTTTCCCAATCAATCCTCTGTAGCAATCAAAGTGAAAGAATGGCATGTGACTCCAAACTGCTTACCTAAGCTCCTTGATCAGTGTTCTGAGAAGAGGCTTCCAGTGGCCTTKCAAGGCCCATACCTCTTCCCCAAAGAACCAACAACCCTGCTATTTCTGCCTGTGGGACACAGAGCAAGGAGCCAAGGTTTTAGTGCACATCTTCATCTCGTGTGCGCCAGCTGTGGTACAAGACTTCATGCTCCTTCTGTTTAACAAGAGCAATTCTTCAGGAAAACAGCCTCACAACCTTTCAGTGTTTAGATGCTGAAAACCTCCCTAAAATTTTCTTCTGCTTTCTTGGGTTCCTTTTTAATTTTTCCACCATCAATGAGGTGTGCCAGGTTAGGCTGAGATGTTGCAGTGACTGGAATTATGTACCTAGTAAAGTGCATGGGATCAGCATGGTGCAGTATGAGGAAACACTCAAAAGCTTCCAGCCGCCCTCCTCAGCTTCCTCCTCAGCCCCCCTCTCAGACCAAAATAAGAAAAAAACTCCCAAATGCAACCCAAAGAGCAAATCAGATTTATAAAGTTTAGTTCAATCCTTGAAAAAAAAATCCAAACACAAAAAGTACCGAAACAGTATAGCCTTATACTGATAAACATATTTTAATACAGTTGTTTTGACTTTCACAAAAAGAACTAAACAAACAAACAAACAAATATTAAAAAAATGCTAGCACAACTGAGGTAATCTAGGATGTAGATCAATGCCAGAGAATTTCAATACTTTAATCAAAAGTTTTTTAAACTTTCCTTCTGTCTCCGAAGTTTTCTTGAGACTTTTTTTTTCCACAGCAGAACCATTGTACTTCTTGCTGCATTCCCCATGGTATGTGCAGATGGACCTGAAAGTCACCAGCGGGCAGTGAAAGTAATGCAGGTAAATGAAATTGCTCCCAAAGTCTGGGAGGAGCACATGTGGAGAAGAGTATTTCATTGCATGAATTCCACACTTGTGGAATGTGGTTTTCCCCCCTGAAATTATTACTTCATATGATCAAGGCTTGTGCAAATGGAGATTGACTGTATATTTACTCAAGGCAATGAGCACAGATTACATTTTGGAACATCTTTCTAACCCTTGAGTAATGTTGACTTCTTCCCATTCCCTCCCTGTTGGCTATTATCTCCTGTTTAGTGTCTCTTGTTTAATCTAACAGGCTAAGGGGTCATCTTCTGGTGTTGCCTGACTCAGTAACGTGGTTCAAATTCTGTAGAATATGTCAATACAAGCAGGACAGAAACGAGTGGCTAACAGGATTGAACAGGATGGACTGGTTACAGAGAGAGTCAACTTAATCAGATAGCAATTGCTGTCCAATTGCTTTCTAGCTCTCCTGTAAGGGGTGTTTTATTTATTTTTTTCATGTTGATTAATATTTAAGCTGCAGCCATAAAATCCCATTGTGTTCATCAGCAGATGTTTGGTTAAAACTGTTTCTGGATCGGATACATATAGTTCATATAACTTKGGGTGTCTGACTGTGTTTTTGGAAGGACAGACCCATTTGGAGGTGCCATCATTTTTGACTTTTTTGTTCAGCYTCTTGGAAGACATTTCAGAAAATTGTCCCCAGACTGCTTCCCACAGGATTCAGTCAGAGGAAGCAGTCACTTCATTCTTTGTGATTGCATTGTAACCTGTCAAAATTAGGTCCTTAGTCYCACTCTCTTCCTGACTTCTTCCCCCTTTAAGGGTATATTTGCCCCTTCTGATGTAACTCAGAAAGGTTTTTTTCAGTAATCCTTAGAGTACTAGGGAACTCAAACAAAAAAGTTGCACCAAACTGAAAAGCATTGGCTGTCTTCAAATATCACTATTTTTTTTTTCTCAGTGAAGAGCTTTAGAAAAGCCTCTCTGATTTTCAGCTGGAATTAAAATTCCATATGCAGTATATTAAGTGGCTAATTATGTCATTCATTTTACAGCCTTCCTCTGAATGACTTGATTGAAATGAATGGATTTTARTCTCGGGGGGTGGTGAGAAGGAAGGAATAAATGCTTAAAGGTTTGTTCTGTTTCAGCACTAATATTTTGAAACCTGAGTTAGACGGTTTAAAACAAATATGAAATGTCTTTCCTGGAATTAAACACWGGCCACTTTTGCTGTTTGATAATACCTTTTTGGGATGTGGTAATTGTATCTGTGACTGATAGGTAGTTTAAAAGGGCAATTCTCTGATTCAAGAGASCAAAGGAAGGCTGCAGAGAGGAGAGGAAAGTGTGAAGGAAAGTGTTYTAACTTACGATCTTATTAGTTTGGACATTAAAATGTATTCAGCCATTCATTAAAACTTATTCATAAAATTCATTATTCATTAAAGTACTTTGGGGAGTGGGGGGAAGCACTGAACAGCAGCAGTCATTTATTTACACTAGCAATTTCATCATGGAATTAGATCATGGGGCCAGATTCGCCTCTGCATTTCAGCAGTTCAGTTTCACTGAAATCATGGAATAACTACCAATTTAGATTAATCTGTGGCAGAACAGAACCCAGCCCATACTGCTTCTTTAAGAGGATGCCTTGGGCAATTTCTTTGCTGTCTTATTGCTGTCTAGGTCTTGGGGAAATTTACAAGTGGATAAAAAATTWAAAAAGTATGACAAATGGATCTTCTCACTGAGCAATGTTCAAGTGAATCATTCCATTGCAATAGTTAGGAGATGGATGTGAAAAGCATTCACATTAATAATTAGTATCTAATTTTTAAGAGTTTTTACCCCCACTGTTCTAACAATTTTAAAAYAAACAGTTTAGATTTTCAGTCCTCACATAAAAGGTTTGGGGTCGCAGCAGGGGACAGGAAGGGATGACACCGAAGCTCTTATTTTATTGATATGATATACAGCATATAAGATCRCAGTAGTCAGTAATTGGAAAGAACCAGTAAATCACTGAATTCATGCCTTTGCAAGAAGAGGTGTGTTAGGTAATGATCATTCTTCTTCATAGCAGCACTGATGTTCTTCCTAACTCATTTTTAACTGAATCTCACTGATGGAGCAGCACACATGAGRCTGAAGGAATGACTTAGCACCTCCTAATTGATACACAGAACTCTCTGCAGGCTCTCTGCCTAAGGGCGAATGTCATGCTTCGGAAATTTCAGGCAGAATTTTTAAAACTMATTTCCATTGGCATTGCTTATCCTAGAAATCCTACATGGTATTTTATRATTTGGGTTCTTACTGTAAGAATGAGATGAAAGATATTCCTTCCGTATTAATGGACAGTGGGTTAGCAGACAGCAGTAAGGGAAACTAWTGCTTTTAAGGCATTCCTTATCTGTACCCTGATGCCCCAAGTATTGTATCATAGATGGCAAGAATCAAAGACACAGCACAGCTGCTCTGTGGGTCCTTGACTTCCCCCATTTCTGGTGTGAGTTGAAGGATTTAGCATTGAGATGTGGCACTAATCATATGGAACCGGAGGAAGATACTGATCCACAGGTTTACTAAACCAAGTAGTATCATGGAGGCACAGCAGGAACTTGAGCTTTTTGGGGGTCTCTTGTTTTTCTTCTTTAAAAATCCTCCTACGCTGTGACCTTGAACTCTCCTTGTTGTGCAAGGTGATGATGCAAGTCCCAGGGAAACAGCCATGTGGAAAATCTGAGGCTCGTGGTCATGGGGCCAGGTTCTCTGATGACAGAAAGTGGAGTAGTTCCCCTGGAGTCAGTGGACTTATTCTAGCTGACAATCTGACCTATTGAATTTCCAGTTCCTTTTGTGGGAACAACTCAGTGAATGACTTGATCTGAATTTCTGAGGCAGGGCAAGCCAGGAAGATTTCAGACTTTTAATTGGCAGTATAATGTCTTTAGAAATTCCACCTTCGTCATTCTATCTTCTGATCATCTTTCAGGCTGCACAGCTGTTTCTTGCTTTGACTCCTGTACAAAAACCACAGTCTCCATTATAGCAATCCTCCCCTGRTTGACTGCTGAGAGTCTGCCCTGGCACAACAAAGGAAGGCCTGGCAATTTCCTTTTGGAACAGTCTGTGTGAACTCCAGAAGAGAAGGTAGATCTGCTGGAAAACAGGGGAGATCCTTGCCATTGAGGCGCTCCYAGAGTGGGAGGTAAAAGGGGCAAGRTAAGAACCATCAACCASCACTGTCTCCCTGGTTCTCTGTCAGGTTCATATTCAGTACCAGAGTGGACACTGGATACAGTGGCAAAAGAAATTTAGCAGCCATGTGTCACAGACTGTGGGGATGGGTAAACAGGAAGCTGAAACAAGCCCATTCATGCAGTAAGCTGTACTGGTTGACAGCTCCCATGTGTACCAGCTGCAGATTAGAAGAACTCCATGCAAAATCCTAGAAATGTCTCAGAAGCATTTCCAGTCCTCAGAAAAATGACACATAGGGAAGGTATCTTCCCCACAGTTTCGTAATCAAGCTGGAGAAACAATGGATTGGTATGCTGCCAAACTGTGCAGAAAATGGCTGACTCATGCGAGTATGGAATCTTAAAACCTGAAATAATTAGTGTGAGATTCRTAAGTGGGAAAAAAGTGCAATGAGGCTGCTGAAAGAAAAGCTGTTCTCGCTGATAGTATTCTATAGGAGTGTCTAAAGCTGCTGCAAAGCAGAGTGTAGGAGGGGCAGACACGGTTAGTTCAGAAGGTAGAACTGAGAAGCATGAAATAACACCAAAAGCAAATGCATAAATATGAGGCAGAAGACATCAGGGAAGACCTTCAGTGCTGTGAGAAAAATGTGCACATGATAGAATGCACAGCAACGACATTAATATGGTGCAAAAGGGCAAAAMCAAGGTTTTGATCCATGTGCCAAGAGAGAGCAGCAGCACTTAGAAAAATGAATGCTACAGAGACAGTAGGACATTGCTAAATGTGTTAGGATGCAAAGGCTTCCTCACAGCTATGCCAGGGAGGAAAAGGAATTGTAACCATGCAAAGCTGAATTAAAGCAATGCAATGACCCCATGCCATTAGGCAGAGTAAATTGCAGGTTGAATCAGGCATGCTGGCGACAACAAATCCTCTACTTCCAGCTGCACCCAGTGAGTTGTCACYGCACAGGGGCTTTAAGTTTGAAGCAAACAATTCATGCAGGCAATGGAAGCAGAACAAATTAAAAAAAAAAAATAATTACATGTGCCGAGCTGGCAACATTCCCTAGCATCCTTGCAATGAAGCTGTTGGGAGGCATATCAAGAAGTGTTTGAAGGGGAGGATGTCTTCCAGGCATACAATTGCCTTCATCTGTTTCCATCTTTTCAATTTGTGCCTCCAGGAGTGACTAGAGAATAAAAAGAAAAAATGATTGGAGCAGTAGAGGGAACAGAAAAGGARGACATTTTTAAGTAATATTAAGTTACAAGTAACACAAGCAGTACGGATGCTGAGATGCCAGACAACACACCCCTTTCTGAAGACTGAAGTATCTTCAACAAGCAGGAAAAGGCTGTTCAACTGAATAGCTAAAAGTGAGGGAATATCCAGCTTGCTGAGGACAAAGAAATTAATGGCACACAGGGTATTGACAAAAACTGTTGGATAAAGAAACTGCCTCACCACATCCAGGAAAAAAGCAAAGGCAAATGGTTGTGAGCACCACTGGCACCAGATGTGAGGTGGTACAGCATCAGTRCTGTCAGCAAGATGTGTTAAAAGGACTCTGAGGGATCAGTCCAATGGCTGCTGTRTTCTGGGGATGCACACAGAGGTCGTGTGGCAGAAGCTGTGATACATCATGATGCCATCTTCATCTGTCAGTTAGAAAGAGTCGGGGAATAGACCTGGAACTGAATAAAATCATCCTGGTGTGGGGACTGTTTACAGTACCCTGTGTGAGACATCTGTTGATCTCCCAAGAGCCAGGACCAACCTCAGCAATTTAGAGCACACAGAAGCTTCCTGCTCTCAGAGGCACAGACTCCATCCAGAGCCTGTTGGGATTTACARCCTATCTGACAACTTTTCTCCCACAGCTTTCACATATGTGCAAGTCATTGATACAGCTCCTGAGCAGAGATGCAATATGGACAACTGGTATCAWCAGAGAATATACCAATCAGCCATGTAAAAGAGCAGACACTTAATTATCCCACTTCTAATAAAGAGGCAGATACATAACAAATTGCTAGTGAGGAGGTCTACCTTAGAAAACGACATGGGCCTCTTGCTAACCCACAGCTTGATTTTAGTATGTCAGCAGAACAGAGATACATCCAAATGGAAACTTTTTTTTTCTATTTGAAAGGCCAGAAAGCAGAAGGAAATGTCTCCATTTTCAAGAGCACTCTGTCTATTAGAACAGATTTAAAATACAGGAAATCACAATACCCACACTGCAGGGAATGGACACTTTCTTTGGGAATTGTCCACCTCCCCTCTGGTTGTGCAGTCTGTACACGGGAAGCCAGAAATACTCTGTTTTGGCCAAATATGGCAGAGGCTAGCCAACATCTGGTGGTCTGCTGTGCCACGTTTAGTGCAACCAGCAACGAAAAACACACTGCTCTTTCCAYCATCCACAGGGAGAGCACAAACTTGCTTCCCAACCCCAAATTTGGCTRTTTGGGCTGGTACTCAGACATCTGGTCAAGTGGGTGAGTTTAAAGCAATCAAGGACTTTAATTGGCAGAATATCCCATGCAGTGGGAATACAGACCTCTTTGCTTGCAATCCWTCCTCAAATTGACTCCTCTCAGTTACCACCACAGCATTGCCACCAAATGGCAAAGTCATATTAGCACCTAAAATGCTGGAGATTTTAATAATGCTGAAGAATACGAAGAAAACACATAGCATCTCTGTTCTTGAATGGAGAAACAGTCTCATGGAAAACCGGGCTCRATCTGCTTCCATCTTCTGATACTGTGAGCAGTGGCATCACCAATGTGACTAAGAGCGATGAAAGCAGTCTCATACAGAAGAAACCTGTGAAAGCCAAAGCCTCGCATGACTGATGAAAYAAAGACCTCACAGAACTACCAGCAGGACAAGGTATTTGTATCAGATTATTTCTGCTGGACATACCATATTCTGGGATGCAAATTATTGGATTGATATTGATACTATTTATTTTATAGATAACTTCTTGCTCATATAATACAGCATTTGTAAATACATATTTATCTGAAATCTCAAGYACTCTAGCTGGCTGTGCACAGAAGACACAAAGATAACAGTGAATTATGCACTCTGCAGACCAGATTGACAGATCAAAGCAAAAGAGCTGTGACTGACTGTGGGGATAGAYGTGATACCCCCCAAAATAGTTTACTGAAGAACTCAAGCAGAATGCAGTAGTCTGTGCTCACTAGTGAACAATACATCAACTCCAACATCAAGGCTGCTTCCAGGTGTACACACAAGGCAGTACAGTATCCTGGTATGATAGAACAACCTCTTCAGACAGAGGAAAACAGCCTTGCTCCCACAATAAGTGAAGAGAATGGAAAAAAACAAACAAAAACCCAGCCCAGTACATTAGCTATAAAATGGAGCAGGTGTTAGGAATGTACATTTGAAGTTTCTCACAGGTTGTCCTGTTTGTGTTTAGTGCTGTGGTCTCAAATGTGACTAAAGCTACAAAACTGAGGTGCCCATCTGGGACTTGGATATTTAGGCAGGGGATAATGACACCTTAGCAAGCAGTGGATGAGAAGCACAAGAGGCACAGAGGAAGGGATAAATCCGAGCATGGAAAGGCTGAGCTGCAGGTAGCAGGCAGTTGCAGCCTGGATGGGAAGCAGAGGGGAGGCAGGGAGCAGTGGAGCCCCAGTCCCTCGGGGAGCACAGCCCTGGCCAGTCAGGTTTCCCTACTTGCTGCAAAGGACACAAGCAGTGACATTTCTGGTGGCCCTGCACATGTACCTTATAGACACATCATTTCAGGGAGCTGTGCTGAGGGCAGGAATAAGCACCTGCTGCTCATTCTGAAGGCTGTCAAAGAAGCCTTTGCCTCCAGGAGCCTTTGCAAGCTTGAGCAATGGGTGCTTGATGGGCACGGCCACCAAGTCTGCAAAAGGTACCCACCAAAATAAGCCCACTTAGAGTCACTCAGCAGGGGAACCTGCCCTCTCCCCCATGCCCCATAAAAATGATAGCATGCCCACTAATCAAGAAAGGGATTAAAACAGTTTTATTTTCCACCTGCTGTCATAAAATATGCCTAGTTATTTGAAAACTATGAGGGAAATGTATTTTTATGGGTCTTCTGTTAAGGCCTAGGGRTGCTTGTGGGATTTAGGTGGCAAAAAGATGAGTAGGAAGAGGTGTGTCATGCTGTCACTTCAGAGCTATTGCCTGTCATGCAGTGCTTCTGCACGAATGCTCCAAAAAGGGGTTCCCTATTGCCAGAAATATGTCCTCATACTTCTGAAGCCTATTCTAATTACTGAAAGTGTCACCAAAATTGCAGTAACACTGATAGTTTTTATATAATAGTTGATCCTTTACAGAGAAAAATTGGGGTGCCTTTGATCTGGATCATCTCTCAGGTGTTTAATGTCTATCTTGATATGACATAAGTCAGACATAGAACTTAAAGAGAGAGAGAGAGAGAGCATATTTAAAAAATGAACCAGATAAAACAAGATGTCAGCCTCCAATTGTACATTTCTTAGGATTAGAGCAGACATATTGCTGGATTCCAGCTCTTTGCTGGCACTCATGACAGAAAGCTGCTGCACATAGGGAGYTCTGCAGGGTCTTGTCACTCAGAGAGCAAATATGGTCTGAAAAGTGCAGTGTCTTTCTCTTCTTGGTATGGCTTTGGGTAATGCAGATATGATCTTCAGCAAGCACCTGAATAATAAA
>NW_026623324.1:1981733-1983483 GCF_030028575.1 Malurus melanocephalus | reverse complement strand
AAAAAAAAAAAAAAAAAAAAAAAAAAAAAAAAAAAAAGAAAAATAGAAGACAAAAATCGGACAAATGCAATACAGTACCTCCACAACAACAATTGTCTAATAAAGGCAAAATAAAGGCAGCCCCCGGCGTTTTGATTGGTTAAGTGATTTTTTTACTGTCACTGATGTTAATTGGCTTTAAAACAATGCTTCAGCTCCATAGTGAAAAAGAATAAATGCRCTATGTTGATCAAAATAATGAGATTTTTGGGCACAAAATGCATAGCCAAAGCAATTGTGGTCCTGTTTTTGTTTTAAACACTTACATGGAATTATGAAAAATAAGTCAGTACCTTCCTTTAAGGGCTAATGTCTGTAACTGGAGCACAAGGCTGAGTTCTCCTTTAGCACTATGGTCTCCTTCTACCATCTGCTGGACTTCCTTTGCTATTGCAGGAGTTAAAAGGCTCTCATAAAAAAAAAGATTACTTATTTTATTCTTCCCCCTGTCCTTCATTTCTCGTATTTATTTTGTGGCCCTGAATGAAGGCCACTTATGAGGCCCTGAATGGTGCAGTATTGCTAATCTTTACAGAAATGTATCTTACCAAATTTATTTATGACAGTTTTTTCTTTAATATAAAGGAAAGGTTTAATATGATTTTATGTGTATTTTTCAAAAAAAAAAAAAATTGGGTTAATTTTCTTTCTAAAGTCAAAGGACATTTTACTGGCAAAAGTAGGTTGTTTCCCTAAATTAGTAGGTTACCTAAATTACTCTGTTTCAATTCTGTATTACAGAGTTGAACAGGATGAACAGGATTTTGGCTTGGACTCAATATCATAAGCAATGACTAACCAAGTATCTCCTGCAACAAGTTATTTATTAACAGTGATTCACAAATCAGAAGCTACACAAAYGTAAGAGTCCAGGATGAATCTGTCTCAATGCCATTTAGGTGGAGAAAGTATTTATACTATATAAACTGAGTATATTTACATAGCATTATCAAGCGATGAGAAATGCTGTATTCCCCTTCCACACACAAAGTCAAACATAMACACACCTCTGTGGTATTTTTAGACTTGCTTTTCTTAGTAGCAACACATTTTAGGATGCCTTACAGTCCAGAACGTGGAACTAGCCAGCATTTATACATTTAGTATCAAAAACTRTATGTCTTTTTGGCACATGAGGGGATCTCCTGTGAAAGATAAAGAAGAAATTTGYATTTTGGCTTAGTAATGATGCTAAATTAGGACAAGTATTATGGTAGTTTGTCTGAGAACTTCCTTGTAGAGTTAACCAAAAGTTGTGAGTTTGTGTGAGGAAAGCTTTGCACCATGATCTGCAAACACATTTTTTAAGCACAGATGGTCAAAGATCCCTAGAGTGGGCTTGCAAATGTAACTCCAATATGAGCATGTATTATAAAACCACTTTCCCATGAAAAAGATTGCAAAATCTCCGAAGAAACAGCTTTGTTCAACATTCATATATACAGCAATTTCAGTGAAAACCAGAAGGGGTCTAGGCTAAGGCCAAATGCTTCTGGAAAATGACATCTCTGTGTTGGTTTTATTTGGCCCAGTTTTTGGAGGTGGGGGGGCCAAAAAGATGGCGCCTGTGAGAAGCTTCTGGAGGCTTCCACCATGTCCAGCAGAGCCRATTGCWGTTGGCTCTGAGRATGATGGACATGCCACTGACCAAACCTGGGCCAATTAAAGATAGTGGTTACGCCTCTGTGAAAACATATTTAAGAAGAAATCA